>NC_136274.1:59825110-59855110 GCF_964187855.1 Myxine glutinosa | reverse complement strand
TTCATTGCACGAGAGGGTGCTTGAGGATAATGTGAGGCCATCTGTCGGAAAGTTGAAGCTCAATCGAAGGTGGACCTTGCAACATGACAATGACCCTAAACATACCAGTAAATCCATCAAGGAATGGCTGAAGAGAAAGAAATGGAGGGTTCTGGAATGGCCTAGTCAAAGCCCGGATTTAAATCCCATCGAGATGATGTGGGGGGATTTGAAACGAGCTGTGCATGCGAGAATCCCCTCAAACATCGCACAGCTGAAAGAATTCTGCATGGAGGAGTGGGCAAAAATTTCTCCCAGTCGATGTCAGAGACTGGTAGACAGCAATAAGAAACGCCTACTTGAGGTTGTTTCTGCCAAAGGGGGCAATACCACCTATTAGAGCCAAGGGTGTACTTACTTTTTCCACATGCAAAATTTGCATTTATGTTTATTTAAATTATACAATGGACTACAAAATGTAAATGTTCCATGATATTTGTTATATTCTATCACCTTTATCTATCAATATTGTTGAAATGAAGATCAAATAGCTGTACGTTGAAATATGTTGAAAAAGTCAAAACTTTACATGGGGTGTACTTACTTTTTCATGTGACTGTATATATATACGTGACTGTATATTTCAACTCCCAAACCATTTTAGTCACAGCAGATGTTACATCCCTCTACACTAATATTCCACATTAGGAAGGCCTGTCTGCATGCCGCAAAGCACTAGATACACGACAAGTCCCAATACCACCTACTCAAGACCTTATGTGCTATTAGAACTGACACTCAAACAGAATAATTTTCAATTCAACGGACGACATTACATTCAAACTCAAGGTACCGCTATGGGTACCCCTGTTGCACCGTCGTACGCTAACATCTTCATGGGAATGATAGAGGCCAAGATCAATGCACAACCTCATCACGGCATCCTGGAAAAATCCTGGGTACGTTATATTGATGACATCCAGTTCATCTGGTCAAAATCCCCCCGTAGTCTCACACAATTCCAAAATGAATTAAATTTGATTCATCCGACCATCAAGTTCACATTCGACAGCTCACAGTCCGAAGTTCACTTTCTAGACACATCACTCACGCTTCAAAATAACAGACTCGAAACAGAACTACACACCAAACCAACAGACACTCACTCTTACCTTCTCCCTTCTTCATCTCATCCTAAACATACAATTGCAAGCATACCATACAGTCAAGCACTCAGAGTAAGACGCATTTGCTCAACAAAAATGGCAGAAGAAACTTCTCTCTGCCAATTAGAAACACACTTCATTGCAAGAAACTATGACCCTCACTCTGTGAAAGAAGCAATAACCCGAGCAAAACGCATACCGAGAGCAGACCTTCTGACTTCCAAACCCAAACCTGCAACTAACCGTGTCCCACTGGTAACCACCTACTCTCCTACCTCATCCCAATTGCCAAGTATTCTGAATAAGGCCCTCCCTCTCCTCCATCAATCAGAAACACTCGGCACCACATTTCCTCAACCTCCACTAACATCATTTCGACGTGGTCGGACACTCAGGGACCTCTTGGTAAAAGCAAAGCACCCACAGCCCCACAACAAACAAACTAGGATCCCTGGCTTCTATAAATGCACAGCAAACAAATGTATTATTCACAAGCATTTACTAGAAGGAAACAAATTTTGTAGTTCTAGCACTGGGCAAAAATTCCCCATCACCTCCTATATGAACTGCAAATCTACATGAGTCATATACCTAATCACTTGCCAAAAGTGCAACAAACAATATGTTGGAAAAACTGAGAATACACTCAACACACGATTTAATAACACCCGGTCAGAAATCAATAACTTCCACACCAGTCAGGGCAAATCTCTACCTTACACGATACACTTTAATCAACCGGATCACTCTATAAATGACATTCAAATCTCTGCCATTGAATCAATCACAAATCGATCACACACCGCGATTCTGAAACGTGAGTCCTTTTGGATACATAAACTTCGGACAAAAATCCCTCATGGCATAAATTTTGATGATTAAAGAATGTTCCTACATCAACCCAATCAAATTGTTAACCGTAACTCATTCATTCACCAATTCATTCATTCACTCATTCATTCACTCATTCACTCAATATTTCATTCTTTCACTCATTCTTTCATTCTACCTTCATATGTCATTTATATAAATATATAAATAAATATATAAATATATTATATGAATATAAATGGTATTTGAATATATGCTTGTGTGTTTATGTATGTATGTATCTCTATATTTGTATATGCACATGCACCGCACTGTAACGCGAACGGTAACTGTAAGGTGCGCTTCACTTCCGTTGAACTTGGGGACGGTGAGTGAGCTTTGGCGTGGCTCTTCCTTTTGTATGCATTTTCTACACATATCACACATCTTACACACATATCACTATACATACTTGTCTGATATACATGCCTGTTGTTTCTGTAGACTGAGAAGAAGAAGACCTTTGTTGGTCGAAAGCTTGTCGGAAATTAAAGATCGACGTCCTGAAGCTACGTCCGCATCTGATTTAATCTCCCGATTATTTATTTAATGCAAATGAGACGCCCTGCTCGTACTGTGGAGTTTCTAGTATTTCTCACAGTTATATATATATATATATATATATATATATATATATATATATATATATATATATATATATATATATATATATATATAATATATATATATTCTTGGAACAAGAAGCACATGGCACAAGAAGGCACAAGAAGGGTGACTTGCAACCAAAGAAACGTGCACTTTTATGTCAAAACTGCTTATTTTTCGCATACGGGATTGGATTTGCACGAAAACGGTTTCCTGTCAAATATGTATTATTTTGATGTATACAAGTGTAATACACCCTATCTAATGAAGCACACACGTTTCTGCACTAGAAGGGTGACTTGCAACCTTAAAACCGTGCATTTCTATGTCAAAACAGTATCTGAACTAAGATCAAAATTCTGCTCTGTCGGAGGGTTCTCTTGAGAGCTTGACAGGCAGAGCGTATGTACATGGCAGTGACGTCATTACGTGCGCTCATTGAAAGCTGGAGAACTGAAGATATATTTGGATTGGTTGCTCCCGGCTGCATCCAGGCGATTCCATATAATGAGTGGATACCAGAGATAATGTGCCATGTGGCAGATGGTACTTATCGCTCCCATTAAGGTACAGCATAGCTGGATGGGATACCTTAATGGCGGTTCACCACTGATGGTATGAAATCGCATAGTAACTGATATATATATATATATATATATATATATATATATATACATATATATATATATATATACATATATATATATATATATTGTTGCGAATATGGAATTTGGCCTCCATATCCGCTTGTAAATATTCCCCTATTTTCTCCAATACTCCCCAACTTTCCCCAATCCCCCATTCCCTAGTCCCATTGCATGTAAATAACAATCAGTAGAGCCGACCTTCCCCTTCTTCCCCCATTAAATGTCGTGCCCAGGTCCACCGCACCACACGTAGACAACTTTCGGACATCTTCCTAGTTATTCTTAATCTATGTCAGTTAAGGCCTCGTTTCCATTAATTATGACTCTTCGTTGCACCAGAATGTGATTATATGGCACCAGTAGTGAGTTTAGGACCTTTCCCATACCTCCTCCCATCTTCTTCCCCAAACAACAACAATAACAACAACTACAACAACAATAACAACAACTACAACAACAATTACAACAACAACTACAACAACAATTACAACAACAACAGAGGAGATGGCGGCGGAGCGGGGGAGGATGCGTCCTCACACCGGCTCGATTAGCTCCAGACCATGCGCTCCACGGGGTTACCCCGAAGGGGCTGGCTGTCAGCTCCTCGTCAGGGGCGGAGCCAGTAACCCCCCCCGCACGCACCCAATGAGAAGCAACGTGCCGATTCCACGAGGCGGAGCTAACGAGCCGAGGGCGTGTCACTCCCCGCCGGATATACGCGGCCCCGCGCCGGATGTGACGTGAGATGCGCCTCAGCTTGGAGACTGGAGAGAGAAGCCACCGCCACCCCCAGCGCGACGATACCTCCCCGCATCTCTGGACCGGACCGAGTCGATTCTGCCTTGAGCCAGGAGTGCACCTTGAGCCATCGATACCCGCTGTCCTTTTCATCAACCCCCGTGTGAGTCAGCATTTTGTCCCGTGTGTCTGTCGTCTGTCCGGGGTTAATATAAGAGTGTGTCTAAGTGCCTGTCTTCCTGTAATATACCTCTAGCCCCTGTAATCTAACCTTTTCCGTACGAATATACTTGAGAATCGAAACGTTGGTGTCGTATTGTGTGATTGTAATCCAGCCGGGTGTCTTCTTTTTCTTATTGAGCCAGCATAGCGCGGCTAGTCAACGTTCGGGCACAATCGGGTAACTTGTACGGATACGACGGCCATTCCGCTCGGCCCACCTTAACATCAAAGTCGTGTCTGTAACAATTGGTGTCGAGGAGTGAGATTCGGACCCGGGACTAAATTAGTTAGGCCCAAATTTTGGGAGGGAAAATCGAGCCGGAGCGCGGTTACTGCGCTCGACGAAATTATAACAGCAAAATTTGGATTGGTGTTACGAAACTCGAATTTTGCAAGTCGCGCTATGGCGGATCAAGACGGCTGGGGTCCGGTAGGGGAGAGTGAAGCAGGGTCGATCCAGGACCAAAATGAGGGACAGGAGGAGAGCGAAGCAGTGAGGGCGGCAGGTTCGCAAAATAGCGTTGTCATGCACGAGGTGGCCACGGCGTCCACGCCCGCGACCGTAGTGGCGCCACCGGTGGATTTGAACTTGTTTTTCATACAAATGAAGGCCCTTATGGCCCAGAATAGGGAGGAAATGAGGGCTCAGAGTGAGCAAATGAGGGCTCGGAGTGAGCAATTGGGGGTAATGAGGGACGAAGCGAGGGCTCGGAGTGAGCAATTGGGGGTAATGAGGGACGAAGCGAGGGCTCGGAGTGAGCAATTGGGGGTAATGAGGGACGAAGCGAGGGGTACCAGTGAGGGGTTAGACAATAATTTTGAGGAGTTAGACAAGAAATTTGGGAAGATAGACAATAATTTTGAGGGGTTAGACAACGGGATAAAAGAAGTGAAAAATGGGTTAATGGGGGTAGAAAATAGAATGGCTGCCCAGGAGAATCAGATAGAGGGAGTGAAAAATGGGTTAGAGGGGTTAGAAAACAGTATGGAAGGCAAATTGAGGGACATGAGGAACCAAGCGGAAAGGGAAGTTAAACAAATGGAGCAGCAGATAGAGGGGGTCAGAATGGGGGTAGAAACCAAACTGGATGCTCACAGGGAGGAAATGGAGCAGATGAGGGTGGCATCTGGGCAGGAGATGCAAGTGATGGGAGAGGAGATCAGAAGAGGAGTGAGTGAGGAGGTCGGAGGAGTGCGCGAGGAGGTGAGGCACTGTGAGGAGCACATGGAAAAGGAGGTGAGAAAGGGGACTGTAAAGTTACAAGGGGGCATAGAGGACCTGACGCAGGAGGTGGAGCAGCTGACGGAGGGACAAAAAGAACTAACGGAGCAGGTTCAAAGGAACACTGCGGTATTGGGAGGTTTAAAGGCGACACAGAAAGAACTAAAAGATGACTTGGTAGCGACGAAGAGGGAATGTCAGATGGTACGTGAGGGACTGACAACGAGGTTGGACGAGGTGATAGAGGTTATGGAGACGAAGGACCGGCAGGTGAGGACGCACATGGAAACGGTCAAGGTAGCCTTGGAGGACGAGCTTGAGGAGACGTACCGGGGAATAAAAGAGGTGAAGCACAAATTAGAAGAAGTGGAAGAAGGGATGAGCGAAATTAAGAAGCGACGGAGAGGGGATAAGAAAGAGATAAAAGAGGAGATAAAAGAATTGGTCCAAAGTCTGTGTTTGGATCGTGATGATGTGCTCATTAACCGGATGAGGGATTCGCAGGTGATGGAGGAGAAGCGAAGAGGAAGAGGACCCGGTGTAAGAGGTGACCAATATGGTCGTGCGTATGATGCGCCAGGGGATTTAAGAAGCTTGGGGGTCGAGATAGACCCGGGTGTTCGTGAGAGGCCACTGGTGAAGTGTGCGACAGGTCTGGTGTGCGAAAAAGGAGGTGTGCGAGAAAGTCCGACTCTGGGGTGTGTGAGGAAAAAGTGCACGCCAAGGAGTGAGTGTGCTGGCGAGAGTGAGTCGGTCGTAGCGCGTGTGCGAGGGAGCACATGGAAGCGTGGTGTGGTAAGTGTTACAGAGGGTGTGACGGGAGAGTGTGCGCGAGAAAGGTGTGTGACGGACAGGTGCATGAGGAAAGAGTGCGCTGTCAAAAGTAAGGAAGAATGCACACCTGTGGTGAGTGTTACAGAGGGTGTGACGGGAGAGTGTGCGCAAGAGTGTGCGCGAGAAAGGTGTGTGACGGACAGGTGCATGAGGAAAGAGTGCGCTGTCAGAAGTAAGGAAGAGTGTCCACCTGTGGTGAGTGTTACAGAGGGTGTAACGGGAGAGTGTGCGCGAGAAAGGTGTGTGACGGACAGGTGCATGAGGAAAGAGTGCGCTGTCAGAAGTAAGGAAGAGTGTCCACCTGTGGTGAGTGTTACAGAGGGTGTAACGGGAGAGTGTGCGCGAGAAAGGTGTGTGACGGGCAGGTGCACGAGGAAAGAGTGCGCTGTCAAGAGTAAGGGTGAGTGCGCTGTCAAGAATGGAGGTGAGAGTAGTGAGAGTGACAAGGAGAGTGAGTTTGTTGTGACAGGTGAGCGAGGATGTACACCTGGGATGGAAGGATGCACACCTGGAATGGTAGAGCGTGAGTGGGAATGCACGCTGGAGTTGGTGGTGAGGCACGTGGTTGGGTGTGCGAATGAGAGCACACCTGTGATTGTCACAGAGGAGGTGACTGAGGAGGGGGCGCGAAGAGGTGTTTTGGTGAGGTGTGCGACCAACGAATGTGTGCCAAAGTGTTCGGTGGTCAGGTGTGTGACCAAGTCTGTGAGTGGAATGAGAGTACCTGGGTGTGTAAGGAAAGGTACGACGAGGAGCATGGGCACGGCTGGATGTGTGAGCAAGGAACGGGCTGCGGGGTGTAAGCATGCAGGTGAAGCATCGACATTAAACGGAGTAGAGTTTAGAACGACTTATAGTCGAATCGGGCCCTCGGTGCGTGCTGGGCCTCGCTTTGAACGGCCGCGTCTGTGCTCCACTAGGCGGAGCGGGCGGCCCGATAGAAAGAGTCGTCATGGCGACCACTTTTTGGTGAGGCATTCCGGCAGGCCGAGATCGAGCCATGGGATGGCTCCGTGCCGAGGTGATGTGTGGGATCTCGGGCCGGGTAAACCTCCTTCCCTGCACCGAAGGCAGGATGCAGCCGGCCGCTGGCACAGAACAACCAGCATTCATGGCTTGGCTTTACGAAGCCGGGCTTTGGACAGGAATTGGCGCACCGAGAGGTATTAGTGAGTCGACTGGGTGATGAGGTTAGTGTTTTGGACCCAAAATTAGAAAAAGGCGAAATTTGATGATTGGCAAAGGATTGGCAGAGTGATGATTGGTAATGGTACAGTGATTGGCAGATGATTGGCAAATTTTTGATTTGTTGAAATTTGATGTGTAAAATTGGTAGTGAGAGACCCCCGATGTGGTGGGATGGCAAATCCACCATCCTTCCCATGTGTGGGGCAAAGGAGCAATAGATTATGGGGTGTATGGCAGTGAAAACTAGCCCGGGTGGGTTAGGATATGGTGTGTAGGGATCTAGAGAAGATGACCTTAGGTAACGTTAAGTTTAGTTAGTGACTGATACCTGTAGTGGGGACGCAGGTAGATTAGTATGGATGATAATGACGAGGGAGCGCAATAGTTTAAAGGGACGACTGGGAAGCGCAAGTTTCAGAAGGGAGTAGTTAGCTGAGATGATGCCGTGTTTGTGAGAATTGAACAGGTGTGATTGCACAGGTGTGCAACTGGACAGGTGTGTGGAGCAGTGTATGAGTAGTGAGTGTGTGGATCAGCGCGAATGCGCTTGGGGAGAGAAGGGTGCAGGTGGCACCAGGTGTGAGAGCACAGGGTGCAAGTACAGGTGTGTGGAGAGAGTTGGAGTAAGTGGTATGGAGTGGTGTGCGTGGTGCGAAGGTGTGGATGGGGGAAGAGTGGACCCCTTTCACGAGTACCCGGGGCGGGTAGTGTAAGTGTTAGGTAGAGGGTGCAGGTAAATTGTGGTTGGATATTGGCATCTGTGGTGCGGTTGCAGAATGGTGTTGTGAATGGGTGCATTAGTGTTGTGGAAATGGCTGGGCGTGTAGCCTGTTAGTGTGTGTAGTTGGTTGAGCACTCCACCACTGTGAGGATGTCGGCCAGGTGAGACCGCAGGTGGGCTCTGGGAGCCGGTAGAGTTGTGGATGGGGCCCGAGGATCCGGAGGATGGACCCGGGTAGCCCAGTGCCAGAGAGGGCACCGAGTGGGGAGAGTGCCAGAGGGCCTTCCCCAGGTAGTTAGGTTAGGGCAAGGAGCAGGTAAGCTCGGAGGCAACTGCAGTGGTGGAGGTGTGCAGGTGGGTAGACCCACTGGGAGAGGTACACGCCGCAGCCCAGAAATTGTGCGAGGGCACCGGGAGATGAATCGGGGGAGTGAGACCCCAAATTGAAGAGCACCACAGTTTGGCCAATGGGAATTGGTTTTTAGAACCCATAGTGTAAGAGGGCCAATGGTTTGGCCGGAGAGAGACCCCGGGTAGTGTAAAGTTGTTAAAGTCATTTAGGAGATAGTTAGGATTGATGAACCTGTCGCACCATACGCAGCCACTTACCTGTGGTGATGATGATGACTCCACACCTGTGTTTTCTTTGTTTTGTTGCAGGAAATGAGATTGCTGTGAGGATTTGTGAGACGCATCACGACGTGGATGAGACATTGGGGTGATTCCATCTCTCCCTCCCTAGGAGGGACTGATGATGAATTGGTAATGGCAAATTTTGATGTTGAGTTGAAAATGGCAAATTTTGATGAGAGTTGAAAATGGCAAATTTGATTGGTTAGGAGGGAGAGAAGACGAATTTGGTTTATGGGAGGAACGGGGAAGACAGTAGGGATGTTTGTCGATTTGTAAAGTAGATGTTTATGGGTAGTGTTGTGTTTTGTGGATACAGTAAGGGGTAAGGGAGGGGCCATGTAGGTTACCTGGTGGGGGGGGGGGGCGTACGATAGGAACGTACCTGTCTCACCTGGTTCCCATGTGCCCCCAGTGTGCATCACCTTACATTGCGTGCACTTTTGCGCCCTTACCACCTTACTCACTTGTTTCTTCTTTTGTCTCCCACCTCCGAGGATCTGGCTTTGGGGTAGAGAGAGAGAAGAGAGAGGTGCTGGCTGCGCGGTTGTGGGCCTGCACTTTCGCTGTTTGCTGCCGGGATCGATACACCATATGGACCGCAATGTTTGTGGCCACCCACAATGGACCGCAGTTCGTTTGCGGCCAAGCACCACCCGGGGATGGACCTATGGATCAACGTGGCACCTATGCCATACAGGTGAACCACTAATAGTTAACACCACCAAGTGCACCACAAGAAGAGCAAGAGACACCTGCAGGGTTAGGGGTTGTCGAATTTATTTTTATTCCAATGAACAATGGTGACTGCACCGATTGGTGGTGGGGGGGGTGCTGTTGATGCTCGGGAAGGGTGCTCTGCACGTTATTAAAGGCCGTCGGCCACAGAGCACTCGTGGGTTGGTGTATCGATGCTGGCAAGCGCGCTCTCTCTATGCATAACATCTGCATGTGTTCCTCCAAAGACAGGTCCTGGATCGTAGTGTAAATAGCAGCGTAGTCTTGTAAATAATGCTCCCTAACGGCTGTATGTTTAGTTTGCGAATTCTTTCCGGATTCGGTTATCCTGTGGGTGTGTTTCTGTGAGGAGAAGGGTGCAACGTCGCAGGGGGACATATTTACTCATTTGTGAATATCTGTAAAACTGTCGCACTCAGGGTAGAGTTAATAGTAGAGGGAACTACATTGCGTGCCACACTAAAGTAGGTAAAAATTTATCGGGTCGGGACGCCCCGAGGGTAGAGAAGGGTGCAATGTTGCGAATATGGAATTTGGCCTCCATATCCGCTTGTAAATATTCCCCTATTTTCTCCAATACTCCCCAACTTTCCCCAATCCCCCATTCCCTAGTCCCATTGCATGTAAATAACAATCAGTAGAGCCGACCTTCCCCTTCTTCCCCCATTAAATGTCGTGCCCAGGTCCACCGCACCACACGTAGACAACTTTCGGACATCTTCCTAGTTATTCTTAATCTATGTCAGTTAAGGCCTCGTTTCCATTAATTATGACTCTTCGTTGCACCAGAATGTGATTATATGGCACCAGTAGTGAGTTTAGGACCTTTCCCATACCTCCTCCCATCTTCTTCCCCAAACAACAACAATAACAACAACTACAACAACAATAACAACAACTACAACAACAATTACAACAACAACTACAACAACAATTACAACAACAACAGAGGAGATGGCGGCGGAGCGGGGGAGGATGCGTCCTCACACCGGCTCGATTAGCTCCAGACCATGCGCTCCACGGGGTTACCCCGAAGGGGCTGGCTGTCAGCTCCTCGTCAGGGGCGGAGCCAGTAACCCCCCCCGCACGCACCCAATGAGAAGCAACGTGCCGATTCCACGAGGCGGAGCTAACGAGCCGAGGGCGTGTCACTCCCCGCCGGATATACGCGGCCCCGCGCCGGATGTGACGTGAGATGCGCCTCAGCTTGGAGACTGGAGAGAGAAGCCACCGCCACCCCCAGCGCGACGATACCTCCCCGCATCTCTGGACCGGACCGAGTCGATTCTGCCTTGAGCCAGGAGTGCACCTTGAGCCATCGATACCCGCTGTCCTTTTCATCAACCCCCGTGTGAGTCAGCATTTTGTCCCGTGTGTCTGTCGTCTGTCCGGGGTTAATATAAGAGTGTGTCTAAGTGCCTGTCTTCCTGTAATATACCTCTAGCCCCTGTAATCTAACCTTTTCCGTACGAATATACTTGAGAATCGAAACGTTGGTGTCGTATTGTGTGATTGTAATCCAGCCGGGTGTCTTCTTTTTCTTATTGAGCCAGCATAGCGCGGCTAGTCAACGTTCGGGCACAATCGGGTAACTTGTACGGATACGACGGCCATTCCGCTCGGCCCACCTTAACATCAAAGTCGTGTCTGTAACAATATATATATATATATATATACATATATATATATATATATATATATATATATATATATATACATATATATATATATATATATATATACATATACATATATATATATATATATATATATATACGTATACATATATATATATATATATATATATATACGTATATATATATATATATATATATATATACGTATATATATATATATATATATATATACGTATATATATATATATATATATATATACGTATATATATATATATATATATATACGTATATATATATATATATATATATATGTATATATATATATATATTGTTGCGGATATGAGGACTGTATTTTTTTGATTGTGTGTATTATTATTATTGTTTATTCTGCGCCTCCTGCCTCCGGAGCTGTGTAAAGGTCAAAGGGCGTCCCATAATTAGTCCATAAAGCATCCACACTACAGCCAATCATAGAATACCCCTGTTCAATAGTTATATCTTATTATGTGTTTTAGGGTAAGGCTGTGTCTCCCATTAATTGAAATACTCCATTGCACCAGTGAAAGAGATAGATTCCCTTCATTCCCATTCCCAAAACCTCCATTCCCCCTTTTCGTCAATTGCCATTCGCATTGCCAACTGCATTTTGGGCGGTTTTCTCTTCATCCGCCATTGACCACGAGGCAGGGTTGGGGAAGAAAGGCGGGTCCCCACCTCATCATAGAGGGGAGGAGTGAGTCAGCCCCACTCAACCAACCACGAACAAGGGGTTGGACTTGGAGAGGGTGTGGAGAGAAACATCGAGGAGGTTCGCGAAGGTTGAGGGCCGGGGCCTATATAACCCGCAGGCAGGGCGTGTCCCAAAGGGAGATGAACCATTACAGGGAGACGAGAGGAGGTCCAAAGAGATGAGCTTTGACAGAGACACGAGAGGAGGTCCAAAAGAGATGAGCCTTTACCGAGAGACGAGAGGGAGTCCAAGGAGTTGAGTCCAACCAAGAAGTCCAGAGTTGAACTGCAGCTCGAGCCACCGCAACTGCATTTGCTGCGGCTGGAGCCACCGAAACTGCAGCCACAGCAGCGTGAGGCCTGGACGGCAGTTTGGAGCAGGGCCGCGAAGGAGCGGCGGCTGCCCACGAGTCGATCGGCTGCAGGACCAGTTGGACCTCCCTATCCGGCCAGCCATCCATCTCCCGCCAGTCCTATCATCATTCCCCGCGTGAGTCTGTCCTTGTTTGTTCTGTCCCTGGGTTAATTAAGACTGTAGGTAAGCTAGCGTTGCACTGTGTATCTAATCTCGTCTGTAAATAAACGTGACTGCTTTCTTCTTGATTATATGTGTAAATAATAAATCCAATTACTCTTCTGTACGTCTTCTTCCTCTTTGTATTCGGTCGCTTTAGAGTTTTCCCGATTGAATAGCGGTGGCGCGATCCGGCCAAAGTTTGGGGCAAATCGGGTATTAATCAAGGAAGCACTGTTCGGTCGTGGTAATACCACCGCTCGGTCAAAATAACATCTTTAACCGTGTCCGTAACAATTTATATATAAATATAATAAAATAGGAGTGTCTGTCTGTCCCCAAACTACTCCCTCAGTTTTGGGGCTAGCCCCGCCAAACCTTCTGCGGAATGTTTTGGGGTCCCAGCGGATGTTGTCCAAAAGTGAACACATGACGATAATGAGCTGGTTTGATAATATCTCAATACAATCGACATTTAACACAGTATTTTGTTATTGTATCAATTTATGATTGGAATGATGCTGTTTGGAATTGAGTGAATGCAATTATGATTTTGAATTTCCCACCATACCAGGGGCGAATCCAGGGGGGGTTCACTGGGTGCGCGTGAACATCCACACTCAATCCAACACCTCACCCTCCCTCCACCGCTACCATATTTACTTCCACCATCTGCAATGGAGGAGGTAAGGCTTTCAACCCTGTCAGTTTGTTTGTGTGGAGGATATCTCAAAACGTTATTGATGGATTTGAATTTAATTTGGTGAAGGGGTTGTGTGTGCCAAAGAAGAATTGATTTGATTTTGGTGAAGATCCAAATCCCGATCTGGATACGAGAATTTTAAAGTGATTCTTCACTATGGAGTGCGATCTGGCAAAAACGATACATAACATGATATTTCAAAGAGTTTTGGACGGATTACGGTTGAAACTTGGGTGGAGTTGTGTGTGTGCAAATGACAAAGTGTTTCGATTTTGGTGAAGATCCGAATCCAGATCCAGATTCGAGAATTTTTTTAATTTTAAAGTGATTCTTCAAAATTGAGAGATGGGGCCAAAAATGATATTATCATGATATTTCCAAAAGCTGTGAACGACTTATGACAAAACTTGGTGAATGAGTTGGTTAAGTGACAAGACCAAGTGGATTAGCTTTTGGTTCAGGTCCGAATCCAGATCCGGCCTATCAATGGGATACAAATCCGGATCTGGCCGATCAGACTCAAAGTAAGACGTGCATTCATTTCTACATATTGCAGGCCATGAGCTTCCTCTTTGGACAAAAACGCCAAAAATAATTCAAACGAGCCACATGCTACAGCTTCAAGTTGTGCGCAACCTTCAGAGTCCCAGCTATCATTTTTTCCGGCCCTGGAAACTGAGTTGCCCCCAGTACCATCGTGCGACGCCACATCTGGTGCCTCTTCCCCAATGATACTTATATCGCTGCTGGCTCCGGCCAATGACTTATAACCTGCTCGTAGAACTACAGACCCACTTAACTGGGACACACAGGCAATGCACCTCATCCCGTCTGTGATCTGCTCGTTTGGGACAGTAGACACAGAGGTCATTAGTGAACTAGTGGATCTAATATTAGATCATTAGTGAACTGGTGCATGGGTGGGGAGCCAAAAGCAAACAAACAATGTGGAAACGGTGAATGCTAAACCATGAACCAATAAATCCCACATTCCTGTTTCACATTCCTACATTATGATTAGTTCTGGGCTGATTAGGAAATTTGACTCTATCCAATAACCGATTAAAACAAAAAATCTGCCGATTATAAAACTGATTCCGATTATAAAGTAATTAAATAATGACATCATGTTGCAGACATGAAGTGTATATCATGCTGGATCAGTGCCATGCCACCATTGACATATTGAGGTTATTGAGTGGCTGTGAATCGTTACTTTTTTTAAAATCCCATCTCTAATCGATTGGTTCATCGAACGACACAGCATTCTGTAATTTTTAAACAAACAATGAGGTACCTTGTGTGGTAATCTTCATTCTAATGAAGCAGCATTTACATGGAAGGAAGGAAGTGTGCTTCGATGAGTTATTGAGGATATACAATGAAGCGTTTCATAATTGGCTGGCCGTGTGAGTCCCTGGGTTACAAAGGGATACCGTTCCGAACAATTATTAATTAATTAATTAAATCAATCGACTGTTGACTTAGTGTTATAAATGGTGCTATCACCGCACTCGTTGGGCCTACTCACCTGGTGATTTCACAAGTTTAGTGTAAGAAGAACCAAAACAAGGAAAATGCCACGTTTAAGAATTTTAATATTTCTGGGAAAATGTGGCAACCATGCTAGTGCCACAAGACAGTGCGCCATCACCCCTTGATATGGGGCTCTTTATAGCCTAGTTCAGCACAAATGAAGTTGACGAGTGAAAGAATGAGCTGCAAAATGCAAGTGATGGGCACTAGAATGGATGCAAAGAGTGGCGAAATCAAACAGGAGATGGGCGAAGCGATGAGCAAGGAAATGGCGGCTGTTCAGGAAGAGATAAGGGGGTGTAGGTTTGGTGTCCGTATTCATTCGGAAAGAATTGAAGGAGAGCGAGGCCAGACTGATGTGAGAGATTGGGAATGTAAAGAAGGAAGTGGAAGGGCTCACGGTAAGGCAGAATGAATTAAACAAACAGATGAAGAAAAATATCGACATAATAAAATAATTATAAGATGTCCAGAGGGAAACCAAGAGGGACAGGCATACAGAGGGAATGTGGAACACGGTATGATAAGGTGTTACGGATTCGTCACTTCCGTTGTTGTGCTTTTCATCCCTGTAAACATTTTTGATTCCATGTACTATTATTGTTGTCGTTTAAGGGAAATAGATATTACTATTTTCAAAAGGTAAAAAATTAATGTTTTAAAAGAAACAGGAAACCGGATCGGGAACCAGACGACGATGAAGAGGAAGTGGAGAAAAGAAGGCGGAGTGAGTGAGTCGGACAAGAAGAAGCCGAGCGGCATTGAGGTTTTGAGCCAACGCGAGCGAACGGAGGTCACTAGCGAACTTTTGGGGTTCCCGGGAAAGGGATCCCTGCGACAGAGTTGTTATCGCTGTGACGGATCAACCTGCGTGTCAGGTTTTGTGGTGGATTCCGAGGAGAATCATCGTCGTGCCATTACGCCTCGAGAATGGGCCGTCGGCCATTTTGACTCGCGCACCTTATGCATCGCGCAAGGTCTTTGCTTCACTTCAGCCGTTTTCACCACATTCAGACGTTTATCTGGTGTGTGTGTGTGTGCAACTTGGATTTTGAAGGTAAATCTGCGGTTCGCTGATTTGGAGCCGTGAAACGTCCATACCCGAGGGTGTGATTTCCCAGTCGCCTGGAGGGCGCCTTTGGATTTCCCAGTCGCCTTGAGGGCGCCTTTGTGCAGCTTTGGCCGCGTGACTGTGACGGTCATCTGAACGGGATTCTGGTCGATTAGACATCGTTCTGACGATCGCTGGAGCAGATCGACTTTGGCTTGAAGCCGGGATCGACTTTGGCTTGAAACCGGAATCAACTTTGGTTTGAAGCCGGGAAAGAGACATTGGGAATGTTCGTGTTTCACTCACTTGGGGCACAGTGAGTTATATATTACGAAACTGATGGTACCATCATAGGATATATATTGAATGTACTTTTGATTACTATTATTGTTGTACTGTTATTCTTGTGTGATCTTAATACACTATTTGTATTTTGGTAACAATTGGTGTGGCTTCACCATTGATCTTTGACATACAGAATAACACATTTTTCTGCCGTGACTCATCTCGGGGCTCGGAGGTACACCGTGACCAGGGGGTTTGGGGAGGAGCATGTAACATAAGGTGACAAAGTCGATGAAAGAGATGGGCAAAGTAATGGCGGTAAAGGAATGGGCGATAAGTGAACACAAACATGATGGAACGTGAAATGGAAACAGATAACGTGGTGCTAGAGGGGGAACTAGTAGGGGTGCACTGGGAAATAACGAGGGTAACAGATGAAGTGGAAGAGGTTAAAAATAAAGTAATAAAAATTAAGGAGGAACAGTAGAGCTCAATGTGTGTTTGGTTCTGTATTTTGTCAATGCCATGTGCCTTGAGATCTTGAGATCACATGATATCTTGTGGGAGCACACCACAGCATATGGTCTAACGAATGAAGCATTAATCGTACATGTACAATGTGCCCCATTTTGCTTGGGGACCCAGAATACTGTCAGTCCACCTTTAAAATGTGAAAAAAATTAATTTAACAGACACTTTGATGCATGACTGGAACGTACGACTTCAAGACGTACTCTGCCAGGAAGTCAGGAAGTATGGCACAGTAGGAGTGATTGCGTTTTTCTTTGTACTCACGGCCGTTTCGAAAGCAATAGGTTGTTTTACATGAATCGGGTATAATTTGAAAGGTATGGTGTTTCTCTTTGTGAGTTTCAAAGCAAAATAAATTTGATAACTATCCATTTTCCAGCTATTCGCCCTATTAACATGTTTTATTAATTACCGAACCAAATCCACAAATGTTTCTACCCGTCACATGACGATTGCGAGCTGTTTATAAAGAATATTGTTTATACACATCTCCTTGAAACGTCAATAATACCAGTACAACGTTGTTTTTTTAAATTTGTGTATTGAAGTTAGCTCTAAACAAGGGTGAAAGCCACTCAGATTTGTGAGTTGTATATAGTACAGTACAACTGTAATCGGTCATCGGAAATCCACACTGTCTCCAATCTGCCGATGCAGATTACCGAAAAATAGCTGATATCTGCCTGCTCCGATTTCCGGCTCTGATATCGGCCCAGCACTAGACCATATATATATATATGTAAATATACTGAAACGCAAAAGAAACTTACCACCTTTGAAACCTTTAAATATCAACAATAACACTGCGTGTAGTAAATGTGTGAACTTATTTGTGGACAATAGTGTCCTCACTGTCAGACAAAACGGTCACGGATGGTCACTTGAACCTTCAATGGTCACTTCATAGCACAGCTGTTGAACAGCCGTTTTGACTGTCAGTGATTAGCCAAGGGGTACGGGATGATTTTAATGAGCTGCACGTGATGTCTTGATATTGGCTTTAAAAAGGCCAGTGCAAAATGGGCATTTCAATCAACATGCCACGATTGTCAAGGGATCAACGGCAGCGTGCCCTGGGCATGCTGCAAGGCTGACTGAGCTACCGTGAGGTGGCACGTCGCCTTGGCTGTTCACACCAGACGATATCGGCCCTGGTGGACAGAGACACCCTCCACAACTCTGCAGATGACAGACCTCGATCAGGGAGGCCAAGAGTCACCACTGCAAGGCAGGACAGGCTGATGCTGCTGGCACCATCTCTGTCGGTTGCGGCGATGGGCAGCCGTCATCACGGGGCCTCTGTATGGTCTTCTGGCAGTCAGAACATAGTCATGCAGTCGTCTTAGTGCAGTATCATTGGAGATCCGTGGGTTTGCACGCCCCAGAGTTTCTGCCGCAGTGTGGGATGCTGGACGGAATCGATCCCGCAGGTGACTTCGGACCATCTGCCTGTCCTGCCTTGCAGTGGTGACTCTTGGCCTCCCTGATCGAGGTCTGTCATCTGCAGAGTTGTGGAGGGTGTCTCTGTCCACCAGGGCCGATATCGTCTGGTGTGAACAGCCAAGGCGATGTGCCACCTCACGGTAGCTCAGTCCGCCTTGCAGCATGCCCAGGGCACGCTGCCGTTGATCCCTTGACAATCGTGGCATGTTGATTGAAATGCCCATTTTGCACTGGCCTTTTTAAAGCCAAAATCAAGACATCACGTGCAGCTCATTAAAATCATCCCGTACCCCTTGGCTAATCACTGACAGTCAAAACGGCTGTTCAACAGCTGTGCTATGAAGTGACCATTGAAGGTTCAAGTGACCATCCGTGACCGTTTTGTCTGACAGTGAGGACACTATTGTCCACAAATAAGTTCACACATTTACTACACGCAGTGTTATTGTTGATATTTAAAGGTTTCAAAGGTGGTAAGTTTCTTTTGCGTTTCAGTATATATACAGTCGTGGCCAAAAATATTGGCACCTTTGCACTTCTTTCAAATAACTAACAATTTTCTCTAAAAATAAGTTGAAATTGACAAAAGTATTTGGTCTCCACAATTCTTTATTTCACTGTTAATATTACAGAACCTTTGCTTTTGTTCAGAACTTAATATATCCTTTAAATCAGAAAATAAAAAGAAATGGCATTGACAAAATTATTGACACACTAGACTTAATATTTGGTAGCACAGACATTGGACAAAATAATTGCAGTCAAGCACTTCCTATAGCCATGAATGAGCTTCCTACACCTCTCTACTGGCAGTTTGGCCCACTCTTCTTGTGCAAACTGCTCCAGTTCTCCCAAATTTGAAGGGTGCCTTTCCCAACTGCTGTTTTCAGATCTCCCCACAGGTGTTCAATCGAATTTAGATCTGGACTTATTACTTACCACTTCAGAACAGTCCAGCGTTTTGTCTTGAACCATTCCTGGGTGCTTTTTGAAGTGTGTTTGGGGTCATTGTCCTGCTGCAAGACCCATGACATTTGACAGAGACCCAGCTTTCTGACACTGGGTTCAACATTGCACTCAAAAATACCTTGGTAATCTCCTGATTTCATGATACCATGCACACATTCAAGGCACCCAGTGCCAGAGGCAGCACAGCAACCCCAAACCATCAATGAACCTCCTCCGTGTTTGACTGTAGGGAAAGTGTTCTTTTCTTTGAAGGCTTCATTTTGTTTTCTGTCAACATAGAGATGATGTGATTTACCAAAAAGCTCTAATTTGGTCTCATCTGTCCACAGGACAGTCTCCCAGAAGGATTTTGGTTTGTTCAGGTGTGTTTTGACAAACTCCAGTCAGGCTTTATTTTGTGTCTTTCTCAGCAGTGTGGTCCTCCTACCATAGAACACCCTTTCATTGAGTTGGCGACGGATGGTATGAGTTGAAACTGTCGTACGTTGTGTCTGAAGGTCAGCTTGAATCTGTTTGGCAGTTGATTGAGGCGCTTTCTCCACCATTCGAAGAATCCTTCGCTGCAATCTTCGATCAAGTTTTTTCTTGCGGTCACGTCCAGGGAGGTTGGCTACAGTGTCATGGGCCTTAAACCTCCTGATAACATTGTGTATGGTGGACACAGGAACATCAAGTTCTCTGGAGATGGACTTGTAGCCTTGAGATTGTCCATGCTTGGCTACAATCGTGTGTCTGACCTCCTCAGACAATTCTCTGGTTTTCTTTCTGTTCTCCATGCTCATTGCAGTACACAGAGTGACACAAAACAGCAGAATGACTCCTTTTCTCTATTCAAATTGTTTGAATGAGTGATTTAAAAAAATATTTCAGGCACCTGCAACTCACCATCGGTGAGTTCAATTCCAAAGTAAAGGAGAATCACCTGCTTGAAATCTAATTATTTATAACAACTTCTAAAAGGTGCCAATGATATTGTCTGGGCCATTTTAGGATTTCTGTGTGGTATCATGTGTTTCAGCTTTTTTTGTTTTCTTCCACTCCAAACCAAAGAAATACAGATGTGAATACCAAAATATTTTTTAATTTCAACAATTTTCTGGAAGAAATGGTGCATTATTTGAAAAAAGTGCAGGGTCACCAATATTTTTGGGCACGACTGGATATATATATATATATATATATATATACATATATATATATATATATATATATATATATATATATATATATATATATATATATATATATATATAGATATATATATAGTTGCGGTTTTGAGTTTGTACAGTGAGTTTAATAAAGGTTAAAATTTCCCCCTCATAGTTAGTCACACAAGCAACATGTAGCCTCGCGATAGTATAGTTATCTCTTAGTATTTGTGAGCTTAGTCCTTTTCCATTGTTAGTTCTGCGTTGAGTAGAGTCAGGAGAATAGGTCCTACTTCTACCGACTATCCAGCGTCCGTAGCCTCATGCCCCTTTGTGCTAACTTTGGTTCATTTTGGGCTAATTAACTCGAGGCAGGCTAGGAGGGTCGGGGCGGAGCGGCAGAAGCGCTGATGGTAAGCACGAGCCGCCAATCAGGGCTCAGAGGTGGTGGCGGCGGCGTTGTGTCACAGGGTGTGGTGAGAAGGTTCGAGAGGGTGCCAGAAGGTTCGGGGGCGTAGCTATAAAACCGGCTGCACAAAGCCCTCGAGAGGACTCATGTGCACGCAGCAGTAAGAGGGACTTGCACCAGGGGACTAGCGCTGAAGGACTCGCGAGAGAAGGACTGATGAGCAAAGAACTTGCGCGCACTAACCAGCTTGGAGGGATCGAGGAAGAGGACTTGTGAGCATCCGAGAACTGTACAAGATACGTGGGCGGAGCCCATCGCGCAGAAACCAAAAGACGCGCTATTAATATGTGACGCTCGGTTGAGTTTGAAGCCGATCGCTATACAGTGCATTAAGTCGTGCGAGTGAGGAAAAACGGCTGTGTAATCGCCAGCCGCGCTGAGAGTCCCGCCCTTTGCCGTTCCACCTCATCATCTGCTTTTGTTCGGGAGACGCGCTACGAGTTCCTGCCATCGCCTGCTGCCATCTTCGCGGGACGCGCTGGGACCGTGGAGAGCCGGACGGGGGCCGTCTCTGAACGACGACGTCGACGCGTTGGCTGAACATCGACCCATCTGCATTCTGCAATTCCCTGTGTGAGTGTGACGAGCCCGAGTCCAGGGGATAAGATAAGATTGACTAAGGCTGCTCTGTGTCTCTGTGTCCCCGATCATTGTACATACGTGTGGGAATAATTAAACCTGTGTTCTTCCTTTCTTCCATTCGATAGTTCCTGTGGTTTCTTCATTGGCTAAGTGTGGTACGAATAGAACCGCTCGAATCGGGTTCCACTAACTAAGACTGCACGGCCCACGTGGTACTCAATCCGCTCGGCGTACTCAAAGCACACGTGGCTCGTGCGAGGTTTGCTTCCTCGCTTCCAGGGCGGCGCAGGGAATTAGGTATAAGCGAGAATTGGTCCTGAGACTCTACTCTGCGTTTGTCCGGAAGGGACGTATCAAGCCTCGGTTCCGCTAAGCCCAGCAAGAACAAGGGGATTAATCCCCACTTGGTAAGGGGAAGAAGGGCAGCGTAGAACCGTAACAATATATATAGTTTGCCAGAAGCAAACAGGCAATGCAGATACGGCGAATGCTAAAGCATGAAACCAATAAATTCCACATTCCTGCAGCACCTTCAGTCGCACGTCAGACATGGACAGCAAGTTCGTGAAGGACTTCCATGAAAAACGTACCCGTTCGCAAACAAACGGGTACGTTCACGTATAGAAACATCGATGTGGGACCGTGGCGAATCTGCATATGGCGATCCGCGAAGTTCACGTTCAGAAAGTAGAAACCATCACGGCATGTCGTATTCACTTGAACTCGATATCTCTTTTTTCATTCCAAACAACATAACTCCAATCACAAAGTAATCACAAAATAACCTTTTAACAACATTGTTAATGTTTTCTTCATTGTAAAAACTTCCAAATCAACAGTTAAAAAGGATTTTGAGCCGATAGCTGTTACGGCCTTGGCAAGATCAATGGAGACAGCGATCTGTTAGCGTATTCACCGCCCAAATAGCTATGTGGAAATCTCTCATGTGGTGATTAAACGGTGTTTGAACTTTGGCCGGGGTCATTATTTACTTTTAATGATGTTTATATACGAATGAGGATTAATGATGTTTATATTGGATTTGGGTCATCCTTTCCGCATATCTCGTGGGATTGTAAGTTGGAGAGACGGCCGTGATGGCGGGGAGCGATTTGGAATTCTCTCAAGCAGGGATTCAACCCGTGTCCTTATAAAAGGTCTTTGTCCGAGGTCACCAAGTCCGATCGGTGCAGCTGTGCAGCAATCGGTGCAGCTGTGCAGCGATCGGTGCAGCTGTGCAGCGATCGGTGCAGCTGTGCAGCGATCGGTGCAGCCGTTTGTGTGGCACCCGGGAAAGCAACATCGTCACAATGAGAACAATGAACGTTATGCGAACGCGAATGTTATGCGGGAGTCAAAACCTGAGAATGCTGGAGACCAAAGCTGAAATTCGGAAAACTAAATAGCCTATTTTACTCCTGGAGATCCCAGGATTATCCACCCAAAATATCGTTGAGATCGGTTCAGCAGTTTTTACGGTACCTTCGAATAGACAGACAGACAGACAGACGGACGGACATTTGGTGAATTATCGTGAGATGTAACTCCCAATTAGTCAGGTTCACTATGTCAATAAATTATATTTCGTTCAAAATCATGGTAGATTAGCAAACCTATACATTTTTGGAAAGGTTATAGCATAAGGAAACTAAAAATCAATGTTTACATTTGGAGAGATACCTGTATGGCGGCCATTTTGGATTTTCAAAATGGCCACTGTAAAATACATATTTTGTTCTATTTCTGCCTCTAATTACCCTAAAAACTTTTAAAAATATACTAAACCTATATTTTCAGGGACAAGGAATCCAATGAAAGTATCAAATTAGTGCTATGGGGAATGGTAAGACACGAATCAAAGGTTTTGAATTGCAAAATACTGTCTTTATATTCGCGATAAGTTGCATAATCAAATACATGTTATCATTTTGTACAGGCAGTTAATAACATCAAAATGTGTCACAATAATTCATATCACCAAACATACACAGGCAGTCAGCAAAATCATATATACACATGCAGTCAGTATAACTTCACATCTACACAGGCAGTCAATGACAAAATATACACAGGCAGTCAATGGCATCAAACATACACGATTACAGAATATGCCATTTAGAGTTCGTCATCACTGTCCTGTGTGTCGTATCCGACAATATGAACGTTATGAGCTCCGGTCGTAAGTTTGTTTATTTACAATCAGGTCACTCCATCCCCATCCTCTGGTCAGCTCAGTGCACTCCCACTCATCGTCCCAACACACCTGGTCACAACAACGCACAAAATCGCACCTCCTGTCTGCGAACCCTGGCCAAATCACCTGGATTCATACCCGCCGTACAAAACAACATCAAGCTCACCCTGTTCAATACCCGGTCCCTCAACAACAAATGCCTCATCCTGAACGACTACATCCTGGAAAATAAACTGGACTTTCTCTGTCTCACTGAGACCTGGCAACAACCACTGGACTACTACACGCTCAACCTCACCACACCCAATGGATATTCTTACATCAATAAACCACGCTCGGAGGGTCGAGGTGGTGGAATTGCCGTTATTCACCGACAAGACATCAAGACCAACCTCATCTCCATCTCATCTGCTCCATCATTTGAACACCTGGCTTTTAAACTCTCTGGTCACACACAGTCAGTCATGGCTGTTGTCTACCGCCCTCCCAAACCACACCCATCATTCCTGTCTGACTTCTCCTACTTTCTGACCCAGCTATGTTCCCTCTCCCCCTCAATCCTCCTCCTTGGTGATTTCAATATCCACATGGACTCCACTGACTCCACGCTAACCACTGACTTCACTGATTTACTCACCTGCTTTAACCTCACTCAACATGTCAACTTTCCTACCCATAACCGTGGTCACATTTTGGACCTTGTCTGCTCTACTGGACTAATTTTGCACCATCTCTCTGGCTCCGACCTCACTCTCTCTGACCACCTAGCCATCACTCTGACCATCAACATCCCCACCCCAGCACCAAGGCATTATCGCACTATCAACTTCCGTAAGCTAAACGCTCTTTCACCTACCTCATTCTCATCGACCCTCTCTGAAAAAATGTCCACTTCTCCCTTCGTTGACCTCCACACCCCTTCTGACCTCACTGACTACTACAACCACACTCTCTCCTCCTGCCTTGACCAACTTGCGCCTATAAAAACCAAAACAGTTTCTTTCACCCATTCTGCTCCCTGGTTTACCCCTGAACTCCGCCTGATGAAAACTCGTGCTCGCCAACTTGAAAGACTCCGCAATAAAACAGGTCTCACAGTTCACTCCCAAGCCTACAAGGACCACATACAACACTATAAAGATGCCCTCTCCCGCGCCCGCTCCGCCTACTACTCTCAAATTATCCACTCTGGCTCCGGAAACCCAAAAGCACTCTTCTCTACAATAAACAAACTCCTCAGCCCCCTGAACACCACCACACAGTTATTCACAATAGACAACTGCATCTCCTTCCTTTCATTCTTCCAACGCAAAATTGAAAACATCTACAACAGCTTGACCACCGCCGCACCTGCTCCCCCTCAAACCACCTGCCCCCCCCTTATCCTGCCATCCCCTGTCTCAATTCTCCCCAGTCTCCCCTACTGACCTCTCTGAACTCCTCATCGGAATGAAAACTGCCACCTGCACTCTTGACCCCATCCCCTCCAGCTTTGTCAAGGCCTCCCTTCCTGCTCTCTCTCCACTTATCATTGCAACAATAAACTCCTCCCTGTCTACAGGCATCGTCCCACCATCCCTCAAAATTGCTGCTGTTAACCCCATTCTGAAAAAACCTGGACTAAACCCTGACACCCTAAATAACTTCAGACCCATCTCCAACCTACCCTTTCTGTCAAAGGTTTTGGAACGCGCTGTAGCCACTCAACTCAAACATCACCTCTCTGCCAATAACCTGTATGAAACATTCCAATCCGGATTCCGCTCCTACCACAGTACTGAAACTGCTCTCCTCAAAATCACCAACGACCTTCTCCTCTCCTCTGACGCTGGCAACCTCAACATTCTCATCCTCCTCGACCTCAGCGCCGCCTTTGACACCATCGATCACGCCATCCTCCTCACCCGACTTGAAACCACTTTTAACATTACCGGCACTGCCCTCTCTTGGATTAAATCATACCTCTCTGACAGACGTCAGTTCATCTCCATCAATAACTGCAAATCCCCCACTGCTCCCCTCCCCCAAGGTGTCCCCCAAGGTTCAGTTCTTGGCCCCCTCCTCTTCATCCTTTACCTGTCCCCCCTCGGTCACTTAATCCGCCGTCATGGTCTCCAATTCCACTGCTTCGCCGATGACATCCAGCTTTTCATCTCCACCAAGTCCATCTCCACCGCCACCCACTCTATCCTGACAAACTGCATCACTGAAATAAAATCCTGGCTTCAAATCAACTTCCTCAAACTTAACTGTGATAAATCTGAAATAATCATCATTGGCCCAAAAATGCTCACCAAGTCCACCCATAACTTTGCCCTCAACATCGACGGTTTCCCAGTATCCACCTCCCCTCACATCCGGAATCTTGGCATCATCTTTGACCAAACCCTCTCCTTCGACAAATACACTAAACAGATCACAAAGACAGCCTTCTTTCACCTGAAAAACATCGCCCGTCTCCGTCCATCCCTCTCCTCCGTGGCTGCAGAAACCCTCATCCACGCCTTCATCACTTCCCGTCTGGACTACTGCAATAGCCTCCTTTATGGTTCACCCTCAACAATCACCAATAAACTCCAATACATTCAGAACTCCGCTGCCCGTCTACTCACCCATTCCCGGACCCGTGACCACATCACCCCCGTCCTGTACAAGCTTCACTGGCTCCCCATCTCCCAGAGAATCCAGTACAAAATCCTCCTCTTGACCTACAAAGCCCTCCATAACCTGGCCCCATCCTACCTGGCTGACCTCCTCTCCAGACACACTCCCACCCGCAACCTCCGCTCTGCTGGTACCAACCTCCTGACTCCCCCCCATCCGGACCAAATTTAGATCCTGGGGGGACAGGGCCTTCTCCATCGCTGCTCCCACCCTCTGGAACTCGCTACCTCACACCATCAGAGACTCCTCCTCACTCACCACATTCAAAACATCACTCAAGACCCACCTGTTCAACACTGCATTCAACATTTAACCCACAGCATCTAACCCCTGACTATCTCCTCTCCTTCTCCCTCCTTTGTGCTTTGAATATTTCCCTATTGATTCTTCTTTTTTGCAATTGTTTTTATGTTTTGCTATGCATTATGTTTTGCACTCTGTCAAAGCGTCTTTGGGCTTCCTGAAAAGCGCTATATAAAATAAATGCATTATTATTATTATTATAATATAGTCCGCATCGTTTTCACAGTCCGTTCCACACAAGCAAAGGTCGGTCAAATTGATTGGCAAATCGAATTGGTCGAATGGTCGATCGAATCGAATTCGATGAATCGAATCGAATCGAATCGATCGAATTGGTCGAATGGTCGAATGGTCGATCGAAACGATTGGTCGAATGGTCGAATGGTCGAATTGGTCGAATGGAATTGGTCGATTGGTCGAATTGGTCGAATTGGTCGAATCGAATTGGTCGGAATTGGCAAATGTAAACATTGATTTTCAGATTTTCCATGTAATAACGTTTCCAAAAATGTATAGGTTTGCTAATCTACCATGATTTTGAACGAAAAAACATAGTGAACCTGACTAAATACAACACAATGATGTGCAAGGCAAAAGATAAACTAACGAGATGGCATTCATAGAATACTTACCCTGCACAGTCAACTTGGTGCCAGCCAACTCTTCTGTTTTTGAAGGGTTTTTTCTTTCAACCAATATGAAAAAATCAGGCCAGACCACATGAGCGAAGACATCATACATTTATATTCTCTAATACAATTGTTGCACAGATCGCGCTCGAGAAATTTCAAACTGATCAGACGAAGCGTTGTCTCTGTCGAATTTATGGCTTCAGAATTAACGAACCAATGACGTAATCGTTAACAACACTTATTCCACATGCGGAGTTCTTTACAATGAGCCACGTTTCAGTTTTTTTCCATGGAGCAGTTTTGGAGATTGTAGAGTTGCAAAGTTTTTCGGTTTTTCCATGATGGTACCTGTACCACGTGACCTATGACGTCATCATTACAATTAAAATATTCTACAGGAGGAGGCGCTCCCACATGGTGAAAATGTTGGGTCCATCAGACCAACAGTTGCAGAGAGAAAAAAATTCATACTGTTCGGATGGAACGTTATACATGTCGAATTATGATGTCATAACAAAGGTACCAATGACATCATCATTAACATATCTTATTCCCCATGGGGAGTACTGAACAATGAGCAATGTTTAATTTTTTTCTATGGAACGGTTTCGGAGACAGAGGTGAAACGTTTTTCAAATTTTCCAAGATGGTGCCTGTACCACGTGATGTATGACGTCATAATTATGAATAAAAAAGATTATACAGGTGGAGGCGCTCCTATGGTAAAGTTTCATGTCAATCGGGCCAACATTCACTGAGAAAATTAATTTTTAAAATGCAGTCACGCATGTACGCCACATGCATACACGTACGCCACACGCACACACATACGCACCCGATTGCCTAACCCTGCTTTTCACTTCGTGAGCACAGGGTAAAAATGTTCCACTGTCTATGTCTGAAGGTAATTTACCTGTTGCTTTTTTTTTTCTCTCCTAGAAACCAGTTTCAGTGCAAGCTCCATTGTCTTGTTTCACATGACCTGAAGTGAGCAGACTGAGCCTGCACTGTCCGATTTTTATTCGCGGATATTTCCGTTAACGGACTTATTCCGACTGTTTTGTGATTTATCTGGGATATTGGCTTCGAGTTGCATCATTATGCAAAATTTCAGCTTTCTACCCCTCCTAGAAGGTAATAAACATTTATATCAGTGGTTAGAAACAGCTCATGTATTAGAAGATGTATATGTATATATATATATATATATATATAATATATATATATATATATATATATATATATATATATATATATATATATGTATGTATATATATATATATATATATATATGTATGTATATATATATATATATATATATATATATATATATATGTATGTATGTATATATATATATATATATATATGTATGTATGTATATATATATATATATATATATATGTATGTATGTATATATATATATATATATATATATGTATGTATGTATATATATATATATATATATATATATATATATATATATATGTATGTATGTATATATATATATATATATATATATATATATATATGTATGTATGTATGTATATATATATATATATATATATATATATATATATATATATATATATATATATATATATATATATATATATATATATTGTTGCGGATATGAGGACTGTATTTTTTTTTATTGTGTGTTTTATTATTATTATTGTTTATTCTGCGCCTCCTGCCTCCGGAGTTGTGTAAAGATAAAAAGGGCGTCTCGGTAGTTATTCCATAAACACCACATTGCAGGACCCGATAAAACCCTTGTTCAGTAGCTTATATCTTATTATGTGTCTTAGGGTAAGGCTGTGTCTCCCATTAATTGAAATACTCCATTGTACCAAGTGAAATAAGAATAGGTCCCCTTTCGTTTCATCTCAATGGCCAACTGCATTTTGGGCGGTTTTCTCCAATTGCCGCCATTGGCCACGAGGCAGGGTTGGGGAAGAAAGGCGTGTCTCCACCTCGTCATAGAGGGGAGGAGTGAGCCAGCCCCCGAACAACCAACTAAGCACGAGGGGTTTGGTTTGAGAGGCGGAGGAAGAGCGTTTGGGGGAGGTTCGCAAAGGTTGAGGGGCGGGGGCCTATATAACCCGCCGGCGGGGCGTTCCCCAAGGAGTTGAGACAAGGAGGGAGGAGACAAGAGCTGGGTCGTCAGAGAGTTGCACTTTTACTGAGTCCAAAGAAAGAGCTGGGTCATCAGAGAGTTGCGCTTTTACTGAGTCCAAAGAAAGAGCTGGGTCGCCAGAGCAGATGCGCTTTTACTGAGACAAGCAGCTCCGACCCGTGACTCCGCGCACACGACAGGCTCGGTGGCATCAGCGGCCGTCGAGGTCCAGCCTGACGTCCCGTGTGGGATCAAGCTCCAGCCAGCTCCGTGCCATCCTCCCCCCTCCAGCCACACACCTCCTTCCAGCAATCCACTCTGCAATTCGCCGCGTGAGTCAGTGTCTTTGTTTGTTCTGTCCTGGGTAGTAAGTAAGCCTGTTAGATAAGCTAGTATTTTCCCTGTGTCTCTAAAAGCTTCTGTATATTATTTTATTATCTTTCCTTCTCCTTGGTTATTTTGAGCCTGTAAATAGTAAATAAATTTAGTAGTATTTTCAACCCTTTTCTCGTCTTATTCCTTTTCCTCTTTGCATTTGTCGTCTTAGTCTTTTCCCGATTGAATAGCGGTGGCGCGATACGGCCAACGTTTGGGTTGAATCGGGTTTTAGTCGGGGAATAACTGTTCGGCCGCGGTTACACCACCGCTCGGTCAAAATAACATCTAATCCGCGGACCGTAACAAATTGGTAGTCAGGAGTTGGGATTCGAACCTGGGACTAAATTTATTTAGCCCAAATTTTGGACACCAATTGTGTTATTACCGTAACAATTGGTGTCGGGGAGTGAGATACGAGGCCCGAACCAAATTTTTAAAACATCTATAAAAAAATTTGGTCAAAATTTAGAGCTGCTGGAAATTTGTGTTGTTTTAAAGCAAAACCCGAATTTTGAAATCGCGCCATGGCTGGTCAAGGCGATCGGATGCAGGTG
>NC_136274.1:59743410-59824910 GCF_964187855.1 Myxine glutinosa | reverse complement strand
TTTGATATGGAATAGCAATAGGGCATGCATGAAGGGGTCTTCAGAAAAAGAAAAAGTGATTGTTTCCACATGTGTCTGTGCTCGCAGGGCGATGGCTTGGCGACGGTGTCAGTGCACTCTTGTGATCGCCTCGTCTTTTTTGTTCATTCTCGGGGTACTTCCACCATGCCATGCTGGAACCTACTACCGTGAAAAATTCAGGCCGCAGCCCCTTGACAGGCCCGGTAGGCCTCTCGGTGTCGCTCAAGGACGAAACGGCCCCTTAAAGGTCGGACACTGGCAGGATCAGGGCCCACAAATGGGTCACATGGGTCTGCCACAGTGGCCTGAACACCAGCAAGCCCCACAGCCCAATGGACGAAAAGTTGGCCAATGGGAGCAAGCGTTAGGAGCTGGAGGAATGAAAGCCGGAGAGCAGCCGCTGCCCCAAGGAGGCAAGGATCAATGGCAAGGTGAGTAAAGTACTGACCTGACAAAACCACAGTTCAAAAACTTGTAAAAGTAAGAGATGCAACCTGGTAACTAGGCATTCAAATTAACAATTGGTAATTGTGTTGGTAACTAGGCGTAGAAATTAACAATTGGTGATTATTGAAGCTCATGAGAACAGTGCATGAGTAGTGATTCTGTTTGAAGTTCAAATGTATCTCTGTATCAGCATTCCGGAATGGAACAGAGAACTTGAAATCCTGGTATACAAGTCTTCCCATTGGTATCACAGTTTGCTCATTTACCAGGTTTCGTTTGTACAGAGGAATTTGCATACAGCCAAGTTTTTCCAGCTTGCAATATTGGAATAACTGATTTTGCGAATCTCTCCATGAGCCTCCAACTCTCTCCAAAGTTACCAATTACCATTTTAAGAATGCAATTTTAAGAGTAAATATTATCAGCTTTATCTGATGAAAAGCACAAATTTTGATATTGTTTGGCGAGGGAAATGCATGTAAAACTAGAGTTCATAGAACATCTTACCCAATGCAGTCTTGAGAAACAAGGGAATGGGAAGGGTCTGCGAGCAGCAGATTTGATTGGTTGAGATGATGTAAAATGCTGCAACATTTTGTCCAAGTACTGATAAATGGAAGGCTCGTGTTCAAGTATATAATTTGGTTGAAATAAAATAAAGATTTTAAAGGTTGAAGAATAAACAAGAATATTTTTTTTATTTTTTTTATTTTTTTTTGTATACAAGATCGAGGCTCGTGAAAGAGCGAACATTAATCACACAGAAAGACAAACCGACACATAAAACATATAACATCGGGAGCGGTAGACAAGATGGGGAGAGAGGGGGAAGGACACAAACACAACATTTGAGAGCAGGGACCGAGAGACATGGAGACATCGAGAGATCTGAGAGAGGGCGAGGGCTTTGGGGGGGGGGGGCATGGGAAGGGGGCGGTGGGAGAGGTATAAAACATATGGACACTGCCAGGACTTCCAGGAAAGAAGTTGGAATTTCAAACAAGGTGGATCTGGGGTGAATTAGCGGGGGTAGAAAAGATCAAGGTTTTGGATGGGGGAAGATAAGAGATGGTGGTGAACAGCTGTTTTAAAGACCTGGAGGGAGGAGTGGGATTGAAGGGAGTGAGGGAGTTTGTTCCAGAGGCGGGAGAAAAGAGGAATGAAAGAGTGAAGGTGAGCAGAGAGCCGAGATTTCGGCAGTTTAACCATCAGAGGGTTGCTGGCAGATCTTGTGCGACCTGTAGGAATATTTGGGGGACAGAGCACAGAGAGAGCTGGGGGTGCAAGGCCGGAGAGGAGTCGGTAGAAGACAGAAAGACCACCTACCTGCCTGCGGTGAGTGAGTGAAAGGCCCTCAGAGATAGCTTCATCGCGGGAGATTCCAATAATTCTGAAAGCTTTGGTTTCAACAGCGTGAAGCCGAGCTAGGTGTGAGGCAGGAGCACCGGCCCATAGGGGAGAACAGTATTCCATTGAGCTGCGGATGAAAGCCTTGTATGTGGTGAGGAGCTCAGGTGTGCCGAGGAAGGACTTCGCACGACGGAGGATGCCCAGTCGGCGACTGGCTTTGGAGGCCAGCTTGGAAATGTGGTTTTCCCAAGAAAGATCATGGCAGATAGTGAGACCCAAAATCTTGAGCGACAGAACTTCTTGGAGAGGATTGTTGAGAAAGTAGATGGGAGGGTTGTCCAGTCGATCTTTTCGGAGAGACATAGTAAGAGTGTGAGATTTGTCAGGATTTAAAGACATGTTCCACTTGTTTGACAAGTCTGTGATTTTGTCCAGGTCTTCAGAGAGTGAGGAGGCAGCAGACTGCCGATCTGAGGGAAGAGGAATGGAGCGGCAGAGAGTGGAGTCATCAGCAAAGAGATAGAGAGGATTTTCGAGAGAGTCAGAGAGATCATTGATGAAGACCAGAAAAAGCACGGGGCCCAGAACACTGCCTTGGGGAACTCCAGCCTGAACAGGAAGAGGAGATGAGAGAAACCCATTCAGGGCCACACGTTGACGACGACTAGAGAGGAAGTCCGCCAGCCATGCGTGGAGATTTCCATGGATACCAAAGGAGGAGAGTTTGGTGAGCAGAGCGGGGTGCCAGACCGTGTCGAAGGCACGTGATATGTCGAGGGAGACAGCTCTAATTTCCTGTTTGGCATTGAGGACCTCCATCCATTGTTGAGACAGCAGAAGCAGCATGTCCAGAGTAGAGTGACCTGGTCTGAAACCAAATTGATGATCAGAGATCAAGCCATTGGAGAAGAGGAAAGATTTCATATCCGAAGCAATGATGGATTCCATGACTTTGCTGATAATTGGGAGAAGGCTGATTGGTCTGTAGTTGCTAGGATCTGTTTTTGCACCTTTTTGTGCAAAGCGGTGATGTTGGCTGATTTCCAAGCAGATGGCAGTTGACCTTGAGCAAAAGAGAGGGTGAAGAGAACAGAGAGAGGGTGAGATAGAGCAGCAGAGCAGGATTTTAGGACCCGTGGGCTGATGCTGTCGGGTCCAGTTGCAGAATCAGAGTCGAGGGTTGACAGAAACTTTTCCACCTTGTCAGGAGGAAAGGACACGGAGTCCAGGAGCAGCAGGGTACGACTGGGTATGGTGGGTACAGAGAGGGATGGGTTTGGGACACAAGATTTAGAGGCAAACCCAGAGTTGAGGCATTCAGCCTTTTCACGTGCGGAGTCAGCTGTGTAGCCATTTGAGGTAAGGGAGGGGATGGAGGGGGAACAAACACCAGAAACGGATTTGACCAGACGCCACCAGGATTTGGAAGAGGGAGACAGATAAGAGAGTTCGGTCTTGAGAACGGAGAGATATTGTTTCCTGGCTCTCCTGAGGGTGGAAACACACTTGTTTCGGGCATTGTGAAAGGAAATGAGATTTCCTTCCGTTGGATTTGCTTTCCAGGAGACGAAGGCAAGTTGTTTCTGGGCAACAGCCTCACCACAAGATTCCGTGTACCATGGACGGGAGGAAGGGTATGACAACTGAAGACGAGATGGGATAAATCTGTGCATGAGAGAGAGCAATTTACTTTGGAAGAATTCCCAGGATGAGTTGATGTCAGAGGTGGTAGAGATGGGAGACCAGTCCAGATGATTGATGGCTGCTTGAAGACCGTGCCAGTTGGCCTGAGTGAAATGCCAGACTCGTCGACGCTGAGCAGGCTCCCTGAGGATGGTCAGAGAGATGTCCACTTTAACAAGGACATGATCAAATGATCCGATCGGAGCAGAAGAAGAGCAGCAGACATTTTCAGGGAAGTTAGTCATAACCAAGTCCAGAAGAGAAGATGTTCCGTTGACTGAGATCCGGGTCGGGAAATTGACAGATTGTGTCAGTCCCAGTGAGTCGCAGAAGTCCTTTGCTGAAGAGCCATGGCTGGTGAGAGAGGTACCCACACCCAGCCAACTGGCATGGTGACAATTGAAATCACCACATATGAGGAAGAGAGAGTTGGGATGAGTAGATAGAAGTTGGTCCATATCATCAGACAGCGAGATGTAGATGGAGTCATCACTGTTTGGTGGACGGTACAACACACATATGAACAAGAGGTGGGAGCGAAGGGGAAGCCGTAGCCAGAGGTATTCCTGGGGGTGAGGTGGAGAGAGTGCAGTGCAGGGCGAGTGAGGAAGAGAGTTTTTGATAAAGATAGCAACCCCGCCTCCAGGACGAGGCTCAGGTCTATCATACCGGAGGAGGGAGTAGCCCGGGAGAGATACTATGGAATCAGAGACATCATAAAGGAGGAAAGTTTCTGTTAAGCAGATCACGTCTGGTTTGACAGAAGCAACCTGTATGGAGAGATCAGTTAAGTTTGAACGAAGGCCCCGGATGTTTGAGGTCCATACCGTTAATGAAGAGGAAGGGGGAGCATCAGATACAGAACAGGGGGGAGGAGGGGTAGGGTAAGATGTGGAAGAGGTGGAAGAGATAGGGAGAGCTGTTGAAGGTGTGTCAGAGATTTCAGAATAGCTCGGAGAAAGGGAAGGATGGGGCGGACAAAAGGTTTGATGGTGATTGGGTGAGCCACAATGAGGTGTTATTTGAGGAGGCGGAAGAGCGAGGCAGAAGGTTGGGGGAGATGGAGGTGAGAGTTTGAAGGGGGAAGAAGCGGGGAGGACGCTTTGAGGAGGGGGAGTGAGAGGGGGGAAATTGAGAAGCAATGAGGGTGGGGAGATTTGAAGGGGAGGGGTGAGGGGGGAGTTTGGGAGGGAAGGGACAAGGGGAGGGATTTGAAAGGGATGGGATATGGGGGAGATTTGGAGGGGAGGGGTGAGGCAGGAGTCTAGGAGGGGAGGGGCGAGGGGGCGTCTTGGCGGGGAGGGGTGAGGGGGTAGTTTAGGAGGGAGGGGGCAAGGGGGGAGATTTGAAAGGGATGGGTGATGGGGAAGATTTGGAGGGGAGGGGTGATGGGGAAGATTTGGAGGGGAGGGGTTATGGGGAAGATTTGGAGGGGAGGGGTGAGATTGGATTTTTGAAAGTGTACGATTTATGGGAAACGAAAATTTATTGCAAAATGAGTTTCTTGTGACCTTCGAGTTAAAAATACGTTTAAGGACGCTGGATGGAGGATGGAGTGCAGGAGAGTTTAGGGAATGTAGAAAAAAGGCACTATAGGAGATGGATATTTTTTTTGGGATGAATTGATTTGGTGAGCAAGTCGAAAGCAGCCTTTTAAAGAAGAAGAAGAAAAAGGTGTTATAAAATATGACGGAATACATAACTTGAGGGGAAAGTGTAAACATTGAAGGTTAATGAGTGAAAACTATCTGGGGAAATGGGGGAGAAACACGTGGTCGAATTCGGAAGTTTACCGCCATTGATGCAGCGTCTTTTACACCACCTTATTTACCACACTACATTAGTTATTTGTGCCTGTTTGTGTCCTTTATGACATCCTTTAAAACAGCAAGTTTCCTGTTTGGAATGATTTTCAATTTTGTTTGACTACCAGACGAGCCAGGCCTCAAATATGTCACTGCTCTCCGCGCATGCACGATTGGGACAATTTCAGAGCCAAAGTACTGTTAAACTACAGGTTCAAAATACTGTATGCTGGAACCTATTTCAAATGCGATCAATTGAAATCAAATTGTTCCTCGGGCATAAACTGACGTTTGCAGACACACAGATTGACAGACAGACAGAAGTGAACCCAATTGCTTAACCCTGCTATTTCGCTCCACGTGTGCCGGGTAATTGCACTTCATAGACAAATTATGTGTCGGTTTTGTGCGCAACAACATGGAATGTCAATTAAAAATAAAGTACTCAAAGCTAAACCAAACTCCAACTTTTTTAAAAAGTGCTGTTTTTGTCAAATGCTGGTAGAATTATATTCTTGTTTGGAAAGATTTTCTGGATCCTTTTCAATTATATCATAGGTCATATAAGTAAGTAAAATGTACAAGGTGAAATTATTTCCCCCAGACAATTTGGAAAGTCGATAGTAGATTCGACTATTTTTACGCATCGAAAGGAGCGAATGGGATTCGCCAGGAGGGGGCGGTAAGTGACTACACTTAAAGTAAAACAGATTTTATAATGGAATTTGATCGATTCAGACATCAGGTGCAACAAGCAACGAGATTAACGCAAAAAAGTCAGGTAGAAGGTTCACATGATTGTCTGGACTGGCAGGATAGCTCAACATCAATACACTTGCCTCTGAATTGTATCGCCTGGGTTAAATTCCTAATTAAATTTGATTTCAAAGAAAATTGTCATCTTCGTGTTTTGCACTTAGTACATTGAACTTGGAAGCGTATGTTAATCTGACAGTTCCTTCAGCTTATTTACCACTGCTAATATACTATGCCGCACTCAGATCCCAAGGTATCTCTCAAAAGAAGGCCCTTGTGCCAGTACGCAAGACAAATTCCCAATTCTCTAGACAAAACTGCCCAGTTTAAAATATTTCGCATATTACGATATGATAAAAACAAATCGTTAAAAAAACTGTTCCCTCTCCTACCAAGGAGCCTGGTGTTGGCTTAGCGGTTAGGGTGCTGGCATGGGATCCTAGGATCCCGAGTTCAAATCCAGGTTGATCGTTAAATTAGCACCAGGGGTTTGACTCAGCCTGTCATCCATCCGAGGTCGGCAAATTGAGCACCAGCTTGCTGGGATGAATGTACCGGTGTGTGCCCTGGTTTAGAATAGGTACACCGTATCCTGTCGTAAGAGGCGACTGAAAGAGTTGGCATCAGGAAGGGCATCCGGCCATAATACATTGCCTCAAAAAGGGAACCATGATGATTGTCATGGGGCCTGCAAGGCTACCCCCCGCTCTAGCAGGGAAAATGGCCTTCAAAAGGGATTTTTTTTCTCCTACCAAGGGCAGTAACATCCAGACATGATCAAAATCTAATCGGCTTGTTCTTGTCAACTACCAAACTCATCCACCTAGTTTTGTCATAATCCGTCCACAATGTTTTGAAATATCGTGCTATATATCGTTTTTGGCCCCATTTCTCAAAAGTGTCACTTTAAAAATTAAAAAATCCTGGTATCCGTATCCATCTTCTACAAAATCGAATCAATTTATCCATGTCACACACCCAATCTGTCCACCAAATTGTCATACGCACACCCAACCTTTACTCAATTGTTTGGGCAAAGCACAAGATGTAACCATTTTTGTTGAGAATCTTGCGGAGACAAATCATTTTGTGTGAATGATTGTTTTGTCATCTTGTTGAGGTCTAGCATGATGTCATGCAAAATGGTAAAGGGAATACCAACTTGCAGTTCTGGTGTGTCCTCAATTCACACCATACCCCACCCCCTTTTCCTCTGACTCCCAACTCATGACCTTCCTGACTCTCCTCTTGCTGGAATCAATTTCTTCCGGTGTCATGTCACTTCCTTTAACAAGGGCCACTCTCTGGTTGCAAGGCCACTATGTCTGTTTCGATCATATTAAAATTGCCTGGTGACACCCTGACATAATTAGAACTTCACTCGAACAAATGAGCACCTCGGTTATGTGTTGTCACAATGAAGTCATTTAGCTTTGCTGGAAATTTTTCTATTTAAAATCTCTGTGTTTCTTTTTTCAGGCATGGGACAAATGGTTCCATCGGGACCCAAAGGTGACAAAGGACTACCAGGTGATCCTGGCCTCCGAGGACCTCCAGGCCCAAAAGGTCAAATAGGCCCTCCAGGAATAGGTCAACCAGGTCAGCCAGGGAAGCCAGGATCTCCTGGGCCTCCTGGTTTCTCAAGCGTTGGAAAACCAGGCATGTTGGGCATGCCAGGAAAACCAGGGCCGCCTGGCATACCGGGTCACAAAGGTTTGATGGGACCACCAGGTGAACCTGGACAAAGAGGCATCCAAGGTTCAGCTGGAATGGATGGCAAGCCAGGCCAGTCCATTATTGGCAAACCTGGGTTGCCTGGGCCACCAGGTCACAAAGGGTTTAGGGGACCACCAGGGCCTAAAGGTGAGCCAGGAAAGCCTGGAATGCCTGGCCTCAAAGGCGAACATGGGCAAGCTGTGCAAGGAGCACCAGGCCTACGTGGACATCAAGGGCCAAAAGGGCCACCTGGACCACCTGGGATTCCTGGCGAGGGAAAGCCAGGGTTTGATGGGATGCCAGGCAAGCCAGGAGATAGGGGATTTCAAGGGCCAGAAGGAAAAATGGGTCCCATTGGGCTTGTAGGACCAATAGGATTACCTGGGCTACAAGGGGATCCTGGAATAGGCAAACCAGGAAAAGATGGCCTTCCAGGAAAAAATGGCTTGCCGGGAGAAAATGGTCACAAAGGCCTTCCTGGTCTCCCAGGACCTCCTGGAATGCCTGGAATTGGCAAACGTGGTACACCAGGTCCAAAAGGAGAAGCTGGCATGGGAGGACTTCTCGGAGCACAAGGAGCACAAGGTGAAGTTGGACCTCCAGGTTTACATGGGCCCATCGGTCAGAAAGGTGGGCCTGGAATTCCAGGTTTCCCAGGTCCAAAGGGTCCACCAGGAAGCGTTGGCTTTCCTGGGCCAAAGGGCGAGCCAGGACACAAAGGGCTGCCTGGAATGCCAGGACTCAAAGGTGAACCAGGACCCGAGGGGCCACCAGGAAAAGGCGGGTTACCAGGACTGATTGGAGAGACTGGACCCAGAGGACTGAAAGGGCTTCCTGGGCTACCAGGACCACCAGGTCACAAGGGTTATCCAGGTCTTTCAGGTAAATTACTGTTTCAAAAGTTGCCTTAGAAAAACTATATTTATTTATACTGGCTGGACCATTGTAAACACTTTCACTATAGTGAAAAGTACTGCCCTTAATGTTTTATTTATTTATACTTTTCAGGAGCTCCTGGTGGTTTGGGACCTAAAGGAGACCCGGGACTTCCAGGTCGACCAGGACCAAGGGGGTTGGCTGGCATCCCTGGCATGCAAGGCCCAATTGGTCCAATTGGGATGCAGGGCATAAAAGGTCACACAGGGGATAAGGGTCATCCAGGATTGCCAGGCACAAAGGGTATTGGGAAACCTGGAATGGCAGGCCCAATGGGTCCTCGAGGAGTTCCAGGTGTACCAGGACAAATCGGTCCAAGAGGTCACCCTGGACTTCCAGGTCCACCAGGTCCTCCAGGACTTGTGGCACAACCCGGTGGGGTGGGATTTGAAGGATTTCCTGGCCATGCTGCAATGGCGGGTCCTGCAGAAGGTGGGAAACAAAAAATGCACAGCAAATTTGATAAAGCTGTTGGGCTTGAAAATGGACTGTCCACAGTTATTCCTTACTCGGCCTTTACAGCTCGGCTATCAGCACCCTTCCCTCCAATCGGTCAGCCCATAAAATTTGACAAGATCATATACAATGTGCAAAACCACTACCGTCCTGAAGCAGGTACCTATACAGCTGCATTCCCTGGAATCTATTATTTCAGCTACCATGTGCATGTTAAAGGTGCAAACGTTTGGGTGGCACTCTATAAGAATGGTGTGCCGGTTATGTTTACCTTCGACGAATACAAAAAAGGAACTCTTGACCAGGCATCTGGGAGCTCTGTCCTTGAACTTCAAGCAGGAGATCAAGTCTGGGTGCAGTTACCGTCTGAACAAGCAGATGGACTTTATTCAACAGACCAGGTGCATTCCTCATTTTCAGGCTTTCTACTCTACCTTCTTTGAAGCTTGAAACTCCAACTTCCAGGAAGTAGGGCAAGAGGAGAAAGGCGGCCGTCATCCAAAATGGCGGAACGGTTACAGGAAACAAATACATCCGTCGTGTTTAAAAATAAAATAGAATTGCATTCGGTTTTCTTCTGTCATATAACACGCAGGCCTCATGCTATATGTTTCTGTGGGTTATAAAAACCTACAGTTGGTTTTGAAATTCGAAGCTAAGAAATATATGCGGATTTCAATTTTTTTTTAAGAATTAGATATTTACAACAGTCCAAGACATGCCAAATATTTTTATTTTTACTTTTGAAAATACAAGCATATAAAATAGATGAGAATAAACATTTTCTTACTTGTCATGCATATACTTGATGAAAAAAATAAATCTTGTTCCAAGAAAATTTTTGAACATCGCTCGGCATATGTGCATATTTCGATAATGTAATGATGAGGCTCTGGGTTTTCATTTCAAGATTCCTATTTCTTCAGGCAGCCATGTTAGCACAAAATATGGAATTACTCATTGTGTCTATTAATCATTACGGTAGATAATGCACTAACCAAAATCCTTTCCTGTATAATGGCACAAAATGAAAAAAAAATAAAAAAATTTGCATTTTCTTCCAAAATAAGGTTCATTTGCAGCGCAAAATTGTTGGCACACTGAACCTCTTTTTCATTTCATTTTAGACGTGGAAACTTTTCCTTCCGTTTCCGAGTCGTCAAATAATGCATCATAAAAAGGCGAAATCGTAATAACTGCAATAAGTGTAGAGAAAATAAGTTTCTTTGTGAAATAAATATTCTGCTTGCAATGAATTTTAAAATATTGTGACTATTAGTTTATTTATCACGTTGATATCACCAAGTACCGAGGCGGTGATAAAGTTCAGAAATTTGATTTTAAGTTACGTTTCCTATCTTTTAAAACTTGCGTACGAAGGCTTTTTCTTATTTACAGAGTGTTGGCTAAAGAAAAAAGTATTTATAGGTATGGCCTTAACTTAAAATAAAAACAAAGATATTTCAAAGATCATATTGCACAGGAAATTTGATGAATTCAATAAATCTTGCACCTCTCTTTCTCTCTCTCTCTCTCTCTCTCTCTCTCTCTCTCTCTCTCTCTCTCTCTCTCTCTCTCTCTCTCTCTATCTCTCTATCTCTCTATCTCTCTATCTCTCTATCTCTCTATCTCTCTATCTCTCTATCTCTCTCTCTCTCTCTCTCCGATCTTATTTTAGAAATGGCTCAACCCAAGCGGCAGGAAATACCTTATACACTCTCATAACACACCTGTGTCTCGATCATTCCCAACAACTAAAAACATGGCATAGCTTTAAGTTATCGTAAATCAATAATCAGTTCCCTCTTGGGTGAACATTGATGTGCTGTGAAAGTGAAAGAAGTTTAACTTTTATCTCAAAAAATATTTAATCTTTATCAATCATCGATCATGTGGTGTGGTTTAATTCCTTATAATTACACTCTCCATTGCACTTCCAATGTGATCATCAGACCAAGGCAGACGATCGAATAAGATTTTTGATTGCTCCGTTTGATCGCTTGGTTGAAAATCGGTTTCTTTTTGGTGCTAGTATGACACACTATCAGACTGCATGAAGTTTTGGCAAAGTTACTGAGTGTCATTTTGTATTTGAGAGTGTTTTTTTTTCTTTGGTCTTTCTGGGTCTTAAAGAGGTGCTATATGTATGTACAGTATGATAATAAAAATGAGTTATCTGTCCTTTCCTCTCAGTCACCCTGCAAGTAGGAACACCTGCTCACCTTTTTAGCGAATATATGTTTTTACAATTATTTGAGAGAAGTCTCATCGCGGAATATAAGCAAGAACCATGATGAAGAATCATTACTTTAAATATTCTAAGAGGGGAGGAGATGGAAGATGGTGCTACAAATAGGGGAAGATGATAATGAATTGGGTGTTAGCCATCGGCCTGGATTCACCAAGGCAAACAAGGAGTGGCTTCGATGATGAGCATGTTCAACCAAGGCTGGTAGAGTGCAGCGGATCATTGAAAGAGTCGACGGTGCAAAATCGTGCGATTTACATAAATGCAAGAACAGAGGGGTGAATAAGAGGGTGATGGTGGGAGCAAGAGGGGATGGGGAGCAAATGTGGGAGCAAGGGGGGGGGGGGGGAGAACAGGACGAAGGTGTATGAAGCGGACTAGTGCAAGAAGGAAAGGGGTGCAAGAGGGAAAGGAAGGGGTCAAGCAGGAGAGCAAGAAGAGAATGAGCAAGAGGAGTGAGTAAGAAGGATGAGCAAGAGGAGTGAGTAAGAGGAGGGATGAGCAAGAGGAGGAGTGATTAAGAGGAGGAATGAGCAGGAAGAGGAGTGAGTAGGAAGAGGGATGAGCAAGAGGAGTGAGCAAGATTAGGGTTCAGCAAGAGGGATGAGCAAGAGGAGGGGTGAACAAGAGGAGGGATGAGCAAGACAGTGAACTAGAGGGTGCAGGTGAGCAAGAGGAGGGAAGAGAGGATGAGAAGGGGGATGTAAGATGGGTGAGATGGGGAGTGGGTGGAAAAGGGGGTAAAAAGAGGGAAGAGAGAAAAAAAGGATGAAGGAAGAGAGGTAGGGGATGTAAGAGATAGGTGGGGGAGATGCAAGGGAAAAGTGGGAATATGGGGGTATGCAAGAGAGAAGTGGGGGGATGTAAGAGAGAGGTGGGTGTTGGAGGGAGAGATGGAATAGAGAGGGGTGGAAGAGAGTTGTGGGAAAGACCTGTCTCTCTGTTACCAGCTCAACCTAGTCATACACAACCTCTCCTGGACTCAGTCTTTTGCACCTGAGAAGGCGAATACGTTTCTGGCAATCCTCGACTGATTCTTTAACTGGACCGGACAGCATCAGCTCATGAGTCGTGAGTCCTAAAAATCTCGCATATCCTCTTTCTGCTCTTTTCACCCGATGTTTTGCTCTAAGTCGTCTTCCATCTGCATATAAATCAGCCAACGTCAGTGCTTTACATAAAGAAGGTGCAAAAACTTATCCACTTAACTACAGATCAATTAGCTTACTTCTAATCATCAATCATCTAATCATGGAATTCATCATCGCAGTTATTTGAAATCCTTCCTTTTCTCTAACAGCCTCATCTCAGATCACCAATTTGGATTCAGACCAGGTCAATCCACTTTGGTCATGCTGCTTCTACTCCCAACAATGGATGGAGGCCCTCAATATCAGACATGAGATCAGTGTCATCTCTCTCGACACATCTCGGGCTTTTGATATTGTCTGGCATCCTGCCATGCTCTCCAAACTGTCTGCCTATGGCATGCAAGCTAACTCCATTCTTGGATTTATGACTTCCTCCAATCTCATAACCATGTGGCTCTCAACGGATTTTTTTTTCATCTCCTCTCCCTCTCAAGGCTGGAGTGCCCCAAGGCAGTATTCTAGGCCCAGTCATCTTCCTGATCTTCATAAACGATCTCTCTGACTCTCTGGAAAATCCCTTTTCTCTATTTCGTGATGACCCCACCCTCTGTCGTGATATCCCTCATCCTTCAGACAGGCAGGCTGCAGACCTTTCCCTCTCATCAGACATTGACAAAATCACAAGCTGGTCAAACACTTGGAATCTGTCTTTCATTCCTGACAAATCTCACATTCTCACGATCTCTTTCTGAACGGACTCAATGACAAACCTTCCCATCTACTTTCTTTAAAATCCTCTTGAGGAAGTTTAATCACAAACTCTGGGTCTCACTATCAGCCATGATCTTTCATGGGCAAACGACATTTCAAAGTTGGCTTCCAAAGCCAGTTGCCGACTGAGTATCCGCCAAAAAAAGTCATTCCTTGGCACACCTGAACTCCTATCCACATACAAGGCCTTTATCCACAACTTCATGGAGTACTGCTCTCCCCTCTGGGCTGGCTTCCCTGCCTCACATCTAGCTCAGCTTGAAGGCCTTCAAGATTATAAGAATCTCCCATGATGAAGCAGAGTCTATGGGCCTCTGACTTTCCCATCAGAGACAGGTCGGTGGTCTCTCTGTCTTCTACCGCATCCTTTCTGATCTTGCACCCTCTACCATTTCCATGCTTTGTCCCCTCACCCCCCAGGTTTCTACATGGCACACGGTCCACCATCAACGCCCTCCTGGTGAAACTTCCAAAATCAAGAATCACTGCTCACTTCCACCCATTTGTTTCCCATTTTTCCCACCTGTGGATCCAACTTCCACATTCTCTTCAATCTCCCTCTTCCCTCTAAGTCTTCAAGACAGCTGTTGATCACAAGATCACCCCCCTCCCCCCCGTTGAAAACCATGACATTGTCTATCCCCTTTACCTTCTGTGTCCATCCTGTCCACTCTATGAATCCTCCCTTACCCCTCATCCTTCCCCAAACCCATTATTTCTCCAAGTCTCCCTCTATTTGGTCCTTCAACCCCGCTGTTGGTGTTTTCCCCCCTCTCATCACTGTTCCTTTTGTTCTGTTGCATCCTGATCCTTTCAGTGTTCTAGCTTTTCCATGAGCCGTGACTCTGTATCCAAAATAAGGTAAGCGGGTTTGTCTGGCCCTCGATCTCTCCTGGTTCCGAATTATTTAGCGATTAAAATTAGACAAATAAAAATACGGTTAATTAACGACACGACACTGATGGCAAATACGATCTTAGATTCATTGGATTATAGGGGTACAGGTATATTCTCAGGACTTGCAGGAAGCTTGCGTGTGAACAGGTGATGGTATCTGGTGGCCTCCTGTGCCAAAGTTCATTGTTATTCGTTGTTTTAAAATGGCATTCGACTGCAAGTTAACACCCGAAGGTCAAGCCATATATTCAGTTGTCTCCCTCGCTGATTGAACGAGCAATGGTGTGAGCTTTCTTGTGGAGTGAATGAATTTTATCCATTCCAATCAAGATCTCCTTTCTGTCCACAGGACAATCAGCTGTAGGCCAATCCACTGCCAAAGCTTTAGGCAAAACAATATTTATTTTTGCTATACAAAGTCGAGGCTCATGGAAGAACTAGAACACAGAATGGATTACGACACAACAGAACAAAAGGAACAATATGAAGATAGGGGGGAAACACACCAACAGCAGGGCCGAGGGAGAAATAGGCAGAGACCGCCAAACAAGGGATGTGGGTAAGAATAAGGGGAAGGGGAGGATGCAGGGTGTACAAGATAGATACAAAAGCAAACTATCAGGAAGGAAAAACTGGAAATCTGGAAAAAGGTGGGATGGGAGTGGGGTGAGCAGGTTAACAGGGGTAGAAAAGATCATGGTTTTGGATGGGGGATGATCTGAGATGGTGGTGAACACTTGTATTGAAGTCCAGGAGGGAAAAATGAGATTGAAGAGAATGTAGAAGATGGTTCTGCAAGCGGATAAAAAAGGACAAGCGAATGAGTGGAGGTGAGCAGTGATCCTGGATTTTGGTAGTCAACTGAATGAGGTAGCTGCTGATTGACCGTGTGCACCCTGCAGAATCCTGGGGTCGTGGGCTAGGTGGAGGCACGAAAAAGGGCAGAATGTGTAAGACCAGAAAGGAGGTGTTAGTTTGAAAACAGAGAGATCATTGAACTGGTGATGACAAAGTGATAGCCATTGGTTTTCAAGGTGTCAAGCTGAGCAAGGTGTGAGGCAGGAGAGCCAGCCCAGATAGAGAGCAGTATTCCATCAAGCTGCGGATGAAGGCCTTGTAGGTGGATAAGAGTTCAGGTTTGCTAAAGAGGTACCTTGCTCAATTTTGAAGGAGGTTGCTCAGTTTGTGGCTCGCATTGGAGGCCAACTTTGAAATGTGGTTTGCCCAAACAAAGATATAGTGCGACCCAAGAGTTTGCGTGACTATGAACTTCTTCAAGACCAAAAAGGTATTCGTGTTCCAAATAATCACCTGCATACGTGTCACCGAGGCAGTAAACTCAGTTTCCTTTGCTCTTTTGTACAAAGCAACTGACCATTCCTCATTTGGACAAAGATCATCCACATGGATCGCTCCACTTTGAATGGCTGGGACCTCTAAGCCAAATACAAAAAATAAATAAATAAGCCATTCACTCTTGGACTGTTAATTAAGACTCTGCTGTTGTGACATTTCCAGTAACTACCTGTCTGTAGATATTCATGAGCCATGTACCAGCTCTCATATGTGCTTCCCTGGGCTACCTCTGTTACGCCGTGTCAACCGAGCTTTGGGACTTCACTCTCAACGATGAACAGTCAGGAATTGCACAGTCTGGCTGCTGCAAAGCTTTTAGGAAAGCTCAAGGCTGCCACATTAGTCCTGATTTCAAGGCCCTTGGATAATTTCGTGTTATTGCGTAATGATGGATTTTGCTTAATTCTGCCCTTTAAACCAGTTAATGAACTGGCATTGAATGCGTTTTTTATTTTTTTCTATACAAGATCGGGGCTCGTGAAAGAGCTAACATCAATCACAAAAAGGACAAACGGACAAACAAAACATACAAAAAAGGGAGCGGGAGACAAGATGGGGGGAGAGAGGGAAGCACACAAGTACAACAGCAGAGAACAGGGACATCGGGAGATCTGTGGGAGGGAGAGGGCTTGGGGGGGAGGAGACATGGGAAAGGCGGGGAAGGGGGTGGGAAAGGTATAAAGCACATGGACACTGCTGGAACTTCCAGGAAAGAAAGAAGTCGGGATTTCAAAAAAAACAGTGGATCTGGGATGAATTAACGGGGGTAGAAGAGATCAAGGTTTTGGATGGGGGAAGATAAGAGATGGTGGTGAACAGCTGTTTTGAAGACCTGGGGGGAGGAGTGGGATTGAAGAGACTGAGGGAGTTTGTTCCAGAGGCAGGAGAAAAGAGGAGTGAAGGTGAGCAGAAAGTCTTGATTTTGGCAGTTTCACCAGAAGAGGGTTGCAGGCAGATCTTGTGCGACCTGTAGGAATATTTGGGGGACAGAGCACAGAGAGAGCTGGGGGAGCAAGGCCGGAGAGGAGTCGGTAGAAGACACAAGTCGGTAGCGTTGCTCAAATGTCCACTAGATAATGGACTTCTTTAGACATCCGGGTATGAACAAAGCAAAACATTACCAATAGTTGATAAGCTCATTGCAAGACATTTGCTGTCAATAGATTCAAAAACACATCACAACATGGTCACGGGAAGTTTTTCCTGCTTGCTCCTCTACTCTGTGCAGGGTAAAAATGCTTTTTGATCATTTATTTTTCAACGGTGATCCGAAGCTTGTACGTACAGGTAGTGGACAAAAATGGAAACACCGATGCAAAATATGGCGTTGGGCCACCAAGTGCGGCCTGTATGCGCCACGGCATGGAGTCCACAAGAGTCTGGGATTCTGCAGGAGGGATGCGGCACCATTCTTCCACGACAAAGTCAATCAACTCCCACCTGTTTGATGGAGGTGGAAAACGCTGTCTCAGGCGTCATTCCAGAATATTCCAGAAACACTCGATTTGGTTCAGATCTGGTGACTGAGGTCATGACGTATGAATAACATCAGTGTCATGCTCATCAAACCACTGGGCAACCACACGTGCTCTTTGGATCGGGGCGTCAGGGGGGGAGGTGCTTATGAGGCCAGCACTAACCCCTGCCTTTTTATAATAAAAAAAGGTAAAAAATCAAACATTTAAACAGCCTTGGACGTACACCTTGACCCCACGGCCAAGGCACACCGTCTATCAAGGCTGTCCCATTAGCATACACATGCACCTCAACCAAAAGGCTGAAGCACATGCTCATTCAAACACATGCATCCTGACCCCGAAGGGCCACAATGCATGGTCATACAATTGGACCCCTCCTCCATAGGAGTGAGTCCACTGACAAGGTATTACTCCTGTCAGGTAAGTCAGGGGGGGGGGGGGGGAGGGGGGGGAGGTCTCGTCTTGCAGCCATGCTACTCATAATTATAGGTAACCAGGCCTATGCAGCATTTTTATACATGACCCTAAGCATACTGGGGTGGTATTTGCTTAATTATCACATGGGCGACACCTATGCGGAAGCCGATGCTTAGTGTCTCTCTCTTTTTTTTTCTTTTTTTTTGTATACAAGATCGAGGCTAGTGAAAGAGCGAACATTAATCACACAGAAAGACAAACCGACACATAAAACATATAATAAGGGGAGCGGTAGACAAGATGGGGAGGGAGGGGGAAGGACACAAACACAACATTTGAGAGCAGGGACATCGAGAGATCTGTGGGAGGGAGAGGGCTTTGGGGGCGGGGCATCGGGAGGGGGGGGGGGGAGAGGTATAAAACATATGGACACTGCAAGGACTTCCAGGAAAGAAGTTGGAATTTCAAAAAAAGTGTATCTGGGGTGAATTAGCGGGGGTAGAAAAGATCAAGGTTTTCGATGGGGGAAGATAAGAGATGGTGGTGAACAGCTGTTTTAAAGACCTGGAGGGAGGAGTGGGATTGAAGGGAGTGAGGAAGTTTGTTCCAGAGGCGGGAGAAAGAATTTACCCATGTGTTTCCATTTTGTGTACAATACCTGTACATCATATGCAGGGCAACGACATTAGTAAACATCAGCGTACTTTTACCTGAATTACAAGGACATCAGCAGACGATGCGCAAACATATATGGTATATCTAATTCAAACCTAGTGAACTCGCATCACAAGTCAGGGGTTCAGATTGGCAATACGAAGAGGCCAACGCATTACTTGTGTGGAGGTTTTGGTAAGTGATGTGAGCTCAAACACTGCATAGCATTGGTTCAAACAAAACTGGTACAGTAAGTAGCAGAAAATTATCAGTCTTCTCTTATTTCTGGATGCATCACCTTTGATGGAAAACAAACACGAAGTGGAAATTACCCTCCCATCTCATATGTTTCACCCGATTGGTAATTAATGTGAAGGCCCCTTGAGGCCTGTTCTTCGCCTGGTGCAACTGAGATATGCAGAATTGTCCTTTTTGTGCATTTCATTCCTTGTATATTTTATGAAATAGAGCACACTCAGTACTTTAATTTAACAAATACTTAAATTCTGTAGACAGTCATTAGTAAACTAGAAAGGCATTCGTTCGGGCACACACCTCCACCAGGCTGAACCGTTTATGTTTTGTATCCCACTAATAGGCCGGATTTGGATTCGGACCTGAACCAAAATGTAATCGGCTTGTTCTTGTCGCCTAACCATCTCGTCCCCCAAGTTTAGTTATAAATTGTCCATAACTTTTTTGAAACATCATGTTATATAATCGCTTTTCACCTGATCTCTCAATCGTGAAGAATCACTTAAAAATTAAATAATTCTCGTATCCGAATCCAAAATTCAGATCTTCACAAAAATCTAATCGATTAGTCCTTGTCACACGCCCAACCTCTTCACCAAGTTTGGCCCAAATCCGTCGACAACATTTTGAGATATCCTGATTTGAGTTGCTACTTTCGTTTTTGGCCTGATCTCCCAATGGTGAAGAATCACTTAAGAATTCTACTAGTCGGATCCGAATCCGGATCTTCACCAAAATCTAATCATTTCGTCCTCGTCACATACGCTACATCTCTGCCAAATTTCGTCCGAATCCGTCCACAACTTTTTGACATATTTTGTTCACAGACAAACAGACAAACAGGGGTGAAAACATAACCTCCATCTACCTTCGGTGGCGAAGGTAACAAAAGTCCTAAAACATATCCAGTTTTGGTGGTTTTGACTGCTTCTCCACCTAAAAATAATTCAGATCTGTAAATTCCACAAAGAAAGAGAAAATAGTCCTTTGTTTAAAAATCCCATGAGGTGGTACCTCCTCTGGTGATTGGATGATGGAAGCAATTATGTGTGGAAGTATCAGCAGGTTATTGCAACACAAACACACAATGGTGGCAGGTGGGCATCTATTTATTGGTGGTGGTGGTTGAGCTCCCACTCTTTAAAAGAGTGTAGGGGCACTCATGACAAGTCACTGACATTTCCTTGGATATCAATAATCCTGGACCAGATTGCCATTACATCTCCGGGAGTGGAAATTTCCATTGGGCAGCCAAGGGAATCAAAGCCACACCAGAGAGAGGATGCGACAAGCAAGGCTTTACCGACTCAACCACCAAGCCGCTCATCAATTGATCAGAAACAGGAAAAGGAGCACGTGTTTTTAACCCTCCAACACCAGTAACTCTTCACTTGTTCTTCCTTTTCTGGCATAACTTCCCAAATTAATTTACCTTCCAACCCCACGACAACTCACACTCATTCACTTCTCCCCTTTGTCCTCCTCAATTTTCCTTTTCTCAGTTTTCACAATTTTCCTTTTCTCGTTGCATAGGTAACTAGAATGGTACTCTGTAGAACACACACCTCCGCAAGACTGAATATTTTACTTTTTGTATCCTAATAATAGGTCAGATCTGGATCCGGACCTGAACCAAAAGCGAATTGGCTTGTTCTTGTCACCTAACAAACTCATCCACCAAGATTCGTCTGAATCCGTCCACAACTCTTTGAGATATCCTGCTCACAGACAACCAAACAGACAAACAAACAGGTGCGAATACATAACCTGCGTCCACCTTCGGCGATGGAGGTAATCAATACCTATGTTCCTGAAGGTTCTATCCTGATCTTGCCACTGATGATTATGACTGATTGACTGATCTTGGCTCTGCGATACTGAGATAGAGATTAAACAACTACCAGCTGTGAACACACAGTCAAGATTTCAGACCAGTGATCTTAACGGGATTATAAAAACAAACGCTTTGGAAACGTGAAGACAATTTTGAAAGTTTTGAATATTTGCATCCTAAAAAAGGAAAACGCAATAATCAGAGTAAAAACAAAAGATGTCCTTTGGAAACACTTGCTTGGTAGATGCTAGATCGTATATCTCGGTAGAGGGCGTGGGTGATAGCAGTTCAGAGCAACAGACTGAGCGAGTGGAGATCGCAGGGACAGTTGTCTGGAGGTGTGGAGATCGTAGGGAGAGTTGTCTGGAGGTGTGGAGATCGTAGGGAGAGTTGGCTGGAGGTGTGGAGATCGTAGGGAGGGTTATCTGGAGGTGTGGAGATCGTAGGGAGAGTTGTCTGGAGGTGTGGAGATCGCAAGGAGAGTTGTCTGGAGGTGTGGAGATCACACAGAGAGTTGTCTGAAGGTGTGGAGATCGCAAGGAGAGTTGGCTGGAGGGGTGGATATCACAGGGAGAGTTGTCTTGAGGTGTGGAGATCACAGGGAGAGTTGTCTGGAGGTGTGGAGATTGTAGGGAGAGTTGTCTGGAGGTGTGGAGATTGCAGGGAGAGTTGTCTGGGGGTGTGGAGATCGCAGGGAGAGTTGTCTGGAGGTGTGTAGATCATAGGGAGAGTTGTCTAGAGGTGTGGAGATCGCAGGGCGAGTTGGCTGGAGGGGTGGATATCACAGGGAGAGTTGTCTTGAGGTGTGGAGATCACAGGGAGAGATGTCTGGAGGTGTGGAGATCACAGGGAGAGATGGCTGGAGGTGTGGAGATCATAGGGAGAGTTGTCTGGAGTTGTGGAGATCGCAAAGAGAGTTGTCTGGAGGTGTGGAGATCGTAGGGAGAGTTGTCTGGATGTGTGGAGATCGCAGGGAGAGTTGTCTGGAGTTGTGGAGATCGCAAGGAGAGTTGTTTGGAGGTGTGGAGATTGTAGGGAGAGTTGTCTGGAGGTGTGGAGATCGCAGGGAGAGTTGGCTGGAGGGGTGGATATCACAGGGAGAGTTGTCTGGAAGTGTGGAGATCGCCGGGAATGTTGTCTGGAAGTCAGTACAGCACACTGACACACAATCACATGTGGGGGAAAGATCCAGAACATTCTTAAGCACAATTATAACGCCATCAGATCAATGTCTGTCCAGATCTCTGATGTAAAAACCTCCCCTTGCCCATTACCTTCGTAAGTAGGTAGTTTTAGGTGTTTTCAAAATGAATGGTGTTGGAGCTACAACTGTTGGGGATACTCTTTCATACATGTAAACATGAGCAACTCACAAGCAAGCTACCAAAATCACATGACCAGCCACAACTATCGGGGATGCCTCTTTGAGGTGGTTGAACCCTCCAATGCAAGTTAGGGGCCAAATCTTCCCAATTCTTACGTGCTTCCTGGATTCGTCAGGGCAATGTGGGCACGGTCAGAATGCCTATTGCTCCCACATGGACCAGCCCATGCCCCACATGCTCCCACATGGACCAGCCCTTTCCCTCTTGTCTCATTTTCTCTCATTCACTCTCTCACTCTTTCACTCCCACATGGACCAGCCCTTTCCCTCTTGTCTCATTCTCTCATTCACTCTCACACTCTCTCGCTTTCGCTCCCACTCCCACTCTCATGAAGGCAGGGGTACACCATCCTGGATGTGGGGGAACTCTTGGTCACTCCTGCGAGATCGATTGGCTGTCTCTGTGTCACGGGCTTGTTTGAGAGAACTGGCTGGGGCTATACTACTACTACAACTACTACAACAAAAACACCCACATACCATCTCAAACTTAAGTGCACCAAGTACTTTCTTCCATCAGTGGTGTGGAAAATGCATTTTAATCCTTTTCCTTTCTTTCAGTGTGCTTGTACTCAAACTTCAACACGGAAATTGAAGACTATTTCAAACGACATAATTTTTCTATTGTTTTATAGATCACTATTAACAATTATAATTACCATTATCCTCAAAAGTCAGACGATTAGGGCAATGTGCATGACTGGTCACGTGACATGTCTTAAAGTAAAGCACCCAGTGTTCCTTTCTCCTTAACTTTATGTTTTCCTTGTTATTTTCAGTCACATTGACGAATTGTCGCCCTTCATCATCAGCTTGTATTTTCCCTTTATGTCCGAACCATGATCCATCTTTCCCTGACAACAATGTACTTACAGAATTCCTGAAGCGATGATGACTACAGACAGCCATGGGAGTAAATCGTTACCTTTTGGCGAAATGGAAATCCTCAGAGACAGATGAGCCGCCATTCTGGTGCGCTGCATACAATACACAAGGTGCCGCATCACGAAGTATGCTGTTATTTGGCAAGGGATTTAACTCGCTTGCATAGTCTACTTTAAAATATTTATCCTGGATGTTTTCTGCCTTTGTGTTCGCTGGACTATTATTTTGATGAAAGGTGGGATGTTGGACATAACGGTGCATGTCCCACTGAAACCAGATCGATACCAGCTGACAGGCCTCGTTGTTTGTGTCTCGTCAATCTCTTTCACGAGACTTCGGCAACATAGAAAAGGTCTCTCAACTATTGGTACTTAGTGAGTGATATTCCCATGAATTAAAAACAACAACAGCTCCTAATGGAAAATGTGTAAGCCTGCAATCGGGCATCAGTCTTGGGCAATTGTTTCAGCTTTGAGGATTAATTAGGAAGTTACATCAGGTTAAGTGAATGAGCGTGCTCTTATATTTATACTGTGTGACACCACGTAACATGAAGGGTGCATTGAACAAATGGCTCATTGGCATCAACCAACATGTCAACAAGTGATGTCAGACTGGATTGGCCAATCAACCGGAGAAGCCTCAAGCTCATGCAATTCACCACTCTCTCCAGGTCACATGTATTCTTCCAGCAATCCCCTCCTTGTGAAGTTCCCATAATCCAGGCTTTTACAGCTCAGCTCAGTTCCTCTTTTCTCCTGCTAATGGAACCTCCTTCCTCAGTCTGTTCAAATACACTCTTCCCTCCAGGGCTTTATGTTGGCAGGACACCACCATCTTAAGTCATCATCCTCCATCCATACATGTGGACTTTCTAATCTCGTGAAGACTGCCCCAGCCCAACCTCGTTGTCCCAGTCAGTAGGCCTACATTTCCTTCCTCCCTCTGTCACCTCATGTATGGATGGGGGATGATGACTCAGTTACACTTCATCAATGATTGCTTCAAGCTTCTTCAAACACTCCACTGGTTACAACAGTACTGGATTACTCTTGAGTTGTACTGAGACTCCACAACTTAGCAGACAGACTGAGTACAATGTGGAATCTTCCATGAGCCTAGACATCAAGAACAAAATAAAATGCCTCATTCATTGGCAGGATATTCTTGGTTTCCTAAAATTAACCTCTATTTTTACTCTATCTGAATTAATCAAAAGGTCTCTCAGCCATTGGTACAGGATCTGCCAGTTCTATTCTTAAAATGTTGAAATTTTAGAACTAGAAGATCCATGTCATGCTCTATATACAGCAATTGTACATGACATCAGACATTACAACGAATAGTTTACACTCCCCCCTTAATATTCGATAAATGGAGAGAAAATAGCAATTAAAGCATGATACAAAACAATTTTTCATCATAAACAAAGCATGAAATGTTGGAAGGTGTATTAATTAAATAATAATAATAATAATAATAATAATAATAATAATCTTCTTCAGACGGCATATTTCCGAGCTGCCTCTATCAATGGCAATGATTCTGCTTCCATCCGACAGAGTTTTACTTCCTGCAACATCCTTTGGTGTTATAATTGCAATAGCTTGAAAGGATTCCACGAAAAGTACACAAAACGACATTCCTATGTAAAGGAATAGGACCGGGGTAGGCGTGGCTATGACTGTCAATCAGCTTGATGGGGGCGGAGCCGCTAGACACATTTGCCTCAGTGTCGGCGTTATGCGTGATAATGCTACGTGGCATCAAATAATATCAGCAGAAATATCATGTCTCGGGAAATGCCTTGTTTTTCAGTGTTACATTTATGAAAAGAAAATGATAGGGGGAGGGGGAGGTGAGGGGGGTACCAGTGCTACACACGGGGCACGTGATCACGAACCCTCCAGTCATGGGTCAAGGCAAAAGCGAACCACGTGATCAATAACCATCTCGAGTCACGGTTTCTAGGCGGCAGATTCGCTACGTCGGCGCATCCCAGATTCCGTCGTATAGAACATCCTGAACAAGGGATCCACTCGAACTCTGAATTGAATAAATATTTGAACTGACATTAGGTGTTCCTTTCATCTTTGTTTTGGCATACTGCATCGACTGGAGCGGTCCATTAATTTATATTTAAATATAAAGATCCTAGTTTCCCTACTCGATCAACCCTGAACCTTGCAATGCGCATGCTCAGATAATAAAGCGTGTCACGTGAGTAGTGTATATATGTTGCTTCTGGGACACTCTCATTTTCCCATTGACTTACATGTTAATTTTTCCCCTCCCTCATTGCCCCTAAACACCTCTATTTCTCTCACCCTGTTCTTTACGAACCTTCTAACCTTTTGACATGTTATCCTTATTCATTAGACCACTTAAACAATGGTCCTTCTGTGTGAACCTGTGATCCTTCTGACCTTATGGACCTTTTAACCTTTTACTCTTAATATCATCTGGTGAATCATCTTTGACCCACTCAAACAACGACCCTACAAATATTTGTTTATGTGTGGGAAATAATTTAATTCTCCTACAACTCTCCTCACCGTCTAATACATTAACAAAAAATATGTTTGAGTTTGGTTCTTTATTAAGATATTTTAACTGAGCTAAGATAAAATGGTAAACCTCCCTCAATGTTCTTGTTTGAGCGCCTCCAGTGCCACATACCATTTTTAAATTAAAGTATATATTTTCCTGACAACCATCAAAGTTTTCCGTCCACTCAAAAATATTTCCATCTTTTTTACCCAATTCACCGGTATTTAAATTAATTCTCTTATTTGTTTTGTAAATTGTTTTACCAGTTGTCTTTTCAATTATACCTATTTGATATTTTTCACATTCGTTATGTTTACCATTTATATACCAAGGTTGATTACACCTCCACTCTTTAGTCTGGTTGGTACTTGGTTCTATCATTTATATAATAGTAAAAAGGCGGCGGTAGCCCGTTAAAATCCCTAACCCCCTTTTTAACTTATCACTTATATACTTATATAACCATAAGGGAGACTATCAATTCCATTTTCTAAAATAAACCTCTTATCATCAAAAGCCCCCAATGCTTTCTTATTCATCTCTTCTGAATATAATTTATGTTTATAACTTCTTATTCCATTAATCTTTCTAAACTCTTCTTTCTTTGTTGTTAAACAGTTATAATAATCCTTAAAGTTTATTGTTTCTTTAATAACATTTTTCTTTACACCTTTTAACTTCTTATCAGTCTTTTCGACGTTATTCACAATGTATTTATAAGCATAAGCCTTAGACCTCAATCCCACAAATTCACTCATAACATTTCCTCCTAATTCATCCTTGAACTTTCCAATCACCTTTTTATTTTTAGAAGAGAACAACTCACTCTCTGGACTGTAATTACTCGTGTCATAGATATTAATGTCTCTTTTCATGTCTGAATAAACATCGTTGGTATTAATTTTCAAAATAAAACTATCTGTATCCATATAAAGTAGATTAACATCATTTTGATATTTCTTCCTCAAGTTATTATAAAAGTAATCATACATTAATGACTTTGATAAATCAAGAATTGTTGTTCCAATATAAATAGGTTTGTTCATTTCAATACTCTCTTTAATCAAATGGATCGCACAAAAGTTCTCAGTAAAGACCTCAGCTCGAGTAAAACTCGGTCTATTAATTAATTTTGATGCTTGTTCCCAAGATGTTGATAGTCTGATATTTTGTCTTTTCCTCACATTCTCCATAGTCTTACCAAAGACCGCATTATTCATCAATTTATAAAAGTCTTTCTCAAAATCTGTTTTTGACTGTTCTTCTTTGTGTATTAAAATCAATGTACCCCTTTAACCAATGACTTTGATTGAACTTTAGAACCCTATGGATCTTCTCTACTCTTAGACCTTTTGATAAATATTGTCGCAAATTTCTTTGGTGTAGAACATAATTTTTCTTGTTATATAATGTAGTAAGTAATTTTTCTGTTGATTCACCTATATCAAACGATCGTTGATAATCACTCAACCATTCTTTCTTTGGACTTTCTTTCTCACAAGCAAATGGGAGATCTTTGTGTAGGTTATGGAGTTCCTCTGGATATTTTAAATCAATTTCAAAATAATAACCAACTTTTTCTTCATCCAATTCTTTTTGTGTAGAGATACATACATCTTGTAAAACGTTTTTGTAGTCTTTTTCCTTTACCCATCGAAGTTTTCCATAAGGAAGAGCCTGAGACATTGCCCAGCCATACAGGTTGTTCGCATCATAGTACATCAAGTAAGAACTCTCTTTCGTTGGATCATAATTTGGAAGATATTTGTTATTTGCTTTTGCGTATCTACTCGAGCAGACTTGTGAAATTCCACCTCTTTTTGCCTTTTCAATCATCAAAAGCATATCAACATCGGTTATCAAATCCAAATCTTGTTTTGTCATTTTCAACATCGCACTCCAGGCCAATCCAGGTGCTGTGTAGTAGTGAGCAGGATCCAATCCATATCCAGTGCGACAAACAGATCTAAAGGCTTCAAATACATCGGCCAACAAAAGCACATCAGTTTTGAGGTACAAATCGTGATACTCACCAAGATTCTTAATGTTATATTTTTTCCAAACATTTTGTGCGTGTACATAATCTTTATCAGATATATGACTATTATTTAATTTGTTATAGAAATTTTCTTTTAAAGGAAGTTGTGTTTCATTGAATCTCTCAAATGAGTCCATATAGTCATAGGGGTAAATTCCCTTTTGTGTTAGAAAATCTTTATCTAAAAAATACTCTGAAAGACATGGAAACTCTTTTAGATTTTGAACCAAGTTAGCCAATGGACTTGCCATGAATTTAAATGTATCAAGAAATCTGATATGAGTAATAGGAGATGTGTGAATTGTTTTTGTGAATGAAATGTATTTCTGATCCGTGTTTGGAATTGCTGAGATACTTCCAGAAGTCTTTGAGAGTTCCTTGATAAATAGATGTGCATCATAATGAGCGTTGTTATGAAGAAAGACAGGAATGAAAGAGGGGAGTTGATAATTAATATTACAACTTTGATGAGCCGGGCCTCTATATTTACCAGTGAGATGACAATGGTCTCTAACCTTTAGACCTTTACCAATTTTCTCCTCACAAATATGACAGACATTGTTTTTTATAAATTCCCTTTTTTCTTTACTTGTTAAGGACATTGGTTTATTGGTTTCTCTCATTATCTTGGTTAATCGAACACAGTCTTTTTCTAGTCGTTTCACAAACTCCTCTGGGGTATTTGAGCCTCTATACATCTCTAACTTGTTATATTTATCACCAACGGATGATTTGATATAATAACAAAAACCACAAGGAGTATGTTTTTGATATTTATTTGTGTATGATTCTTTTGGATCTGGAGAAGCAGTATCAATTTTTTCTAAAATACTTTCAAAATCAGCATATATAACAAATGGATGTTTTATTGTTTTCTTTTCATCTTTGAATGTGATCTTTGAGTCTTTTTTAGGCATGTTGATTACCGTTGATTTATGTTCACCACAATAATTTGAATGTTTATCTAATCTTTCTTGTGTATGGAAGAAGTTAAGACAACGCATACAAATATATATTTTATTTGTTCTTTTACATACTTGTGGTTTTATTAATTTTGTAATATCTTTGATGTATGTATAATGTGAATTTTCGTCTGAATTAAAATATAGAAGATTAATATGAGTTTGTTTACAACTGTCAGAAAGCTTTAAAACCTGAATGTTGTTTGTTTCGGTTAGACCATAAACATTAACTGATAAATTATTCAACTTTTCAAATTTAGGAATATCATTTAAAGTCATCGGAAACTTTAGATCTTTCGTATTTAATGTATTCTCATATTTTTTATAATGAGATACTCTTTCATCATGAAAATGTGGAGGATGTAAGTGTGCTAGAATAGACCAGAGAAAACATTTATTGTCTTTATTTTTGATATTGATAACTGCTTTTCTATTTTTGATAACACTGGGTAAATCAATGTAAGAAGAAGCTTTTAGAGGATCTGATTTAAGAATATGAATGTCTATGTAAATAATTTTTCCTATATTGAATCCACTTCCTACGATTGAATTATCCACATCTTGCTCTTGTTTAATAAGTTCATCATAGACTCCTGATGTTTTAAAATCTTGATATGAAGATATAAAGTGTGGCTCAGTTCTCATGTATGGTGTATCTATAACTCCTTCGTCCTTTGTCATTTCTAATTTTACTCCCATATAAAATTTAAGTGGTTTCATTTCTTTTAGTGTTTTTTCAATCAACGTTTGAACAGCAGGTTTAACTATTTCTACAGCATCAACTATAGACTCTGGTTCAGGAGGTTTGAAGTTAAAGACTCTTATTTTAATATGTCCTTTGAATGCACCATCAGAGTTTTTAATAGTAAACAATTTTGACAAGTGTTTGTTAGTTTTAAGATGGGCTTTAAACCCCTTCTTGAGGATGGTTGTTTTACAGACCTTACAATGTTTTGTTTTAGGTGGAAGAGGGAAAAGTTTGTTAAGAATGTTGTATGTATGTTTTGCGGTGAGAATATGTTGTTTATAATATTATACTTCCTTCTCGCAAGTATCACAATAAACCATATTTATAGCGTGAGAAAACGTGGTGTTTTATATATATCACTGTGCTTAAAATAAAACACTTTTGAGCTTTACAGCTCCGTTTTATATATATCGCTGTGCTTAAAATAAAACACTTTTGAGCTTTACAGCTCCGTTTTATATATATCACTGTGTTTAAACTAAAACACTTTTTCACTCAGAATCATCTAAGTCATAACTATCACATGAATACTCAGAATCATACTCAGAGTCATCAATAAAGCTACTCTCATAACTATCATTTGAGCACAAACTATTAGTATCATAACTATCATCTGTGTTCAATGAAATACTATCATCACCATCGTCCGAGTTCAATGAAATACTATCATCACTATCGTCCGAGTTCAATGAAATAGTAAAATCTTCACTGCTGTAATGACTCATATTTAATTAGCAGAAAAAACCTTTCCATCTATACCAATATACTTTCTTTCATTAACGGATTCAATCTCTACATTTTTAATATCAAAAGTTATCTTTAAATAATCTCTAACTATCATAGAACGAAATGACATTTCACCAGAAATATTAACATCATTCATTTTACTTAGATCTACACCCTTTGGATTATTAAAGTAAATACAAATTTCTCCACGAGTATTGTTGATGGTCTTATCATTCTTTTTCAAAGTATCATGGTCAATCACTTTTTCAAGCTTTGAATAAATTGCCAGGAGTAGAGGAGAAACTTTTGTTAGATTTACTTTAATGGATGTCTTTCCAGGTATAGTTAGAGCTCTTCCTTTAAATGAAATAGAGGGGCTCATGTTATTTTCCATAACTGGTTTTACCCAAAAATTTCCATATTTATCTTTGTTCAATTTAACATCTTTGACATATTTTTCTATATCTTTCACTGAAGTAGAGATTGAGTGAAATTTGTCTTTTGTGCTTTGAAACATTGTATTTATTAATGAATAAACTTGCGTTTAGTTTAAGTAAAAATTTACCATATAAATATGATAAGTTCTGAAGGATATTTAGAATTTCCAGACTCTCCATATGATAAATTAGAGAATTGTCCGGCTTGTGATAGAATAGGGCTTAATAATGAGGGTTCATATAAACAATGTATTTTCTGTGATTTAATTTTAATTAATGATAATAAAAAATATAAAAAAATATATAACTCTTTTAAATTAGAACCAAAAATGAATTACTTTACAAGATTAATAAGAGAGATGAATGTTAAGTATTGTGATGATAATACACCATTTCTTTCAAGGGAAGAGACTATTTGTATTGAGGAAATGTATAAGGGTTTAATGATATTTATTATTCAAAATAATTTTAATGGAAATGTTAATACAAGATACTATATAAATAAAATAATGAATTATTTTGAAATTAAACCCGAACTCAGGATAAAATATAGAGTTTCTAAAATAGCTCAAAAAAAGTTAGATGACTTGTTTTCCAAATATATAAATGAATGATTTTTTACCCGTTTGGGAAAATAAGATAAAATTTAATAACCATAAAAACATTCCAAATTCATTGAGATGTCTAATAGTTGGTTCAAGCGGATGTGGAAAAACCTGTTTACTTTTAAAGATGCTCCTTGGTCCTAATTTTTTAGATTATGATAATTTAATAATTTTTACAAAGTCTAGTTTTCAACCCGAGTATCAACTACTCTCACAGGGTTTTAATGCAGGTCTTAAAAAGGAAGACATTATCGGTTTATTTAAACTTCAAAACAAACTAAATGATTATAATATTGAAGATATAATACAATTATTTTGTGATACACAGAAATCAAAATCGAAACCAAAACCCATAACTTGTATTCTCAGTGATAATACGGATGATATACCTTCACCTCAAGATTTAGATAAATCAAAAAAGAACCTCGTCATCTTTGATGATTGTGTTAATGAGAGAAACCAAACAGTAATGGACAGCTACTATACAAGAGGGAGACATTCTTCTTGTAATTGTATATATCTTAGTCAATCATATTTTCAACTCCCTCGACGCTCAATAAGAAACAATGCCAATACTTTTATTTTATTTAAGTTAAATTCAATAGATGTAAATAATTTTTGGAGAGATAATTGCTCTACGTTATGTAGTAAAAAAGAATTTGAAAATTATATGAAACACACGATTGGAAAATATAAATATATTGTTGTGAAACAAGATGAGATACTAAATGATATTTTTCAATAAATAAATACAGAAAATGAATACCGAAGAAAGAGAAAGAAAGTTTAAGGAACATCAACAATTAGTTTCAAAAGTTGTTAAACAACAGGAAGAGATAAAGAAGAAACGGAGACAGAAACTAACTGGTGAAGTAGCCTTTGAAAGAAAACAAGAGAAATTCTTTAAACCACTTTTGAAAACTCAACACTCACCTACAGTTCCCACGGTAGAATTTACTCCAAAAAAACTTCAAATGCTCAAAGATTTTAGTCAGATAACAAAACAAGAACTTGGTGAATTAGAATATGATGACGAGGGATTATTTCGGAAACTTGAGGAGGTAAATCAACCCCCTAATTATGTTGTGGAAGCTCTTCAAAACAATGAATATTCGGCGGGTTCAAAAACCAGAGCAGGTCTCATTCCAACAGAAGAACCAGCAGTGTTTCATCTTGTGGAAGAAAAGGTATTGATATTTAATGATGAATTGATGTTCTTGAGTTCTACTCAACCAAATGTTAAATTAACTCCAAGATTAATGTTTCTTCTAACAAACCCCGGATTCAGCGGTTCAAAATATTTTGAGGAACCACTTGATATGGAAAGAGAGGAAGATAGGGTATATATTGAGTTGCTAAATGCACTTGATTATGGAGTTTCTGTTGCTGGTAAAAGTAAGAAGAATGAGAAGGAGAAACATATTATTGATGCTTTAAGTAAGCTTGGTTCGGGTGTTAGTTTTCTTCCAAATGACCCATCACAATTAGTTAATAGGCTATTATTGTTGTTAGGTAGTAAGAAGGCTGGAAACAACAATTGTTTTAATGAATCCTCAGCCATTTTAGATCAGTTGATGAACATGAAAATAATTAATAAATGTCAATACAAAGATATTTTATTAGATATTAAATAAGATGAGAAGCACAATTCTTAGTTTTAATTTCACAACGAGCGATTACACAGCTTCATTCCCTTACCCACTACAACTTGACCCCCTTACCTCATATGAGGCATCTTTGTTGTCAATGGAAACTTACAATACCCTTTTTAATATCACAGAGAAAAACAACAAGTTTAGTTATAATCCAGGAAGTGGATATAAAACTATAACCGTTTCACCTGGAGCTTACGAGATTTCTCAAATATCTTCAGAAGTCTCTCGCCTTATGAAAGAAAAAGGTGATGAACCAAAAAATATTGTAATAGATATTCAAAAACACACTTCAAAATCAACTATTAAACTTAAAAATAATTATAAAGTTGATTTCACGATTGAAAATTCGTTTAGAGAGCTATTGGGTTTCTCTTCAAAAAAGATTGAAAATAACGGGACGTTTTACAGTGATAATGTTATCCAAATATCCTCCGGTATAAATTCAGTATTAATTCATTGTGATTTGATTGATGGTGCTTATAACGATGGAATAAGAACAAATACAATATTTTCATTCAGTGCATACTCAACCCCGATTGGTTATAAATTTAATATGGAACCAAAAAATCTTGTCTATTTACCTGTGTCAGGAAAAACCATATACAGAGTAAGTTTTAGGATAACCGACCAAGATAATCGTATGATATCCTTTAATGATGAAATTATATCCATCAGAATTCACCTACGTGAAGTTTTTCAATAAATAAATAATGGTTATTGTGAGAAAACACGAGTTGGGAAAATATAAAATAATTACAGGGGAGGGGGCATGTTCCTTTCACCAGACTATACAAGGTATGTGGGTAGAGGATACTATAAACCTAAGAGACAACGAGGTGTAGGTCATCAATTTCGAAATAAAGGAGATGGGATAATTGATACTCTAATGGGTATTGGTTCAACCATCCTTAAACATAAAGACCTAATTGATTCAACTGCTTCTGCCGTGGGCTCCGTTGCGGGTGCTATAAAGAGTATAAAAGATGCTCAAAAGGAGTCTCATAAATTACAAGCAATCAAAGAAATAAAAAAAGGTAAAACTCAACTATCTTCACAAGAACGACAAAAAATCATTAAAATACTTGGGTCAGGGTTTCAACAATTTTAATGCTATATAAATACAAGTATGGAAGCGATTGATAGTATCTATGATTTGGATGATACGATTATCATTTCAAACTCCACTAAAAAGGAAGACTATTTTAAGGTAAATGCTATAACAGGAACAGACTGGAATTCAAACGGAACAAAAAGTTTTGAAATAAATAATCAACAAACTTACTTGAATATAGCTGATAGTTTCTTGCTGTGTAAATTTAAATTCACTAAGGCTGCGAATAATACTAATGCTACACTCGTAAATGATTTCTTCTGGAAAATGTTTGACAGTGTCCGCCTGTATATTGGAACACAAGAGGTTGAAGCGGTTGATTATGTCTCTGCTACATCTGAAATGATGAAATTTACACTATATTCGTTTAGTGATAGAATGGGTAAGGGAGCTGTTGAAGGTTTTATTCCTGATATGTCAACGGGTACAAACGCAGACCCTGGTTATAGTCAAAGGAAGTCAATGTATAATGATGAAACAAAAGCAGTGAATAGTTTTACCGTAGCAGTACCTCTTAAAGGTATATTTGGATTTTGCGATTATGATAAAGTTTTGTATGGTCTTAAAATTAGATTTCAACTACAAAGGAATGATAATGTAAATAGGTTGCTTTTTGGGGATGAAAATGCTTTTGGAGACAACAATAAATTTGTTATTAATGATTTGTGTTGGTATATCAGTGAATATACTCCTAATCTTAAAACGGAAGAGATGTTAAATAGAAGACTTAACTCAAAGAAACCGCTAAATGTATCATACCTTAAAAGAAGATGTCAACACGTTAAACTGGAACACACTACCTACACTTGGAATTTGGGTGTTCTTCAAGGAAAGCCACGATACCTCTGGCTCATTTTTAAAAAACCAGATGGAGAGGACGGTACTAATAAGAATAATGCGCTGAGTGATAATGCTAAGGTGAAACAACTTCGGGTTTCTCTTGATGGCACATTTTATCCGCGAGATAGATTGGAAATTGATTGGGAAAAAAATGATTATGCGGAAGCCTACAAGTCCTACCAAAAGGTGTGTGAAAGTAATGGTAATAATGATCCTATTTTGGATATGGTTGCGTTTCAAAAACTTTATACAATCTACGCAATTGACCTGAGTTCTCAAAAGGAAACTATAAAGTCTAATCGAGTGGATACTTCTCTATACATTGAAAGAGGGGAGAGTGAAGAGGTTAATGCATATTGTTTGCTTTTGGAGGAAACAGAATTACAGATTAATACAGATAATGGTGTTATGATTAATATCACATAGGTTTTTTCTCATAAATAAATGGTTGGGGTATATGTTAATCAAATCAATCTTAATAAATTAACATCTTGTATTCAAAATCAAAAGCCTTGTATTTATTAATGTTAATACAATTCAAAGAAAAGGAGCTGTAAGAATTGATGTTTTACTCACACACACACAAGTAAAAACACTAAATGATGTTGGATCACTTAAAATTAAAATGACGAAACCTATGTTAAAGAAATATTCAATAGACGAGTCAAGAGGAGGATTTCTCCCGTTTCTAATTCCTTTATTTGCTGGTTTAAGTGCGGCGGGAGCATTGACTGGTGGTATTTCAGCAGCGGTAAAAACTGCTAACGAAAGGAAGGCACAACTAAAAGCTCAAAAAGAATTGGAAAGACATAACAAGGAGTTGGAGAAACAAATTAGTGGAAGTGGTGTAATTGTAGATTTTGCTCAAAAACTTGAAAGTCTACCTGATAAAGCTAGATTGTTGGTTGGAGATATGCTTTCCTCTATCGCTCAAGCGGGTGTTAAACTAACTAAACGGGGTAATGGATTGTATCTTTCTCATAAATAAATGGATAAATGGTTTAAACAATTTGGAAAGAATACAACGTCAAATATAGAACTAGCTAAGTATTGTAAAACACTAAAAATTGATAATGTGGTTATTTGTATGAGAGATGAATTAATACATATAAATAAGAATACAAAGAATATTATTATGAATTTAGACACACAGAATGGTTCTCATTGGGTTTGTATTCATAATAGTCAGGATAAATATTATTTTGATAGTTATGGTATGCCACCACCTGTTGAAGTAATACAATTCTTACAGAATGGTGTTTATCAAACATTTCAAGTTCAAGAAATTAATTCTAAATGTTGTGGTCAATTATGTTTATATGTATTATTTCAACTCAACAATAATGAAAATTTTTATGATATCATTTTTAATCTAATATAAATGACTTATGTTGGAAAAGATGGTTCTATCTTTGGAAAATCCTCTCAGGATATTGATTTATCAAATTATTATACAAAGGCACAGGCTGAACGACAAAAATATAGTGTAAGTAAAAATATTAATATGAAGAATACTTATAAATTAATCAATTATCCAAACCCTACAGATGCGAATGACTTAATTAGATTAAGTGATTTATCACAATATATATTTTTAAAGAAAACAGCACGTTTTGTGAAACAAGTAAAATTTACAACCACAACACCTGGTTATACTGACCATACACCTTTCCTCATTGAATTTAACTACCTGCTTACAATTGAATTTTATAAAGAAGGACATTTAGTTAATATGCGAATTAATAAATGGGGGTATTATATGCCTGATTTAGGGTATAATTGGTCTTTTTCAATAAACATAGAAGACCTACATGATTTAAATCAGTCTCGTAAAGAAGAATATTATCCACTTGGTGAGGATAAGGATTTATGTGGAAGTACAATTAGTAAACAACAAATACGTGATTTTAAGAAAAGAAAAATATATGATAGTATAGCGATGGTTCGCATGACAAAGAAGGAAGGTAATGAGATAAGGATAGAAAGCCGAGGAATACAAACCGATTTGGTAGTGGGAAGATGGGGTGGTATTACCTGTCATAATATTAATCTCACATATATTTCTGATACATAAATGGCAGGAAGAAGACTACAAGAGAATTATAATTTTTGTATTCAAGGATACCTACAAGAAAAGGGTGCTCGGTATTACATACCTTATGATTTGGAGCATATACATGGGAATTTTGTCATTAAAAACTGGCCTTATACTGATATTGTTAAACCCACAAATAGAGACTTGTTTAAAATATTAAATAAAAATGAACTTCTCAAAGTTATGAAATATAAAACTCTTTTAGAAATCGTCAACAAATCTTATTGGTATCCTATTATGAGAAAAATAATTATAGATACAAGAATATCTCAAAATCCAGATGAGTATATGTATAATATTCTTTGGGGTTCAAACTCAAGGGTAGCAAGGGATGAGGAAGGAGTTGAAGAAGAGATGGAGGAAAGAGAGAAAAAGGAGAAGGAGGAAAGGGAGAGGGAGGAGAAGGAGGAGAGGGAGAAAAAGGAGGAGGAGAGGGAGAAAAAGGAGAAGGAGGAAGGAGAGAAAAGGGAGAAGGAGGAAAGAGAGAAAAAGAAGAAGGAGGAGAGGGAGAAAAAGGAGAAGGAGGAGAGGGAGGAAAGGGAGCAAAGAGAGAGGGAGGAAAAATATAAAAAGATGGAAATCAGTGAGATTCGTAAAAGATTGAGTGTATTACAGCAAATAAATCAATCTCAACGCACCGAAGAGGAAATTAAAGAATTAACAACTCTTATGAAGATAATGGTTTCAAAAATAACAACGTCAATGTCTTCAATTTCAGGGAGGAGATTTAAACGAGAAAGTGGTGAAGAAGAAGAAGAAGAAGAAGGAAAAGATTATGTGATTGATGATGTTGGTGTCATTGACTTTAGTTAGTTTTTATTTGTAAATAAATGGAGGAGAGAGTGAAGGCATTCCTTAGGATTCTTTATGTTTTAAAAATAAAGATTGAAATGTATATGTTGAAAACCAAAAAGGTTTTGATACTCTGTCGGAATTTTTCTGATAAATAAATATGAGTTATTGTCTCAAATGTAAAAAGAAAACTAAATCTAAAAATATCTCTTATGTTAAAGCTAAAAATAATAGAGTTTATCAAAAAGGAATATGTCAAGTATGTGGCTCTAAAAAGTGCCAATTCATCTCTCCTAAAAGAGGAGGAGACATACAAAAGTTTCTGTCAGGAAGTAAATTTACAACAACTGGAATTCCAGGGGAATTACACCTTCCAGGGTATTCTTTCTGTGGTCCAGGAACAAACTTGGATAAAAGATTAGATGAGGCTGACAATCCTAAACCTTGGTCTAAACCTACAAATAGGGTTGACGAAGTGTGTATGAAGCATGATATTGCTTATGGGAAAACCACTACGTTGACTGAAAAACATAAAGCCGACAGCGAAATGTTGTATAATTTGTCTTTGATACAAAATCCAACGTTGAGAGAGAAAGTTGATAGGTTTATTGTGAGAAATTTGATAAATGCTAAATTGAAACTTGGTCTTGGTTATTCCTCAAAAAACTATTAGGCTCTAATGATGTCATCAAGACTGAGGAGCTTTTGGCTGAAGAATTACACAAACCTATAATCACAAAGTTTAAAAGAAGGAAGGTTTATTCTAAATACACCGACCACATATGGTCCGCTGATTTAATTGAATTGAATAATGACAGGGGATACAGGTATGCTTTAACCGTTATTGATTTGAGGAGTAGATTTGCCTGGGTTGTCCCTTTAAAAAAAAAAAGGGGTGATACTTTAATGTTAGCCTTTAAGCTAATATTTGATCGGGATAAAAGGAAACCAAAGAAGTTATGGACTGATGAGGGAACAGAGTTCTATAACAAAATATTCATGAAATTTCTTAAGGGGAAGGGTATTAAATTATACAGCACCTTTAATGAAGGAAAGGCAGTTGTTATTGAGCGTTTTAATCGTACTTTAAAAGAGAAATTATATAAAAAATTCACACAACTCGGTTCTCAAAAATGGGTGTATTTAATTCAGGATATTGTAGATAATTACAATAATACAGTTCATTCATCAACAAAATCAAAACCATCAGAAACATTTACAAAATTAGAATATGAAAAGGAGATTAATTTGAGAAAGCCCAAGTTTAAAGTTGGTGATATTGTAAGAATATACAAATGGAAAAGTCATTTTGAGAAAGGTTATACACAAAAATGGACTCGTGAATTATTTAAAATCATTGATGTAATGGATACAGTCCCTTGGACCTACAAATTATATGATTTAAATGGAGAAGAAATCTTGGGTTCATTTTACTCGCAAGAATTACAAAAAACACAAGTAAGCAGATAATACCCTTGAAAATAATAAATAAATAAATAAAATGTAATGGGGATACGTTTTTAAATCTGTGAACCCCAAACACAGAATCACACAACTTTTTAGTTGGGGCTTAACTTTTGTGTGTGCATAATGGGGATACGTTTTTAAATCTGTGAACCCCAAACACAGAATCCCACAACTTTTCAGTTGGGGCTTAACTTTTGTGTGTGTTTAATGGGGATACGTTTTTAAATCTGTGAACCCCAAACACAGAATCCCACAACTTTTTAGTTGGGGCTTAACTTTTGTGTGTGTATAATGGGGATACGTTTTTAAATCTGTGAACCCCAAACACAGAATCCCACAACTTTTTAGTTGGGGCTTAACTTTTGTGTGTGTATAATGGGGATACGTTTTTAAATCTGTGAACCCCAAACACAGAATCCCACAACTTTTCAGTTGGGGCTTAACTTTTGTGTGTGTATAATGGGGATACGTTTTTAAATCTGTGAACCCCAAACACAGAATCCCTCAACTTTCCAGTTGGGGCTTAACTTTTGTGTATGTGTGAGTGAGTCATAATAATATACAAACCCTAACCCAACCCCATCCCTAACCCAAACCCATCCCTAACCCAAACCCATCCCTAACCCAAACCCATCCCTAACCCAACCCCATCCCTAACCCAACCCATTCCTAACCCAACCCCATCCCTAACCCAACCCAATCCCTAACCCAACCCCATCCCTAACCCAACCCCATCCCTAACCCAACCCCATCCCTAACCCAACCCCATCCCTAACCCTCACATTCAAAATCCCAACCCTAACCCAACCCCATCCCTAACCCAACCCCAACCCATCCCTAACCCTCACATTCAAAATCCCAACCCTAACCCAATCCCATCCCTAACCCAACCCCAACCCTCACATTCAAAATCCCAACCCGAACCCAACCCCATCCCTAACCCAACCCCAACCCTAACCCTCACATTCAAAATCCCAACCCTAACCCAACCCCATCCCTAACCCAACCCCATCCCTAACCCTCACATTCAAAATCCCACCCAAACCCTAACATAATCTTTTTTTTCTTCTTTTTAAAAAATATGTATTTCATTTTTTTTTTTTTTCCACTTCTTCCAATTCTGTCTTTCAAGGCTTTCAAGTTTGAAGAAGTAGAAATGGGAAGAAAGAATTTTCCAGCATTTTCTTCCTCGAACTTTCTTGATATTGCTTAAATCAAGCGTCATTAAACAAAGAACATTGTTCATTGCTTTAGAATCCAAAGAGTCTCCAAGATGGACCCCACAGGTAGAGTCTCCAAAATAAAACCAACTTTCCAAGTTCCCAAGGTATAACCACATTCCTGTTGAGCCTCCAAGATAGGTATCACATTCCGAGTCATCAAAACAAAACCCCCATTCCAAGTCTCCAAAAATATAACCATCTTTCCAAGTCCCCAAGGTAGAACCACAATTTTCAGAAATATTTGGGGTTTCCGTGATAAGTCTCACATAGTATAACTGCGGACCATCAGGGAAAACTTCCCTTTCCCAATTTTTTAGGGTTTCTATGATGTGTCTCACATAGTATAACTGCGGACCATCAGGGAGAACTCTCCTTGCCCAATTTTTTAGGGTTTCTATGATGTGTCTCACATAGTATAACTGCGGACCATCAGGGAGAATTCCCGTTTCCCAATTTTTTAGGGTTTCTATGATGTGTCTCACATAGTATAACTGCGGACCATCAGGGAGAACTCTCCTTGCCCAATTTTTTAGGGTTTCTATGATGTGTCTCACATAGTATAACTGCGGACCATCAGGGAGAACTCCCCTTTCCCAATTTTCAGAAATTTGTGGGTCTCCAATGTATGACTTGTATTCTGGCTCATCAAGGTAGAACTTGTTCAGTGGGTTTTGTTTTGATAACTCACAACAAGTATCATCATGGTAAAACTCTTTTTCAGGATTTTGTGGATCTCCAAGGTATAACTCTTTGGCTGGGTCATCAAGGTAGAACTCGTTCTGGGGGTCTTGGTTGTTCAAAATGTCTTCAAACAAAAAAATAACTTCATCCCAAGTTGTGTTAAAAGCAGAATTTTCATTTCGTATCTCAGATACAATTTCCTGTGAAAGAAAATAACAATGTATTAATTTAATACAATATTTTTATTTGTATAAATCAAGCTCTATGAATATTAAAATAAACTTTGTTAACTCTTACATGAGTCTCATCTAAAAAAAAAAAAAAAAAAAAAAAAATTAAATAAATAAATAAATAAATAAACAAACTTACCTCCATTGATAAGAGGTTCGAGTCCAGTTCATCAATCTGAAGGTTGAGTTCTACACAGGTAGTAGGACTCCAAGGAATAGCAAAGTTATCCCATTCCATTTCGGCATAGGAGTCCATTCTCAAGTGAAGCAGAAAGCGTGTTTGAAAAAGCCTGTGTGGTCGGTGCCTTTTATAAGAAGGGCTGGGTGTGTGTCATTTCCTGTGGAAATTCCCTGGGCGTGTCTTAACTGGAAATGATGTGATGGAAATTCCCTGAAAATGATGTAATGTATTACCTGGAAATGATACAATGCTGAAGAGTTTATAAAGTGGGTGGGACTTAGCAAAAGTGGGCGGGACATAGCAAAAAGTGGGCGTGGCCTAACAAAAAGTGGGCGGGGCTTAGTAAACGGTGGGCGTGGCTTACCAAAAAGTGGGCGGGGTTTACCAAAAAGTGGACGGAGCTTAACAAAAGGTGGGCAGAGCCTACCAAAAAGTGTGTGGCACTGGAGGCGCTCAAACAAGAACATTGAGGGAGGTTTACCATTTTATCTTAGCTCAGTTAAAATATCTTAATAAAGAACCAAACTCAAACATATTTTTTGTTAATGTATTAGACGGTGAGGAGAGTTGTAGGAGAATTAAATTATTTCCCACACATAAACAAATATTTGTAGGGTCGTTGTTTGAGTGGGTCAAAGATGATTCACCAGATGATATTAAGAGTAAAAGGTTAAAAGGTCCATAAGGTCAGAAGGATCACAGGTTCACACAGAAGGACCATTGTTTAAGTGGTCTAATGAATAAGGATAACATGTCAAAAGGTTAGAAGGTTCGTAAAGAACAGGGTGAGAGAAATAGAGGTGTTTAGGGGCAATGAGGGAGGGGAAAAATTAACATGTAAGTCAATGGGAAAATGAGAGTGTCCCAGAAGCAACATATATACACTACTCACGTGTACATTGTGTTTGACTAACGTCTTTGTGATGATTTATATTGATTCTTTTTGTCTGGCGAGAATCTACTCAACAATTACCGAGGTCTTCTGATTTCTCAAAACCAGGATTTGGATACTACAGATAAATACTGATATATTGTCTTGATAAAGTTCTTCATTGAAGTTAATTTTACAAAACTTATCAGAGAGTGCGCTGGAACTCTCGAATAACCAATGGGGTGGGGACAGAGGGGAGGGGCGGACCGACGCTGGAACGTTTCAGAGGGATGACGTGGATAAAAAATATGTCGGCCCCACCCCCACCCACTGATAAAAAACGAAAGTTGGAGTATCTTTTCGTACTCTCGTAGTAGTTTATCGAGGACATTTGCAGTTCGAGCGTATAATAAGTTTATATTGACACTTCAAGTAAGCAAAACAGTAAAAACCACGACAGTGTCTTTCACGTATCCGGCCTTGCATACATATCTCTCGAGAGGCTCCGCCCCTCCCCTCTGTCCCCACCCTATTGGTTAGAGGGAAACCATACCAGTTATTTGGGGCATTTCTAAGTGCAGGTCCTTGTGTGGCCTGAGGCTGGATGAAGACATTACTCTTTGAGAAATGAGCAATAAGACAGAGCTGCAAGGCACAGTCAGGGTTATGTAAGCCGATATAGGAACACATGTGCAGTGTTTGACATTGCTGACAAATGCCTTAGTCACATATGATGCTGCCGCCGCACGGTTCTGCGGTCTGCGGTTTGTAGATGGGATTTTTACAAATCGTACGGCTTTGCGGGCTGCGGCAGCAGTGTTCACAAATGTTACGGGGTCCGCACGGCAATCGTAAAAGTCATGAAATCAAAATGCGTGAGGAGACCGCAAGGCGAACCGCGAGGCGCCTTCACGGCGACCGCAAGGCAATCGCAAGGCGCCCGCACGGTTGTCACGGTTGCCGTTAGGCCATCGTACGGCAGCACTAAAGTCACTGCACGGCCGCCGTACGATATTTAGAACATCGTACGGCCATCTCACGGAGGCCGCAAGACCTTGCGATACTACATGCGGTGGGGTTGCGGCCTACGGCCTAGCGATTTCCGAAAAAAAGTTTAATGTAAAATTTAAAAAACCGTAAGCCCCTGCGACGAGCAAAAAACCTTGAGATCGCCTCACGGATACCGTATCTACCGTGCGGCCACCGCACGGTTATGGCAATTTTGGGGACTTACGGCCGCCGCCAACACGCCGCAGGCCATTTGTGACTGAGGCATAAGTGTTTGACATTGAACACATGTGCAGTATTGGTACTCTTGGCACTTTTGCTCGAAGATTGGGTATACTCTAAGTACCATATACCATTGTGTTATCCACATTGTAAAAAAATTACAGAAACAAATAAGTGATTAAAAAAATTTATGCTAAATGAAAGGCAATGTAGGGATGACAAACTACAGTCTAAAAAAGGTCCTAAACAAGATCAGGATGATGTTGGTTTAGAGAGTAGCTAAAAGTATTGCCATCACATAACAATCCCTACATCACTGCCTCATTTACACTTCATCAATTATTGCTTCAAGCTTCTACAAACACTTCACTGGTTTCCATAGTACTTGATTACTCTTGTGGTGTAGCCACATACTGAGACTCTACAAATTAGCAGCCGAGTACAATGTTATAATATCAGTACATGATCATGAACTTCTTACAAACTGCATGAACATCTCTAATAACAACATTCTATAATTATCTGCATTTATGATTGGTTACTCTAAGTTGATAAAAAAGAAAAGCAGGAAAGACAACTAAAGCTGCAAGAAGTCCCTGAAATTATATAGGAGCTTCTTATACTTTTGCAGAAATGAAATATAGGCGCTTCTAATACTTTTAGCTAGGCCTAGCCCTAGACAATAGTCTGGAGGCAGTGATGCAGGGATTGTTATGTGATGGCAATACTGTTAGCTACTCTCTAAACCAACATCATTCCGATCTTGCTTAGGACCTTTTTTAGACTGTAGTTTGTCATCCCTACATTGCCTTTTTAATTTAGCATAATTTTTTATTCACTTGTGTGTGTATATGCATATATATATTTTTTTGTTGTTGTTGTTGTTGTTTATTTATCTTTTTAAAAGGCTTGGCATCAATAATGGCCTGCTAATTTTGCGGACAGCATATAGCAACACTAAATACCACTTTGGCTGCAGCAACCAATCAAATCTGAGAAACCAGAGAGTTCATAGAATGCATTACGTTGCGCTGTCTTGAGAAACAAGGACATGGCCGAGGGCGGGGGGGGGGGGGGGGGGGAGAGGTACGAGCGGTAAATTTTATTGGTTGTGATGATGTAAAATGCAGTAATAGCTTGTCCTTGTACAGCTAAAAGGAAGAGTTTTGAATGTGGTAAGTAGGCACTTTGTGTTCTTGTGTTCAAGAATGTAATTCTTCCACACCACCTTCTTTAATTCTTCCACAGTTGATGCAGCTTCTTCCACACCACCTTATTTAATATTGTCATGTGATTCCCCTTAGTTAACACCAAGAGAGAATCACGGATAACCAAAGCGAGCTTTAACTTCGGGCATTCAGTTCAAATAGCGGACTTTACTATATATATGCGCGGGGATGGAAAGATAAGAAGAAGAAGAAGCGCTTACCTGAGCGATCCACCGAGCAGTCTTCAACCCTGCAAAACTAACTCCAACCAACCAGATTTTATGTACAAAAATAAACGCCGGCTTTATTGAAACGAAAGGCCGGTAACAACGAGGCAAACGTGGTGGACTAATCCCTCTAAATGGAGCGCTCCTATTACAGACACACACACACACACAGGGGATAAACAAACAAAATAAATAGGGGTTAGGATTTTATGTGTGACTTATCTGCGAGCGGCTATTGGGATCTCGTCAGGGTCACCAAAAGTCATCCGGGGCATTGGCGGAAACCTCTGGTCGTTGGCGCAAAGCATGCGCATTGACAGGAACCAAGCCTCGATGTCCTCACAGGCCGCAGCGCTTGTACTCTTGTCCACGCACCACCTCTCCCGTCAGCTGCTTCTCTCAATCCCAGATGCCAAAGGAACAGGGGAACGAGGAGACGATGCCGGGACACAATCACTTGGGCCGAGGTCCAGAACGGCAAGAGGAGAAGAGAATCGTCAGCACACACTCGCAGGCAGACACCAGAGCAAGAGCAAGGTCCAGAGCAAGAGCGAAAAATGCAGCCCCACAATTGTTTTTATAATACCGGCTCTGAGGTCAATGGGCTCCTCCTCCACTCAGCGCAGGCCAACAGCACCGGCCCAGCGCTCCACCAATGGCCACGTCACTTCTCCTTCATGCCATTCGTCCATGGCCAATCAGCGCATCACTTCTCCCCGCTCCTCCCTCTACCAATCGGCGGGCTTCGCCCAGCCTCGTGTCTTCCTATTGGTGGTGTCTCGTCCAATTGCTGCCCCTCTTGGCGTGTCTTTTGCCTGCTTGCTCGATGTTGCCATACAAGTTGGTGATGTAGCCGGTGATGTCGAACTGACTTGTTGGGTGGTTTTATTGTGGGGGGAATATTTAATTAGTGTACTAGGGCCATTCTCAAAAGTGTCTATGTGGAGTGCCATAAGGGACAACGGGATGATGACCAGGTTCTACGGACACGGGAATTAGCATAATCCCTACGATAACTAACACAAGGGTCATCCTTGTATGATCACAAAGATACACTTACACGAACAAACCGCCTAAACAAATTTATTACATGTGGGGTTCCCCATCATGATAATCGGAGCACACTACCGAAACAGATCTACCTGACTCTATAATCATCTATCCCAAAATTCATAACAATATGTTACATTCGTTCTTTCTACCTGTTTTTGTGTCCTTCATGACATCTTTAAAAACTGTTTCCTGTTTGGAATGATTGTCAATTTTGTGGACTGACGGACAAGCAGACATAGTAAAAAACTAGAACAATGCGACTGTGTTGCCAATATGCCCCCGCATAGTCCCACAACGGGTAGGGGATGCCATCACTCTACATATGTATAGGTAGGGGATCACGTTTGTGAAGTTTCGTGTTGATCGGATAAGGTTAGTTTTTCTATCTAAGATGTCTGCCAAACTACGTGACCTATGACATCATCATTTTAAAAATATATTCAACAGTGATGTTAGATGATATTTGTAAAATTTTGCATCGATAGGGTGAGCAGTTTCAGAGATATAATTATTTAATATTTTCCTTCAATCCAATATGGCTGCCAAATCATGTGACCTAAGATGTCATGCATTTAATATTTCAATACAAATGGGTCATAGATCATGTGCATGCAATTTCAGATTTTTAGGATAAGGAATTCGATGGAAACATTTTTGGCTAGTATACCACTTTACCTATGATGTCATCATTATCATGCTTTTGTTCCCCATTGGGAGTACAGTACTTGACAATGTGCCAAGTTACAAAATTTTCTATTCAGCGGTTTCCGAGAAATAATTTTTTAATTATTTGCTTTTAATCCAAGATGGCTGCCATACCACATGACCGATGACGTCACATTTATCATAAAGACATTCTGCATGGGTGTCACATCTACCCTGAAAGCTTCGTCTCAATCGGACATATGGTTGCTGAGAAAAACGAGGTTTAGCCCATATGGACGGTCGGACAACCCCGACGGGGCATAAAAAAGTTCTCCCTCCTCTCTGCGCTTGCGCGATCGGGACAAATTCAGAGGCAAAGTACGTTAAACTATAGGTACCGTTTTCAGATTCATGTTCCGATTCGTGTTCAAAATATAATAGTCAATTGAAATGAAGTTGTTCCTCGATCATAAACTGACGTTTGTAGATAAGACAGACGGACAGACAGAAGTGCACCAATTGCTTAACCCCGCTTTTCGCTTCGCGTGCACGGGCACGGGCACAAGGCCTGTAGTGTTTTTTTTTTTTTTTTGGAATTTCACGTTTTGTCTCAAAATAATCAACAGCAAAATGACAGCATTCATCTCGTTTGCAAACTTTGAGCTCAGTCTGGGTGCCTTTACTCTCAAAGCATCAGAGACCCGACGGGGCTGAAATACGCCATCTGGCATACTGTAGTTTGAATCTGGTGGAAAATGTTCGATAAAATCCATGTTCAAAGGCTGACTGTTCACCCAGAGTGACTCACTGAGGCATCCATAGGGAAATGAAACACAGCAAGAAAGCAAAATGCGGTCCACATGTGCACAGGCGTGTGAAGCAAACTCAATGGCGTGACGGCATCGACATGGAATTTTAATAGAATGAGATTATATGCGGTATTAATATGGCGGGACATTTCAAGATGGTTCCGAGAATCAGAATCCGACCAAACATCGGTCCGGGCCAACAAATACTAAATTGCTTTTTTCTGGGTTTCCATGAAATCTTTTTCATTGCATCAATTTGATCCGCATTATGGATTGAATGCAGGTATTGCATCACAAAAGAAGTAGGTAACATTAAAACGAGGTCACCAAATGCAAAGCAAAGAAATGTGCACTTAGCACAATAAAGAGTACTCACACCCACGATAGGACGCCCACACATCATGCTACACCAGGAATACTGTACCAATGTGAAAAGACCATATTTAAACACTTTACATGTCATGAAGCCTCGCCTTTTCCAAACTGGAATTTGTTCTTGTGGAACAGCATAAGCAGCTCTTGATGTATCTGTGTAGTCTGAGGTCCAGCTGGAGATATCAAGAAATCTTCGCCACGTTGATGTTGAAATAACATTGACACCTCTCTCATCAATAACGGGATATATACCACCTTTAGAGGCCATTTTTCCCTGCAGAGCAGGGGTTGGCCTTGTTCGGGCACCGTGGTCCCCTTTTTGAAGCAATGTTTTATGTCCGGATGCCCTTCCTGCCGCCAACCCTGTTGGTCGCCTTTTGCGACACACATGGAATTACCAGTGAACTGCTACTCAATTTGCCGACCTCGGAAGGAAGACAGGCTGAGTCAAACCCTTGGCGTTAATTCAGCGATCGACCGGGATTCGAACCCAGGGATCCTTGGATCCCAAGCCGGCACCCTAACCGCTAAGCCAACACCAGACTACATCAATAAGGGGATGTGAAAGACCGGCCAATTTCCGGCCAACCGGCCAATTTCACCTGAAAACAGTGGGGATTGTCAGGAGGTTTAAATGTGAGTGTCTTCCAAAACAAAGAAAAAAAGAAGGTTCCAGCTCGCTGCATCTTGCGGCAAAACAACCTCAAAAGGAACATCATAAGACCAAACGACATCAAAAGCGATCTGTCGTTTCTGCTCATGGATACAAATGGGATTGCCTTTCAAGGATGACCTCTTCAACACCAGGGCCAGAGAGCTTGGAAAGCGAGATTAGGTACCGGAGAGCTCGAAAGACATCCAGAGAAACGGCCCCAACTGCTCTTTTAAGATAATGAGCATCCATCCAATGTCAACTTGAAATAAATAGATCAGAGATTAGAAAGTTGGAGAAAAGATAATACCTGAAGTCAAAAGCAAAGATACATTCCTTCACATGGCTGATAAATAAAAAGTAACAAGGATCTGATAGGCGAGGTCCCCTGCCTTTTGGGTGGTATGAGGAATGGAATATCGTGTGCACAAGCCAAGGTACCGAGATGGTTGCCTTGGCAACAGGATTTATCCACCAAAGACAGCCATGCTCTAATCAGGTTAAGATAATGTCATAAGGAATAGATATCCGCTAAAAGGAGAGCTAAATGCTTTTTAAAATATTGCATACACAAAAGTACAAGGATGGGTGATCGGTCTTGGACAGGTGATCTGTAGGTCGGTCGGACGGAGCTCATTTTAATGTCCCCCATCTCTGACCTTGTCGGAAGGGCAAGGGACGAAAAATGTATTAGATGGTTCGAGCTGTGCAAATGTACGAGCAGCATTGAGCAAAGGATGTTCATACTGAGTGCAGCAGCTACAGGCCAATCTTACTATCTTTTCTGGGAAAGGTATATCTTCACACATAATGTGCTTGGTAGGAATGCAACTGCTCCTTAGCAGACATTGTTGTTCACAGCAATCAGGTTTTGCAACTGGCCATGAACAATGGAGGCGCTCCATGCCAGACTTCTGGATGAGCTGCACGGAGAATGAAACTGCCAGCTTCACATGGCGTACGACGACATCAAAGAAGATTAAATTCGGTTGACAGGTCAACACCGTGGCTCACATCGAAAGGAGTTGGCATTCCAATTTCTTTGCTAAAGCGGATGAACATTATTCATGCCGCTACTCATGTGAGTGCACATTGGTTCAAGGCTAAAATGGCTCTTCTCTAAAACTGCAGGTGAATGGCAAGAGATGAATTCTCACCGTGGCATTATTCCCTAGAGCTATTTTCCACTACAAATGTCACAATATATCAAGGCAGTTCAAATTTTTTTTCGCCCATCGACAGACCACACTGACGACGCTGCATTGCTCATGGAGAAGTCAGATGATTTAAGCACTGAATTGCAAGGTTTTGAATAGACTCGTCACAATTTGGATTTGAATATCACAAAAAAGAAGAACAATGTCTGAGACTGAACAGTTGGGCTAGTAGAGCTCCTGGGGCAGGTGTGCTTGGTCACCATAGAGTGTTGACAAGTTGATATACCTACTATAGAAAAATGTACATTTTTTAACAAGTAGGTTTCACATCGACAAAAACAAACACCAAATACATCATATATATATATATATATATATATATATATATATATATATATATATATATATATATATATATATATATACATACATATATATACATATAACTGTGAGAAATAGTAGAAACTCCACAGTACGAGAAACTCCACGAGTCTCATTTGCATTGAATAAATAATCGGGAGATTAAATCAGATGCGGACATAGCTTCAGGACTTCGATCATTAATTTCCGACAAGCTTTCGACCAACAAAGGTCTTCTTCTGAGTCTACAAAAACAGCAGGCATGCTCATCAGTCAAGCATGTATGGTTATATGTGTGTAAGATGTGTGATATGTGTAGAAAATGCATACAAAAGGAAGAGCCACGCCAAAGCTCACTCACCGTCCCCAAGTTCAACGGAAGTGAAGCGCACCTTACAGTTACCGTTTGCGTTACAGTTCCGGTGCACGTGCATATACAAATATAGAGATACATACATACATAAACACACAAGCATATATTCATATACCATTTATATTCATATAATATATTTATATATTTATATAAATGACATATAAAGGTAGAATGAATGAATGGGTGAATGTATGAATGAATGAATGAATGAATAAATGAATGGGTTACGGTTAACAATTTGATTGGGTTGATGTAGGAACATGTTTGAATCATCAAAATTTATGACGGAACTGTAACGCAAACGGTAACTGTAAGGTGCGCTTCACTTCCGTTGAACTTGGGGCAGCTTTGGCGTGGCTCTTCCTTTTGTATGCATTTTCTACACATATCACACACATCTTACACACATATCCCCATACATACTTGACTGATGTACATGCCTACTGTTTTTGTAGACTCAGAAAAGACCTTTGTTGGTCAAAAGCTTGTCAAAAATTAAAGATCAAAGTCCTGAAGCGACGTCCGCGTCTGATTTAATCTCCCGATTGTATATATATATATATATATATGTATATATATGTATATATATATAAATATATATATATATATATATATATATATATATATATATATATATGTGTGTGCAGTGTCTGTCTTGTTTTGGGTTGTGTTGTGTTGTGTTGTCTTGTCACTGAACTATTCCCTCAAACTTCTGTGAAATCTTACCAAACTTCTGGTATGCACATATCTCTCCCGTCGGTATGTCCTAAGGGTATTTTTCTTAAAGAAAATTTTCCTATTTTTTATATTTATTTTTGGAATTTTTTCGGGAATTTTTTTTTTCAACTTCAATTGTTTATAAAATGTGATATCACGTATATTACAAATACATTTGTGCAAAATAATTGTTTGAATTATGATTGGTTTAAACCATGACAAAACGACAACTCGGGTACAGTCATTTATCTCTATATCTACACATCTGTGCAGTGTCTGTGTTGTCACTTAACGACTCCCTCAAACTTTTATTTCTGTGGTTGTGAAGTTTTTCTAATAACGTTGTGGTGGTTTTGAATCACGTGGTGGTGAGGTATTTTGAATTATGTGGTGGTGAGGTGTTTTTAAATCACATGGTGGTGAGGTGTTTTGAATTACGTGGTGGTGAGGTGTTTTTAAATCACGTGGTGGTGAGGTATTTATAATTACGTGGTGGTGAGGTGTTTTTAATTATGTGGTGGTGAGGTGTTTTGAATTAGTTGGTGATGAAGTGTTTTGAATTATGTGGTGGTGAGGTGTTTTTAAATCACGTGGTGGTGAGGTATTTATAATTACGTGGTGGTGAGGTGTTTTTAATTATGTGGTGGTGAGGTGTTTTGAATTAGTTGGTGATGAAGTGTTTTGAATTACGTGGTGGTGAGGTGTTTTGAATTACTTGGTGGTGAGGTGTTTTGAATTTCGTGGTGGTGAGGTGTTTTGAATTACGTGGTGATGAGGTGCAATCGTCCCAAACTTCCAGTCTGCACCTACCCATCCCCTAGGTATGTGTTGAAGGGTTCTTTCTTGAACAAAAAACATTCAACCTGAATCTTCAACCTAAATTGCCTATAAAAATGTAATATCACAAACACAACAAATACATTTGTGCAAAATAATTGTTTGTTTTATGTTTGGTGTAAATCATGACAACACAGCAAGTCAGGTACAGTCATTATTCTCAGCTAAAATAAGCCAGTTCCTCAGTAACGACGCTTGGTGAGATGAGCGCAGCGAGCCGAGCCAAGCGAGTATATATATATATATATATATATATATATATATATATATATATATATATATATATATATATATATACACAATACACATATACAGTCACATGAAAAAGTAAGTACACCCCATGTAAAGTTTTGACTTTTTCAACATATTTCAACGTACAGCTATTTGATCTTCATTTCAACAATATTGTTGCGGATATGGGATTTGGCCTCCATATCCGCTTGTAAATATTCCCCTATTTCCCCAATACTCCCCAACTATCCCCAATCCCCCATTCCCTAGTCCCATTGTCTGTAAACAACACTCTGTAGAACCGACCTTCCCCTTCTTCCCCCATTAAATGTCGTGCCCAGGTCCACCGCATCTCACGTAGACAACTTTCGGACATCTTGCTAGTTATTCTTAGTCTATGTCAGTTAAGGACTCGTTTCCATTAATTCTGACTCTTCGTTGCACCAGAATGTGATTGTATGGCACCAGTAGTGAGTTTAGGACCTCCCCATACCTCCTCCCATCTTCCCCATGAAACAACAACTACAACAACGGCGTGCGGGGAGTGTGCGTACTCACACCGGCTTGGTTAGCCGCCATTGACCATGCGCTCCGACGGGGTTACCACGAAGGGGCTCACTGTCAGCTCCTCGTCAAGGGCGGAGCCCGGTAACCCCCCGCACCCAATAAGAAGGGCGGACCGATTCCATCTGGGGCGGAGCTAACGAGCCGAGGGCGTGTCACTCCCCGCCGGATATACGCAGCCTACCGGACGTGACGTCAGATGCGCCCCCAGCTTGGAAAGACAAGTCGCGACCTCCGAGCACTGAGCGACCTCCCCGCATCTTTGGACCGGACCGGGTCGATTTTGCCCCTGAGCCAAGGTGCACCTTGAGCCATCGAAGACCTGCCCCTCCTTGCCATCAATCCCCGTGTGAGTCAGTTTTGTCCTGTTTATCTGTCGTCTGTCGGGGCTACTATAAGACCGTAATTAAGTGCCTATCTTTCTATGCTGTCTCTCTCATCCCTGTAATCTAACATTCCGCAATATTATAACCTCCTCCGGAGGTCTTGAGAACTGTACCCTTGGTGTCGTGTCATTTTAACCCAGCCGTTGTGTCCTTTTCCTCAATTGATTTAGCGTAGCGCAACTCGGCCAACGTTCGAGTATAATCGGGTAAACTTGTGCGAACACGGCGGCCATTCCGCTCGGCCCATCATAACATCTAAGTCGTGTCCGTAACAATTGGTGTCAGGAGTGTCGGATTCGGACCTGGGACTAAATTCATTTAGCCCAAATTTTGGAACACCAATTGTACCATTAGGGTAACAATTGGTGTTGAGGAGTGAGATTCGATCCGGAGCGCGTTTTACGCGCTCGAAATTATAACGGCGAAATTTGATTGTGTTTTACAAAATATAAAAACCCGAATTTTGAAAGTCGCGCTATGGCAGACCAAGTTGGCTGGGGTCCGGTAGAGGAGAGTGAGGCAGGGTCGATCCAGGACCAAAATGAGGGACAAGAGGAGAGCGAAGCAGTGAGGGTAGCAGACGCACAAAATAGCGTCGTTGCGCCCGACGTTGCGGGCGCGCGAAATGGCGCCTCGCACATAGCTACGGCGGCCGCACCCGCTGCACAAGTGGGAGGGATGGCCCAAATGCAGGCCCTCATGGAGCAATTTATGGCGCAAATGCAGGCGTCCCTCAACCTGCAGAAGGACGATATGAGGGCTAATAGTGAGCAAATGAGGGCTGATAGTGAGCGATTGGGTGAGCGATTGGAGGGCCAAATGGGGGTAATGGGGAACCGGATGGATGCTCAGAGTGAGCAATTGGGGGTAATGGGAAACCAAATGGGGGTAATGAGTGACGAAGCGAGGGGTACCGGTGAGGGATTAGACAAGAAATTAGAGGGGTTAGACAATGGGATAGAAGGGGTGAAACATGGGTTAGGAAGTAGAATAGAGGGATTAGACAATAGATTAGGGGAAATACAGGAGGGGTTAATGGGGGTAGAAAACAGAATGGCCGCTCAAGAGAATCAAATGGAAGGGATGCAAAAGGGGTTAGAGGGGTTAGAAAACAGGATGGAAGGCAAATTGAGGGACATGAGGGACCAAGCGGAAAGGGAAGTTAAACAAATGGGGCAGCAGATAGAGGGGGTCAGAATGGGGGTAGAAACCAAACTGGATGCTCACAGGGAGGAAATGGAGCAGATGAGGGTGGCATCTGGGCAGGAGATGCAAGTGATGGGAGAAGAGATCAGAAGAGGTGTGAGTGAGGAGGTCGGAGGAGTGCGCGAGGGGGTGAGCGAAATTAAGAAGCGACGGAGAGGGGATAAGAAAGAGATAAAAGAGGAGATAAAAGAATTGGTCCGAAGTCTGTGTTCGGATCGTGATGATGTGCTCATTAACCGGATGAGGGATTCGCAGGTGATGGAGGAGAAGCGAAGAGGAAGAGGACCCGGTGTAAGTGGTGACCAATATGGTCGTGCGTATGATGCGCCAGGGGATTTAAGAAGCTTGGGGGTCGAGATGGACCCGGGTGTTCGTGAGAGGCCGTTGGTGAAATGTGCGACAGGTCTGGTGTGCGAAAAAGGAGGTGTGCGAGAAAGTCCGACTCTGGGGTGTGTGAGGAAAAAGTGCGTGCCAAGGAGTGAGGATGCTGGCGAGAGTGAGTCGGTCGTAGCGCGTGTGCGAGGGAGCACATGGAAGCGCGGTGTGGTGAGTGTTACAGAGGGTGTGACGGGAGAGTGTGCGCAAGAGTGTGCGCGAGAAAGGTGTGTGACGGACAGGTGCATGGGGAAAGAGTGCGCTGTCAAAGGCAAGGAAGAATGCACGCCTGTGGTGAGTGTTACAGAGGGTGTGACGGGAGAGTGTGCGCAAGAGTGTGCGCGAGAAAGGTGTGTAACGGACGGGTGCATGAGTAAGGGTGAGTGCGTTGTCAAGAGTGGTGGTGAGAGGAGTGAGAGTGACAAGGAGCGTGAGTGGGAATGCACGCTGGAATTGGTAGTGAGGCACGTGGTTGGGTGTGCGAATGAGAGCACACCTGTGATTGTCACAGAGGAGGTGACAGAGGAGGGGACGCGAAGAGGTGTGTTGGTGAGGTGTGCGACCAACGAATGTGTGCCAAAGTGTTCGGTGGTCAGGTGTGTGACCAAGGCTGTGAGTGGAATGGGTGTACCTGGGTGTGTAAGGAAAGGTACGAGGAGCATGGAAACGGCTGGATGTGTGAGCAAGGAACGGGCTGCGGGGTGTAAGCGTCCAGGTGAAGCATCGACGGTAACCGGTTTAGAGGTTAGAGCGACTTTTAGCCGAATCGGGCCCTCGGTGCGTGCTGGGCCTCGCTTTGAATGGCCGCGTCCGTGCTCCACTAGGCGGAGCGGGCAGCCCGATAGAAAGGGTCGTCATGGCGACCACTTTTTGTTGAGGCAGTCCGGCAGGTCGAGATCGGGACATTGGATGGCTCCACGCCGAGATGGTGCGTGGGATCTCGGCCCGGGTAAGCCCCCGTCCCTGCACCGAGTGCCGGACGCATCCAGCCGCTGGCACAGAACAACCCGCATTCATGGCTTGGCTTTACGAAGCCGGGCTTTGGACAGGAATTGGCGCACCGAGAGGCATTAGTGAGTAGACTGGGTGATGAGGTTAGTGTTTTGGACCCAAAATTAGAGAAAAACAAAATTTGATGATTGGCAAGGGATTGGCAGTAGTGATTGGCAGATGATGGGTAGTGATTGGCAAATTTTTAATTTGTTGAAATTTGATGTGCAAAATTGGTAGTGAGCGATGGGCCCGGTGGGTAAGGCTGGCATCCCTGCCGCCCTTCCCATGTGGGGCAAAGGAGCTATAGTTTATGGGGTGTATGGCAGTGAAAACTAGCCCGGGTGGGTTAGGTTATATTGATAGGGATCTAGCGAAGATGACATTAGGTAACGTTAAGTTTAGTTAGTGACTGATACCTGTAGTGGGGACGCAGGTAGATTAGTGTGGATGATAATGACGTGGGAGCGCAATAGTTTAAAGGGACGACTGGCAAGCGCAAGTTTCAGAGGGGAGTAGTTAGATGAGATGATGCTGTGTGAGAACTGAACAGGTGTGTGGAGCAGTGTGGAACAGTGTGTGAGTAATGAGTGTTGTGGATCAGCGCGAATGCGCTTGGGGAGAGAAGGGTGCAGGTGGCACCAGGTGTGAGAGCACAGGTGTGTGGAATATATGGAGCAGAGAATGAGGTGTGTGGAGAGAGTTGGAGTAAGTGGTACGGAGTGGTGTGCATGGTGCGAAGGTGTGGATGGGGGAAGGGTGGACCCCTTTCACGAGTACCCGGGGCGGGTAGTGTAAGTGTTAGGTAGAGGGTATAGGTAAATTGTGGGTGGATATTGGCATTTGTGGTGCGGTTGCAGAATGGTGTTGTGGATGGGTGCATTAGTGTTGTGGAAATGGCTGGGCGTGTAGCCTGTTAGTGCGTGTAGTTGGTTGGGCACTCCACCACTGTGAGGATGTCGGCCAGGTGAGGCCGCAGGTGGGCTCTGGGAGCCGGTAGTTGTGAGTGGGTGCCTGAGGATCCCGAGTGTGGATCGGGCAGCCCAGTGCCAGAGAGGGCACCGAGTGGGGAGAGCGCCTTCCCCAGGTAGTTAGGTTAGGGTAAGGAGCAGGTAAGCTCGGAGGCAACTGCAGTGGTGGGGGTGTGCAGGTGGGTAGACCCGCTGGGAGAGGTACACGTCGCGGCCCAGAAATTGTGCGAGGGCACCGGGAGATGAATCGGGGGAGTGAGACCCCAAATTGAAAAGCACCACAAGTTGGGCAATGGGAATTGGTTTTTAGAACCCATAGTGTAAGTTGGCCAATGGATTGGCAGGGAAAGACCCCGGGTAATGTAAAGTTGTTAAAGTCATTTAGGAAATAGTTAGGATTGATGAACCTGTCGCACCATACGCAGCCACTTACCTGAGGTGATGATGATGACTCCACACCTGTGTTTTCTTTGTTCTGTGTGCAGGAAAGGAGAATTGCTGTGGATTGGTGAGACGCATCACGACGTGGATGAGACATTGGGGTGATTCCATCTCTCCCTCCTTAGGAGGGACTGATGATGAGTTGGTGATGGCAAATTATGATGTTGAGTTGGAGATGGCAAATTTTGATGAGAGTTGAAAATGTCAAATTTGATTGGTTAGGAGGGAGAGAAGACGAATTTGGTTTATGGGAGGAACGGGGAAACCAGTAGGGACGTTTGTTGATTGGTAAAGTAGATGTTTATGGGTAGTGTTGTGTTTTGTGGATGCAGTAAGGGGTAAGGGAGGGGCCATGTAGGTTACCTGGTGGGGGGGGGGGGGGCGTACGATAGGAACGTACCTGTCTCACCTGGTTCCCATGTGCCCCCAGTGTGCATTACCTTAAGTTGCGTGCACTTTTGCGCCCTTACCACCTTACTCACTTGTCTTCTTCTTTTGTCTCCCACCTCCGAGGATCTGGTTTTGGGGCAGAGAGAGAGGAGAGAGAGGTGCTGGCTCCGCAGTTGTGGGCCTGCACTTTCGCTGCTTGCTGCCTGGGTCGATACACCATATGGACCGCAATTTTGGTGGCCACCCACAATGGACCGCAGTTCTTTTGCGGCCAAGCACCACCCATTGATGGACCTATGGGTCAACGTGGCACCTACGCCATACAGGTGAACCACTTATAGTTGGCCCCCTGACGGCCACAATAAAGAAATGGACGCGGTTGGCACCTTTCTTTATTTTTGAAAGAAGTAAGAAGGCCAAGTGCACCACACGAAGGCAAGACCAGCGGCAGAACATCGGCCGGCTGCGACACCACACCATGATCATTAAACATTTTATTGGTGCACCGGATGGTGCTGACTGTGTGATGGGGTGGTGCTTTTGGTGCTTGGAACGGGTGCTCTGCACATTATTAAAGGCCGTAAGGCCACAGAGCACTCGTGGGTTGGTGTATCGATGCTGGCATGCGTGCTCTCTCTATGCATAACATCTGCATGTGTTCCTCCAAAAACAGGTCCTGGATCGTAGTGTAAATATCAGCGTAGTCTTGTGTAAATAATGCTCCCTACCGGCTGTATGTTTAGTTTGCGAATTCTTTCCGCGATTCGGTTATCCTGTGGGTGTGTTTCTGTGAGGAGAAGGGTGCAACGTCGCAGGGGGACATATTTACTCATTTGTGAATATCTGTAAAACTGTCGCACTCAGGGTAGAGTTAATAGTAGAGGGAACTACATCTGAGTGCCACACTAAAATAGGTAAAAATTTATCGGGTCGGGACGCCCCGAGGGTAGAGAAGGGTGCAATGTTGCGGATATGGGATTTGGCCTCCATATCCGCTTGTAAATATTCCCCTATTTCCCCAATACTCCCCAACTATCCCCAATCCCCCATTCCCTAGTCCCATTGTCTGTAAACAACACTCTGTAGAACCGACCTTCCCCTTCTTCCCCCATTAAATGTCGTGCCCAGGTCCACCGCATCTCACGTAGACAACTTTCGGACATCTTGCTAGTTATTCTTAGTCTATGTCAGTTAAGGACTCGTTTCCATTAATTCTGACTCTTCGTTGCACCAGAATGTGATTGTATGGCACCAGTAGTGAGTTTAGGACCTCCCCATACCTCCTCCCATCTTCCCCATGAAACAACAACTACAACAACGGCGTGCGGGGAGTGTGCGTCCTCACACCGGCTTGGTTAGCCGCCATTGACCATGCGCTCCGACGGGGTTACCATGAAGGGGCTCACTGTCAGCTCCTCGTCAAGGGCGAAGCCCGGTAACCCCCCGCACCCAATAAGAAGGGCGGACCGATTCCATCTGGGGCGGAGCTAACGAGCCGAGGGCGTGTCACTCCCCGCCGGATATACGCAGCCTACCGGACGTGACGTCAGATGCGCCCCTAGCTTGGAAAGACAAGTCGCGACCTCCGAGCGCTGAGCGACCTCCCCGCATCTTTGGACCGGACCGGGTCGATTTTGCCCCTGAGCCAAGGTGCACCTTGAGCCATCGAAGACCTGCCCCTCCTTGCCATCAATCCCCGTGTGAGTCAGTTTTGTCCTGTTTATCTGTCGTCTGTCGGGGCTACTATAAGACCGTAATTAAGTGCCTATCTTTCTATGCTGTCTCTCTCATCCCTGTAATCTAACATTCTGCAATATTATAACCTCCTCCGGAGGTCTTGAGAACTGTACCCTTGGTGTCGTGTCATTTTAACCCAGCCGTTGTGTCCTTTTCCTCAATTGATTTAGCGTAGCGCGACTCGGCCAACGTTCGAGTATAATCGGGTAAACTTGTGCGAACACGGCGGCCATTCCGCTCGGCCCATCATAACATCTAAGTCGTGTCCGTAACAATATTGATAGATAAAGGTGATATAATATAACAAATATCATGAAACATTTACATTTTGTAGTCCATTGTGTAATTTAAATAACCATAAATGCAAATTTCGCATGTAGAAAAAGTAAGTACACCCCGACATTTATCACGACTTCAAATACCTAAAATTAGAATCAGGTGCACCAGCTCAGTTGCAAATGATTAGAACATCATCAGAGAGGATCTTGGAGGAACCTGTCTTATTTAAACCTCAGACATTTCGTTTGGTTTGCTCTTTGTTGTTGAAGTGTGCGGCGTCACCATGCCTAGATCAAAAGAGCTCTCTGAGGCCTTCAGAAAGAAGGTTATAGATGCCTTTCGAGTCTGGGAAGGGATTTAAAAAGATCTCCAAACAATTTGAAATCAATCATTCACCTGTCCGGAAGACCATCTACAAGTGGAGAAGATTCCAAACAACTGCCAACTTGTTCAGGCAGGCCGTCCCAGCAAGTACAGCCCGAGAGCAGACCGCAAGATGCTGAAAGAGGTCTCGAAGAACCCCAGAATGTCATCACAGGACCTACACGTAGCTCTTGCCACTCTTGATGTCAAAGTGCTCAAGTCTACCATTAGAAAGAGGCTGCACAAATTTGATCTAAATGGGAGGTGTGCCAGGAGGAAGCCTTTGCTGTCCAGAAAGAACATCAGGGCAAGACTAAAGTTTGCCAATAAACACCGAGGCAAAGACCAGCACTTCTGGAACAATGTGCTCTGGACAGATGAGTCAAAGGTAGAGCTATTTGGCCACAGTACCAGAAGACATGTTTGTCAAAAAACAAACACAGCATTTGACCACAAGAACCTGATACAAACTGTAAAGCATGGTGGTGGAAATATTATGGTTTGGGGCAGCTTTGCTGCATCAGGGCCTGGGCAGCTCACCATCATAGAATCCACTATTAATTCTTCATTGCACGAGAGGGTGCTTGAGGATAATGTGAGGCCATCTGTCGGAAAGTTGAAGCTCAATCGAAGGTGGACCTTGCAACATGACAATGACCCTAAACATACCAGTAAATCCATCAAGGAATGGCTGAAGAGAAATAAATGGAGGGTTCTGGAATGGCCAAGTCAAAGCCCGGATTTAAATCCCATCGAGATGATGTGGGGGGATTTGAAACGAGCTGTGCATGCGAGAATCCCCTCAAACATCGCACAGCTGAAAGAATTCTGCATGGAGGAGTGGGCAAAAATTTCTCCCAGTCGATGTCAGAGACTGGTAGACAGCAATAAGAAACGCCTACTTGAGGTTGTTTCTGCCAAAGGGGGCAATACCACCTATTAGAGCCAAGGGTGTACTTACTTTTTCCACATGCAAAATTTGCATTTATGTTTATTTAAATTATACAATGGACTACAAAATGTAAATGTTCCATGATATTTGTTATATTATATCACCTTTATCTATCAATATTGTTGAAATGAAGATCAAATAGCTGTACGTTGAAATATGTTGAAAAAGTCAAAACTTTACATGGGGTGTACTTACTTTTTCATGTGACTGTATATATATACGTGACTGTATATTTCAACTCCCAAACCATTTTAGTCACAGCAGATGTTACATCCCTCTACACTAATATTCCACATTCAGAAGGCCTGTCTGCATGCCGCAAAGCACTAGATACACGACAAGTCCCAATACCACCTACTCAAGACCTTATGTGCTATTAGAACTGACACTCAAACAGAATAATTTTCAATTCAACGGACGACATTACATTCAAACTCAAGGTACCGCTATGGGTACCCCTGTTGCACCGTCGTACGCTAACATCTTCATGGGAATGATAGAGGCCAAGATCAATGCACAACCTCATCACGGAATCTTGGAAAAATCCTGGGTACGTTATATTGATGACATCCAGTTCATCTGGTCAAAATCCGCCGGTAGTCTCACACAATTCCAAAATGAATTAAATTTGATTCATCCGACCATCAAGTTTACATTCGACAGCTCACAGTCCGAAGTTCACTTTCTAGACACATCACTCATGCTTCAAAATAACAGACTCGAAACAGAACTACACACCAAACCAACAGACACTCACTCTTACCTTCTCCCTTCTTCATCTCATCCTAAACATACAATTGCAAGCACACCATACAGTCAAGCACTCAGAGTAAGACGCATTTGCTCAACAAAAATGGCAGAAGAAACTTCTCTCTGCCAATTAGAAACACACTTCATTGCAAGAAACTATGACCCTCACTCTGTGAAAGAAGCAATAACCCGAGCAAAACACATACCGAGAGCAGACCTTCTGACTTACAAACCCAAACCTGCAACTAACCGTGTCCCACTGGTAACCACCTACTCTCCTACCTCATCCCAATTGCCAAGTATTCTGAATAAGGCCCTCCCTCTCCTCCATCAATCAGAAACACTCGGCACCACATTTCCTCAACCTCCACTAACATCATTTCGACGTGGTCGGACACTCAGGGACCTCTTGATAAAAGCAAAGCACCCACAGCCCCACAACAAACAAACTAGGATCCCTGGCTTCTATGAATGCACAGCAAAAAAACGTTTTATTCACAAGCATTTACTAGAAGGAAACAAATTTTGTAGTTCTAGCACTGGGCAAAAATTCCCCATCACCTCCGATATGAACTGCAAATCTACATGGGTCATATACCTAATCACTTGCCAAAAGTGCAACAAACAATATGTTGGAAAAACTGAGAATACACTCAACACACGATTTAATAACACCCGGTCAGAAATCAATAACTTCCACACCAGTCAGGGCAAATCTCTACCTTACACGATACACTTTAATCAACCGGATCACTCTATAAATGACATTCAAATCTCTGCCATTGAATCAATCACAAATCGATCACACACCACGATTCTGAAACGTGAGTCCTTTTGGATTCATAAACTTCGGACAAAAATCCCTCATGGCATAAATTTTGATGATTAAAGAATGTTCCTACATCAACCCAATCAAATTGTTAACCGTAACTCATTCATTCACCAATTCATTCATTCACTCATTCATTCACTCATTCATTCACTCATTCACTCATTCTTTCACTCATTCTTTCATTCTACCTTCATATGTCATTCATATAAATATATAAATAAATATATTATATGGATATAAATGGTATTTGAATATATGCTTGTGTGTTTATGTATGTATGTATCTCTATATTTGTATATGCACGTGCACCGCACTGTAACGCGAACGGTAACTGTAAGGTGCGCTTCACTTCCGTTGAACTTGGGGACGGTGAGTGAGCTTTGGCGTGGCTCTTCCTTTTGTATGCATTTTCTACACATATCACACATCTTACACACATGTCACTATACATACTTGTCTGATATACATGCCTGTTGTTTCTGTAGACTAAGAAGAAGACCTTTGTTGGTCGAAAGCTTGTCGGAAATTAAAGATCGACGTCCTGAAGCTACGTCCGCATCTGATTTAATCTCCCGATTATTTATTTAATGCAAATGAGACGCCCTGCTCGTACTGTGGAGTTTCTAGTATTTCTCACAGTTATATATATATATATATATATATATATATGTATATATATATATATATATATATATATATATATATATATATATATATATATATATATATATATATATATATATATTCTTGGAACAAGAAGAACAAGAACAAGAACAAGAAGGCACAAGAAGGGTGACTTGCAATCAAAGAAACGTGCACTTTTATGTCAAAACTGCTTATTTTTCGCATACGGGATTGGATTTGCACGAAAACGGTTTCCTGTCAAATATGTATTATTTTGATGTATACAAGTGTAATACACCCTATCTAATGAAGCACACACGTTTCTGCACTAGAAGGGTGACTTGCAACCTTAAAACCGTGCATTTCTATGTCAAAACAGTATCTGAACTAAGATCAAAATTCTGCTCTGTCGGAGGGTTCTCTTGAGAGCTTGACAGGCAGAGCGTATGTACATGGCAGTGACGTCATTACGTGCGCTCATTGAAAGCTGGAGAACTGAAGATATATTTGGATTGGTTGCTCCCGGCTGCATCCAGGCGATTCCATATAATGAGTGGATACCAGAGATAATGTGCCATGTGGCAGATGGTACTTATCGGTTCCATTAAGGTACAGCACAGCTGGATGGGATACCTTAATGGCGGTTCACCACTGATGGTATGAAATCGCATAGTAACTGATATATATATATATATATATATATATATATATATATATATATATATATATATATATATATATATATATATATATATATATATATATATATATATATATAGTTGCGGATATGAGGACTGTATTTTTTTGATTGTGTGTATTATTATTATTGTTTATTCTGCGCCTCCTGCCTCCGGAGCTGTGTAAAGGTCAAAGGGCGTCCCATAATTAGTCCATAAAGCATCCACACTACAGCCAATCATAGAATACCCCTGTTCAATAGTTATATCTTATTATGTGTTTTAGGGTAAGGCTGTGTCTCCCATTAATTGAAATACTCCATTGCACCAGTGAAAGAGATAGATTCCCTTCATTCCCATTCCCAAAACCTCCATTCCCCCTTTTAGTCAATTGCCATTCGCATTGCCAACTGCATTTTGGGCGGTTTTCTCTTCATCCGCCATTGACCACGAGGCAGGGTTGGGGAAGAAAGGCGGGTCCCCACCTCGTCATAGAGGGGAGGAGTGAGTCAGCCCCACTCAACCAACCACGAACAAGGGGTTGGACTTGGAGAGGGTGTGGAGAGAAACATCGAGGAGGTTCGCAAAGGTTGAGGGGTGGGGCCTATATAACCCGCAGGCAGGGCGTGTCCCAAAGGGAGAGGAACCATTACAGGGAGACGAGAGGAGGTCCAAAGAGATGAGCTTTGACAGAGACATGAGAGGAGGTCCAAAAGAGATGAGCCTTTACCGAGAGACGAGAGGGAGTCCAAGGAGTTGAGTCCAACCAAGAAGTCCAGAGTTGAACTGCAGCTCGAGCCACCGCAACTGCATTTGCTGCAGCTGGAGCCACTGAAACTGCAGCCACAGCAGCGTGAGGCCTGGACGGCAGTTTGGAGCAGGGCCGCGAAGGAGCGGCGGCTGCCCACGAGTCGATCGGCTGCAGGACCAGTTGGACCTCCCTATCCGGCCAGCCATCCATCTCCCGCCAGTCCTATCATCATTCCCCGCGTGAGTCTGTCCTTGTTTGTTCTGTCCCTGGGTTAATTAAGACTGTAGGTAAGCTAGCGTTGCACTGCGTATCTAATCTCCTCTGTAAATAAACGTGACTGCTTTCTTCTTGATTATATGTGTAAATAATAAATCCAATTACTCTTCTGTACGTCTTCTTCCTCTTTGTATTCGGTCGCTTTAGAGTTTTCTCGATTGAATAGCGGTGGTGCGATCCGGCCAAAGTTTGGGGCAAATCGGGTATTAATCAAGGAAGCACTGTTCGGTCGCGGTAATACCACCGCTCGGTCAAAATAACATCTTAACCGCGTCCGTAACAATTGGTAGTCAGGAGTTGGGATTCGAACCTGGGACTAAATTTATTTAGCCCAAATTTTGGACACCAATTGTGTTATTACGGTAACAATTGGTGTCTGGGAGTGAGATACGGACCCGAAGCGCGCCTAACGCGCTCAAAATTACAAGCTACTGGAAATTTGTGTTGTTTTACAAAAACCCGAATTTTGAAATCGCGCCATGGCTGGTCAAGGCGATCGGATGCCGGTGGGTGAGCTAGAGGAGGTGTTAGGAGTAACCCAGGATCAGAGGGACGAAGTAGAGGAGAACATTGGCAATATGGTTGAGGGGGTATCTGACGCACAAAATGGCGCGCTCGCGCACGTGGTTGAAGGGTCCCAAAATAGCGGCGCCGCGGAGGGCGAGCCCGCGGTGGCGGCTGGGGACGCTGGGCAAACCGGGTTTGACCTCAGATTATTCTTGAGCCAACTGATGGCAAAAATGGATGCTCAGGGTGAGTGATTGGAGGGCCAAATGGGGGTAATGGGGAACCGGATGGGTGCTCAGAGTGAGCAAATGGGGGCAATGAGGGGCGAAATGGGGGGCAAAATGGGCGAAATGGGGGGCAAAATGGGAGAAATGGGGGGCAAAATGGGAGAAATGGGGGAACGGCTAGAAGCTAAATTTGAGGGGTTAGACAACGGGATAAAAGAGGTAAAGAATGGGTTAACGGGGGTGGAAAATAGAATGGCTGCCCAGGAGAATCAGTTAGAGGGGGTGAAAAATGGGTTAATGGGGTTAGAAAATAGGATGGAAGACAAATTGCGGGAAATAGGGGAGCAATCCGCCCGGGAAATCGAACAGATGGGGAACCAGATGGAGGAGATGAAAGAGGAGATACGACGAGGTGTAAGTGAGGAGGTCTCGGGGGTACGCGAGGAGGTAAAGCGAGGCGAAAAGCGTATAGAGAAAGAGGTGAGGAATAATACGGCGAGGTTACAAGGGGGAATAGAGGGTCTGACGAAGGGAGTAGAACAGCTGACAGTGGGACAAAAGGAACTAGTGGACCAAGTGGAAAAGAACACGGCAATAATCGGGGGGTTAAAAGCGACACAAAAAGACATTAAAAACGAATTAATAGCGACACAGAGGCAATGTCAGATGGTACGTGAGGGACTGACAATGAGGTTGGAAGAGGTGACAGAGGTAATGGAGACGAAGGACCGAGAGGTGAGGACGCACATAGGGACGGTCAAGGTAGCCTTAGAGGACGAACTTGAGGAGACGCACCGGGAAATAAAAGAGGTGAAGCAAAAATTAGAGGAAGTGGAAGAAGAGGTGAGTGAAATTAAGAAGAGACGGACAGAAACTAAGAGAGAAATACAGGAGGAGGTGATGGAATATGTGCAAGGTCAGTGCTCAACTCATAATGTGATGCTCACTAACCAAATAAAGAGTTTGCAGGTGGCGAAAGAGGTGCGGAGACGAGGTGCCAAGGTGAGTGGCGATATAATCGGAAATGTACATGATGTGAGGGGAGCTTCAGTCGGCTTGGGGGTTGTTGTGGACCCGGGTGTTCGTGAGAGGCCGTTGGTGAAGTGTGCGACAGGTCTGGTGTGCGAAAAAATAGGTGTGCGAGAATGTCCGACCATGGGGTGTGTGAGGAAAAAGTGCGCGCCAAGGAGTGAGTGTGCTGTCAAGAGTGAGTCGGTCGTAGCGCGTGTGCGAGGGGGCACATGGAAGCGTGGTGTGGTGAGTGTTACAGAGGATGTAACGAGAGAGTGTACACCTGTGGTGAGTGTTACGGCGGAAGTAACGGGAGAGTGTGCGCAAGAGTGTGCGCGAGAAAGGTGTGTAACGGACGGGTGCATGAGGAAAGAGTGCGCTGTCAAGAGTAAGGGAGAATGCACGCCTGTGGTGAGTGTTACAGAGGAAGTAACGGGAGAGTGTGCACGAGAAAGGTGTGTAACGGACAGGTGCATGAGGAAAGAGTGCGCTGTCGAGAGTAAGGGTGAGTGCGCTGTCAACAGTGGTGGTGAAAGTAGTGAGAGTGACACGGAGCGTGAGTTGGTTGTGACAGGTGAGCGAGGATGTACACCTGGAATGGAAGGATGCACACCTGGAATGGTAGAGCGTGTGTGGGAATGCACACTCGAGTTGGTAGTGAGGCACGTGGTTGGGTGTGCGAGTGAGAGCACACCTGTGATTGTCACAGAGGAGGTGACCGAGAAGGGAGCGCGAAGAGGTGTGTTGGTGAGGTGTGCGAACAACGAATGTGTGCCAAAGTGTTCGGTGGTCAGGTGTGTGACCAAGTCTGTGAGTGGAATGAGCGTACCTGGGTGTGTAAGAGAAGGTGCAATGACCAAGAGCAGGGAGACGGCTGGATGTATGAGCAAGAAAGGGGTAGCGTATGCGTGTAAGCATGCAGGTGAGGCATCGACGGTAACCGAGTTAGCGGTTAGAACGACATTTAGCCGAATCGGGCCCTCGGTGCGCGTCGGGCAGCTTCGCGTGCCGCGAGGACCAGCGGGGATCCGAGCCACGGCGGGTTCGAAAGGACCGCCGTACGTGATCCACGCTGGGCCGCGTTTCGAACGGCCGCGTCCGTGCTCCACTAGGCGGAGCGGGCACCCCGATAGGGAGGGTCGTCATAGCGACCCCCTTTTGTGGAGACGTTCCGGCAGGTCGAGATCGGGCCATTGGATGGCTCCGTGCCGAGGTGGTGCGTGGGATCTCGGCACGGGTAAGCCCCCGTCCCTGCACCGAGTGCCGGACGCATCCAGCCGCCGGCACCAAACAACCCGCATTCATTGCTCGGCTGTACGAAGCCGGGCTGTAGACGTGAATTGGCGCACCGAGAGGATCTAATAAGTAGACGGATGATGAGGTTAGTGTTTTGGACCCAAAATTAGAAAAAGGCAAAATTTGATGATTGGTAATGGTACAGTGATTGGCAGATGATTGGCAAATTTTTGATTGGTTGAAATTGGACGAGCAAAATTTATAGTGAGAGATCCCCGATGTGGTGGGATGGCAACGCTACCATCCCTCACAGCAGGGGGGCAAAGGAGCACTAGCTTATGGGGTGTATGGCAGTGAAAACTAGCCCGGGTGGGTTAGGATATTGTGTGTAGGGCCCTAGAAGATGACATTAGGTAACGTTAAGATTAGTTAGTGACAAGGATACCTGTAGAGGGGACGCAGGTAGATTAGAGTGGATGATAATGACGTGGGAGCGCAATAGTTTAAAGGGACGACTGGGAAGCGCAAGTTTCAGAGGGGAGTAGTTAGATGAGATGATGCCGTGTGTTTGAGGATTGAACAGGTGTGATTGCACAGGTGTGCAACTGGACAGGTGTGTGGAGCAGTGTATGAGTGAGTGAAGGTGATTGTGTATTGTGCTGACCAAATGGTCCAGGAAGAGGAGGAGGGTGCAGGTGGCACCAGGTGTGAGTGCACAGGTGTGCAACAACAGGTATGGAGAATGGTTGTGTGGAATAAATGGTAGTGTGGAATATCTGGAGTATTGGAATGGATGGTCGTGGAGTGAGTATGGTGGAAATTGTGGAGTGGAGTGGATGGTGCGAAGGTGTGAATGGGGGAAGGGTGGACCCCCATCACGGATACCCGGGGCGGGTAGTGTAAGTGTTAGGTAGAGGGTACAGGTAAATTGTGGTTGGATATTGGCATCTGTGGTGCGGTTGGAAGAATGATGTTTGGATGGGTGCATTAGTGTTGTGGAAATGGCTGGGCGTGTAGCCTGTTAGTGTGTGTAGTTGGTTTGGGCACTCCACCACTGTGAGGATGTCGGCCAGGTGAGGCCGCAGGTGGGCTCTGGGAGCCGGTAGAGTTGTTGTGGATGGGGCCCGAGGATCCGGAGGACAGACCCGGGTAGCCCAGTGCCAGAGGGCACCAAGGGGTGACAGAGCCAGGAGGGGCCTTCCGCAGTTAGTTAGGTTAGGGTGAGGAGCTAGGTAAGCTCGGGTGGCAACTACAGTGGTGGAGGTGTGCAGGTGGGTAGACCTGCTGGGAGAGCTACACGCCCCAGCCCAGAAATTGTGCAAGGGCACCGGGAGTTGAATCGGGGGAGTGAGACCCCAAATTGAGAAGCACCACAGTTTGGTCAATGGGAATTGGTTTTTAGAACCCATAGTGTAAGTTGGCCAATGGATTGGCAGGGAGAGACCCCGGGTAGTGTAAACAGTGCTAAAGTCATTTAGAGGATAGTTAGGAAGAAGGATCTCCTCGCACCATCTGCATCCACTCACCTGAGGTGACAGGTACTCCACACCATGCCAGGTTGTTTGATTATTTTTTATGATGCAAATGTTTGGATTGTGAGACGCATCATGACGTGGGTGTGACATTGTGCTTTGTTGTTCCATCTCCTCCTCCTTATGAGGATTGATTAATGAATTTGGTGATGGCAAATTTTGGCTAGAGGGATTGTGGAGACGAATTTGGTGTGAAAGAAATATGGGGAGTCGAGACATTAGCGACGAATTTGTAAATGTGTAGATTTTGTACATATGGGGTAAGGGCAAGGGTAGTGTAGGTGACAGGGGGGTGACGTACGGTAGGGATGAGCTTTCTCACTTCACCCTCCGTACGCATTTCGCCCTGCATTGCCTTATTGATGTGTACCCTTGTGACCTTACCCCTCGCTCATTTGTCTCTTTTGTCTCCCACATGACCTGTGCGCCAGTGGGCGCCGAGGGGAGCGTGTGTGAGTCCTCCATTGTGCGCCCGGAATTCCCAGAACCAGCTGTCTGCATCGATGCACCACATTATGGACCACATGCCTGTGGCCGAGCACCACTGATGGACCCCATGGGTTGGGGCATGGCCCCTCTGCTGGAACCGGCCATGAGGGCCCGAAATCTTGCTGGCGGACCTTGGCCACAGGGCACCGATGCCCCACAGGTGAACCACACGTAGTCGGCCCTGTGGGCCATAAATAAAGAAAATTAAAAGGACACATTGGGTGCATTTTTCAGTCACATAGGCCTCCAGTAAGAAAATGAAAGAAAGACAACATCTGGAAGAACAAATAATAATAGCCAGCAGAGGGAGCCGAAAAGCAAGAGATCACCTGCAGGGTTAGGGGTTGTTGAGTTTATTATTGAACATGCATTGAACACTGATGAACTGTGGTGACTGCACCGATTGGTGCTTGGGGGTGTATTGGTGCGTTTTTGGGTGCTTTCATGGTGCGTCGATGCAGAGCAGACTGTCTCCCCCCCCCCCCCAGAAAGAACAATTACAGGTCCTGGGATAGTTTTGTAAATAAAAGCAGAGTCATTGTAAATAATGCTCCCCACCGTCAGTGTGTAGTTTGAAGACCATTCCGCAATTCGGTTAACTGTGGGCGTAAGTCTGTTAGGCAGGGTGTAATGGAGCAGCGGGACACATTTATTTATGTTTTAAAAACTGTCGCACTCAGGGTCAGGTTAAAAGTAGAGGGAACTACACCTACGTGTCACACTAAATAAAAGTTGTAGGCCCGGGTCGTGCCTAAGAGGAGGAGGGTGCAGTGTTGCGGATATGAGGACTGTATTTTTTTGATTGTGTGTATTATTATTATTGTTTATTCTGCGCCTCCTGCCTCCGGAGCTGTGTAAAGGTCAAAGGGCGTCCCATAATTAGTCCATAAAGCATCCACACTACAGCCAATCATAGAATACCCCTGTTCAATAGTTATATCTTATTATGTGTTTTAGGGTAAGGCTGTGTCTCCCATTAATTGAAATACTCCATTGCACCAGTGAAAGAGATAGATTCCCTTCATTCCCATTCCCAAAACCTCCATTCCCCCTTTTCGTCAATTGCCATTCGCATTGCCAACTGCATTTTGGGCGGTTTTCTCTTCATCCGCCATTGACCACGAGGCAGGGTTGGGGAAGAAAGGCGGGTCCCCACCTCGTCATAGAGGGGAGGAGTGAGTCAGCCCCACTCAACCAACCACGAACAAGGGGTTGGACTTGGAGAGGGTGTGGAGAGAAACATCGAGGAGGTTCGCGAAGGTTGAGGGCCGGGGCCTATATAACCCGCAGGCAGGGCGTGTCCCAAAGGGAGATGAACCATTACAGGGAGACGAGAGGAGGTCCAAAGAGATGAGCTTTGACAGAGACACGAGAGGAGGTCCAAAAGAGATGAGCCTTTACCGAGAGACGAGAGGGAGTCCAAGGAGTTGAGTCCAACCAAGAAGTCCAGAGTTGAACTGCAGCTCGAGCCACCGCAACTGCATTTGCTGCAGCTGGAGCCACCGAAACTGCAGCCACAGCAGCGTGAGGCCTGGACGGCAGTTTGGAGCAGGGCCGCGAAGGAGCGGCGGCTGCCCACGAGTCGATCGGCTGCAGGACCAGTTGGACCTCCCTATCCGGCCAGCCATCCATCTCCCGCCAGTCCTATCATCATTCCCCGCGTGAGTCTGTCCTTGTTTGTTCTGTCCCTGGGTTAATTAAGACTGTAGGTAAGCTAGCGTTGCACTGTGTATCTAATCTCATCTGTAAATAAACGTGACTGCTTTCTTCTTGATTATATGTGTAAATAATAAATCCAATTACTCTTCTGTACGTCTTCTTCCTCTTTGTATTCGGTCGCTTTAGAGTTTTCCCGATTGAATAGCGGTGGCGCGATCCGGCCAAAGTTTGGGGCAAATCGGGTATTAATCAAGGAAGCACTGTTCGGTCGCGGTAATACCACCGCTCGGTCAAAATAACATCTTTAACCGTGTCCGTAACAATTTATATATAAATATAATAAAATAGGAGTGTCTGTCTGTCCCCACACTACTCCCTCAGTTTTGGGGCTAGCCCCGCCAAACCTTCTGCGGAATGTTTTGGGGTCCCAGCGGATGTTGTTCAAAAGTGAACACATGACGATAATGAGCTGGTTTGATAATATCTCAATACAATCGACATTTAACACAGTATTTTGTTATTGTATCAATTTATGATTGGAATGATGCTGTTTGGAATTGAGTGAATGCAATTATGATTTTGAATTTCCCACCATACCAGGGGCGAATCCAGGGGGGGTTCACTGGGTGCGCGTGAACATCCACACTCAATCCAACACCTCACCCTCCCTCCACCGCTACCATATTTACTTCCACCATCTGCAATGGAGGAGGTAAGGCTTTCAACCCTGTCAGTTTGTTTGTGTGGAGGATATCTCAAAACGTTATTGATGGATTTGAATTTAATTTGGTGAAGGGGTTGTGTGTGCCAAAGAAGAATTGATTTGATTTTGGTGAAGATCCAAATCCCGATCTGGATACGAGAATTTTAAAGTGATTCTTCACTATGGAGTGCGATCTGGCAAAAACGATACATAACATGATATTTCAAAGAGTTTTGGACGGATTACGGTTGAAACTTGGGTGGAGTTGTGTGTGTGTAAATGACAAAGTGTTTCGATTTTGGTGAAGATCCGAATCCAGATCCAGATTCGAGAATTTTTTTAATTTTTAAGTGATTCTTCAAAATTGAGAGATGAGGCCAAAAATGATATTATCATGATATTTCCAAAAGCTGTGAACGACTTATGACAAAACTTGGTGAATGAGTTGGTTAAGTGACAAGACCAAGTGGATTAGCTTTTGGTTCAGGTCCGAATCCAGATCCGGCCTATCAATGGGATACAAATCCGGATCTGGCCGATCAGACTCAAAGTAAGACGTGCATTCATTTCTACATATTGCAGGCCATGAGCTTCCTCTTTGGACAAAAACGCCAAAAATAATTCAAACGAGCCACATGCTACAGCTTCAAGTTGTGCGCAACCTTCAGAGTCCCAGCTATCATTTTTTCCGGCCCTGGAAACTGAGTTGCCCCCAGTACCATCGTGCGACGCCACATCTGGTGCCTCTTCCCCAATGATACTTATATCGCTGCTGGCTCCGGCCAATGACTTATAACCTGCTCGTAGAACTACAGACCCACTTAACTGGGACACACAGGCAATGCACCTCATCCCGTCTGTGATCTGCTCGTTTGGGACAGTAGACACAGAGGTCATTAGTGAACTAGTGGATCTAATATTAGATCATTAGTGAACTGGTGCATGGGTGGGGAGCCAAAAGCAAACAAACAATGTGGAAACGGTGAATGCTAAACCATGAACCAATAAATCCCACATTCCTGTTTCACATTCCTACATTATGATTAGTTCTGGGCTGATTAGGAAATTTGACTCTATCCAATAACCGATTAAAACAAAAAATCTGCCGATTATAAAACTGATTCCGATTATAAAGTAATTAAATAATGACATCATGTTGCAGACATGAAGTGTATATCATGCTGGATCAGTGCCATGCCACCATTGACATATTGAGGTTATTGAGTGGCTGTGAATCGTTACTTTTTAAAAATCCCATCTCTAATCGATTGGTTCATCGAACGACACAGCATTCTGTAATTTTTAAACAAACAATGAGGTACCTTGTGTGGTAATCTTCATTCTAATGAAGCAGCATTTACATGGAAGGAAGGAAGTGTGCTTCGATGAGTTATTGAGGATATACAATGAAGCGTTTCATAATTGGCTGGCCGTGTGAGTCCCTGGGTTACAAAGGGATACCGTTCCGAACAATTATTAATTAATTAATTAAATCAATTGACTGTTGACTTAGTGTTATAAATGGTGCTATCACCGCACTCGTTGGGCCTACTCACCTGGTGATTTCACAAGTTTAGCGTAAGAAGAACCAAAACAAGGAAAATGCCACGTTTAAGAATTTTAATATTTCTGGGAAAATGTGGCAACCATGCTAGTGCCACAAGACAGTGCGCCATCACCCCTTGATATGGGGCTCTTTATAGCCTAGTTCAGCACAAATGAAGTTGACGAGTGAAAGAATGAGCTGCAAAATGCAAGTGATGGGCACTAGAATGGATGCAAAGAGTGGCGAAATCAAACAGGAGATGGGCGAAGCGATGAGCAAGGAAATGGCGGCTGTTCAGGAAGAGATAAGGGGGTGTAGGTTTGGTGTCCGTATTCGTTCGGAAAGAATTGAAGGAGAGCGAGGCCAGACTGATGTGAGAGATTGGGAATGTAAAGAAGGAAGTGGAAGGGCTCACGGTAAGGCAGAATGAATTAAACAAACAGATGAAGAAAAATATCGACATAATAAAATAATTATAAGATGTCCAGAGGGAAACCAAGAGGGACAGGCATACAGAGGGAATGTGGAACACGGCATGATAAGGTGTTACGGATTCGTCACTTCCGTTGTTGTGCTTTTCATCCGCTGTAAACATTTTTGATTCCATGTACCATTATTGTTGTCGTTTAAGGGAAATAGATATTACTATTTTCAAAAGGTAAAAAATTAATGTTTTAAAAGAAACAGGAAACCGGATTGGGAACCAGACGACGATGAAGAGGAAGTGGAGAAAAGAAGGCGGAGTGAGTGAGTCGGACAAGAAGAAGCCGAGCGGCATTGAGGTTTTGAGCCAACGCGAGCGAACGGAGGTCACTAGCGAACTTTTGGGTTTCCCGGGAAAGGGATTCCTGCGACAGAGTTGTTATCGCTGTGACGGATCAACCTGCGTGTCAGGTTTTGCGGTGGATTCCGAGGAGAATCATCGTCGCGCCATTACGCCTCGAGAATGGGCCGTCGGCCATTTTGACTCGCGCACCTTGCGCATCGCGCAAGGTCTTTGCTTCGCTTCAGCCGTTTTCACCACATTCAGACGTTTATCTGGTGTGTGTGTGTGTGCAACTCGGATTTTGAAGGTAAATCTGCGGTTCGCTGATTTGGAGCCGTGAAACGTCCATACCCGAGGGTGTGATTTCCCAGTCGCCTGGAGGGCGCCTTTGGATTTCCCAGTCGCCTTGAGGGCGCCTTTGCGCAGCTTTGGCCGCGTGACTGTGACGGTCATCTGATCAGGATTCTGGTCGATTAGACATCATTCTGACGATCACTGGAGCAGATCGACTTTGGCTTGAAGCCGGGATCGACTTTGGCTTGAAACCGGAATCAACTTTGGTTTGAAGCCGGGAAAGAGACATTGGGAATGTTTGTGTTTCACTCACTTGGGGCACAGTGAGTTATATATTACGAAACTGATGGTACCATCATAGGATATATATTGAATGTACTTTTGATTACTATTATTGTTGTACTGTTATTCTTGTGTGATCTTAATACACTATTTGTATTTTGGTGACATACAGAATAACACATTTTTCTGCCGTGACTCATCTCGGGGCTCGGAGGTACACCGTGACCAGGGGGTTTGGGGAGGAGCACGTAACATAAGGTGACAAAGTCGATGAAAGAGATGGGCAAAGTAATGGCGGTAAAGGAATGGGCGATAAGTGAACACAAACATGATGGAACGTGAAATGGAAACGGATAACGTGGTGCTAGAGGGGGAACTAGTAGGGGTGCACTGGGAAATAACGAGGGTAACAGATGAAGTGGAAGAGGTTAAAAACAAAGTAATAAAAATTAAGGAGGAACAGTAGAGCTCAATGTGTGTTTGGTTCTGTATTTTGTCAATGCCATGTGCCTTGAGATCTTGAGATCACATGATATCTTGTGGGAGCACACCACAGCATATGGTCTAACGAATGAAGCATTAATCGTACATGTACAATGTGCCCCATTTTGCTTGGGGACCCAGAATACTGTCAGTCCACCTTTAAAATGTGAAAAAAATTAATTTAACAGACACTTTGATGCATGACTGGAACGTACGACTTCAAGACGTACTCTGCCAGGAAGTCAGGAAGTATGGTACAGTAGGAGTGATTGCGTTTTTCTTTGTACTCACGGCCGTTTCGAAAGCAATAGGTTGTTTTACATGAATCGGGTATAATTTGAAAGGTATGGTGTTTCTCTTTGTGAGTTTCAAAGCAAAATAAATTTGATAACTATCCATTTTCCAGCTATTCGCCCTATTAACATGTTTTATTAATTACCGAACCAAATCCACAAATGTTTCTACCCGTCACATGACGATTGCGAGCTGTTTATAAAGAATATTGTTTATACACATCTCCTTGAAACGTCAATAATACCAGTACAACGTTGTTTTTTTAAATTTGTGTATTGAAGTTAGCTCTAAACAAGGGTGAAAGCCACTCAGATTTGTGAGTTGTATATAGTACAGTACAACTGTAATCGGTCATCGGAAATCCACACTGTCTCCAATCTGCCGATGCAGATTACCGAAAAATAGCTGATATCTGCCTGCTCCGATTTCCGGCTCTGATATCGGCCCAGCACTAGACCATATATATATATATATATGTAAATATACTGAAACGCAAAAGAAACTTACCACCTTTGAAACCTTTAAATATCAACAATAACACTGCGTGCAGTAAATGTGTGAACTTATTTGTGGACAATAGTGTCCTCACTGTCAGACAAAACGGTCACGGATGGTCACTTGAACCTTCAATGGTCACTTCATAGCACAGCTGTTGAACAGCCGTTTTGACTGTCAGTGATTAGCCAAGGGGTACGGGATGATTTTAATGAGCTGCACGTGATGTCTTGATATTGGCTTTAAAAAGGCCAGTGCAAAATGGGCATTTCAATCAACATGCCACGATTGTCAAGGGATCAACGGCAGCGTGCCCTGGGCATGCTGCAAGGCGGACTGAGCTATCGTGAGGTGGCACGTCGCCTTGGCTGTTCACACCAGACGATATCGGCCCTGGTGGACAGAGACACCCTCCACAACTCTGCAGATGACAGACCTCGTTCAGGGAGGCCAAGAGTCACCACTGCAAGGCAGGACAGGCTGATGCTGCTGGCACCATCTCTGTCGGTTGCGGCGATGGGCAGCCGTCATCACGGGGCCTCTGTATGGTCTTCTGGCAGTCAGACCATAGTCATGCAGTCGTCTTCGTGCAGTATCATTGGAGATCCGTGGGTTTGCACGCCCCAGAGTTTCTGCCGCAGTGTGGGATGCTGGACGGAATCGATCCCGCAGGTGACTTCGGACCATCTGCCTGTCCTGCCTTGCAGTGGTGACTCTTGGCCTCCCTGATCGAGGTCTGTCATCTGCAAAGTTGTGGAGGGTGTCTCTGTCCACCAGGGCCGATATCGTCTGGTGTGAACAGCCAAGGCGATGTGCCACCTCACGGTAGCTCAGTCCGCCTTGCAGCATGCCCAGGGCACGCTGCCATTGATCCCTTGACAATCGTGGCATGTTGATTGAAATGCCCATTTTGCACTGGCCTTTTTAAAGCCAAAATCAAGACATCACGTGCAGCTCATTAAAATCATCCCGTACCCCTTGGCTAATCACTGACAGTCAAAACGGCTGTTCAACAGCTGTGCTATGAAGTGACCATTGAAGGTTCAAGTGACCATCCGTGACCGTTTTGTCTGACAGTGAGGACACTATTGTCCACAAATAAGTTCACACATTTACTACACGCAGTGTTATTGTTGATATTTAAAGGTTTCAAAGGTGGTAAGTTTCTTTTGCGTTTCAGTATATATACAGTCGTGGCCAAAAATATTGGCACCTTTGCACTTCTTTCAAATAACTAACAATTTTCTCTAAAAATAAGTTGAAATTGACAAAAGTATTTGGTCTCCACAATTCTTTATTTCACTGTTAATATTACAGAACCTTTGCTTTTGTTCAGAACTTAATATATCCTTTAAATCAGAAAATAAAAAGAAATGGCATTGACAAAATTATTGACACACTAGACTTAATATTTGGTAGCACAGACATTGGACAAAATAATTGCAGTCAAGCACTTCCTATAGCCATGAATGAGCTTCCTACACCTCTCTACTGGCAGTTTGGCCCACTCTTCTTGTGCAAACTGCTCCAGTTCTCCCAAATTTGAAGGGTGCCTTTCCCAACTGCTGTTTTCAGATCTCCCCACAGGTGTTCAATCGAATTTAGATCTGGACTTATTACTTACCACTTCAGAACAGTCCAGCGTTTTGTCTTGAACCATTCCTGGGTGCTTTTTGAAGTGTGTTTGGGGTCATTGTCCTGCTGCAAGACCCATGACATTTGACAGAGACCCAGCTTTCTGACACTGGGTTCAACATTGCACTCAAAAATACCTTGGTAATCTCCTGATTTCATGATACCATGCACACATTCAAGGCACCCAGTGCCAGAGGCAGCACAGCAACCCCAAACCATCAATGAACCTCCTCCGTGTTTGACTGTAGGGAAAGTGTTCTTTTCTTTGAAGGCTTCATTTTGTTTTCTGTCAACATAGAGATGATGTGATTTACCAAAAAGCTCTAATTTGGTCTCATCTGTCCACAGGACAGTCTCCCAGAAGGATTTTGGTTTGTTCAGGTGTGTTTTAACAAACTCCAGTCAGGCTTTATTATGTGTCTTTCTCAGCAGTGTGGTCCTCCTACCATAGAACACCCTTTCATTGAGTTGGCGACGGATGGTATGAGTTGAAACTGTCGTACGTTGTGTCTGAAGGTCAGCTTGAATCTGTTTGGCAGTTGATTGAGGCGCTTTCTCCACCATTCGAAGAATCCTTCGCTGCAATCTCCGATCAAGTTTTTTCTTGCGGCCACGTCCAGGGAGGTTGGCTACAGTGTCATGGGCCTTAAACCTCCTGATAACATTGCGTATGGTGGACACAGGAACATCAAGTTCTCTGGAGATGGACTTGTAGCCTTGAGATTGTCCATGCTTGGCTACAATCGTGTGTCTGACCTCCTCAGACAATTCTCTGGTTTTCTTTCTGTTCTCCATGCTCATTGCAGTACACAGAGTGACACAAAACAGCAGAATGACTCCTTTTCTCTATTCAAATTGTTTGAATGAGTGATTTAAAAAAATATTTCAGGCACCTGCAACTCACCATCGGTGAGTTCAATTCCAAAGTAAAGGAGAATCACCTGCTTGAAATCTAATTATTATAACAACTTCTAAAAGGTGCCAATGATATTGTCTGGGCCATTTTAGGATTTCTGTGTGGTATCATGTGTTTCAGCTTTTTTTGTTTTCTTCCACTCCAAACCAAAGAAATACAGATGTGAATACCAAAATATTTTTTAATTTCAACAATTTTCTGGAAGAAATGGTGCATTATTTGAAAAAAGTGCAGGGGCACCAATATTTTTGGCCACGACTGGATATATATATATATATGTATATATATATATATATATATATATATATATATATATATATATAGTTGCGGTTTTTGAGTTTGTACAGTGAGTTTAATAAAGGTTAAAATTTCCCCCTCATAGTTAGTCACACAAGCAACATGTAGCCTCGCGATAGTATAGTTATCTCTTAGTATTTGTGAGCTTAGTCCTTTTCCATTGTTAGTTCTGCGTTGAGTAGAGTCAGGAGAATAGGCCCTACTTCTACCGACTATCCAGCGTCCGTAGCCTCATGCCCCTTGCCTTTGTGCTAACTTTGGTTCATTTTGGGCTAATTAACTCGAGGCAGGCTAGGAGGGTCGGGGCGGAGCGGCAGAAGCGCTGATGGTAAGCACGAGCCGCCAATCAGGGCTCAGAGGTGGTGGCGGCGGCGTTGTGTCACAGGGTGTGGTGAGAAGGTTCGAGAGGGTGCCAGAAGGTTCGGGGGCATAGCTATAAAACCGGCTGCACAAAGCCCTCGAGAGGACTTGTGTGCACGCAGCAGTAAGAGGGACTTGCACCAGGGGACTAGCGCTGAAGGACTCGCGAGAGAAGGACTGATGAGCAAAGAACTTGCGCGCACTAACCAGCTTGGAGGGATCGAGGAAGAGGACTTGTGAGCATCTGAGAACTGTACAAGATACGTGGGCGGAGCCCAACGCGCATAAACCAAAAGACGCGCTATTAATATGTGACGCTCGGTTGAGTTTGAAGCCGATCGCTATACAGTGCATTAAGTCGCGCGAGTGAGGAAAACGGCTGTGTAATCGCCAGCCGCGCTGAGAGTCCCGCCCTTTGCCGTTCCACCTCGTCATCTGCTTTTGTTCGGGAGACGCGCTACGAGTTCCTGCCATCGCCTGCTGCCATCTTCGTGGGACGTGCTGGGACCGTGGAGAGCCGGACGGGGGCCGTCTCTGAACGACGACGTCGACGCGTTGGCTGAACATCGACCCATCTGCATTCTGCAATTCCCTGTGTGAGTGTGACGAGCCCGAGTCCAGGGGATAAGATAAGATTGACTAAGGCTGCTCTGTGTCTCTGTGTCCCCGATCATTGTACATACGTGTGGGAATAATTAAACCTGTGTTCTTCCTTTCTTCCATTCGATAGTTCCTGTGGTTTCTTCATTGGCTAAGCGTGGTACGAATAGAACCGCTCGAATCGGGTTCCACTAACTAAGACTGCACGGCCCACGTGGTACTCAATCCGCTCGGCGTACTCAAAGCACACGTGGCTCGTGCGAGGTTTGCTTCCTCGCTTCCAGGGCAGCGCAGGGAATTAGGTATAAGCGAGAATTGGTCCTGAGACTCTACTCTACGTTTGTCCGGAAGGGACGTATCAAGCCTCGGTTCCGCTAAGCCCAGCAAGAACAAGGGGATTAATCCCCACTTGGTAAGGGGAAGAAGGGCAGCGTAGAACCGTAACAATATATATAGTTTGCCAGAAGCAAACAGGCAATGCAGATACGGCGAATGCTAAAGCATGAAACCAATAAATTCCACATTCCTGTAGCACCTTCAGTCGCACGTCAGACATGGACAGCAAGTTCGTGAAGGACTTCCATGAAAAACGTACCCGTTCGCAAACAAACGGGTACGTTCACGTATAGAAACATCGATGTGGGACCGTGGCGAATCTGCATATGGCGATCCGCGAAGTTCACGTTCAGAAAGTAGAAACCATCACGGCATGTCGTATTCACTTGAACTCGATATCTCTTTTTTCATTCCAAACAACATAACTCCAATCACAAAGTAATCACAAAATAACCTTTTAACAACATTGTTAATGTTTTCTTCATTGTAAAAACTTCCAAATCAACAGTTAAAAAGGATTTTGAGCCGATAGCTGTTACGGCCTTGGCAAGATCAATGGAGACAGCGATCTGTTAGCGTATTCACCGCCCAAATAGCTATGTGGAATTCTCTCATGTGGTGATTAAACGGTGTTTGAACTTTGGCCGAGGTCATTATTTACTTTTAATGATGTTTATATACGAATGAGGATTAATGATGTTTATATTGGTTTTGGGTCGTCCTTTCCGCATATCTCATGGGATTGTAAGTTGGAGAGACGGCCGTGATGGCGGGGAGCGATTTGGGATTCTCTCAAGCAGGGATTCAACCCGTGTCCTTATAAAAGGTCTTTGTCCGAGGTCACCAAGTCCGATCGGTGCAGCTGTGCAGCAATCGGTGCAGCTGTGCAGCGATCGGTGCAGCTGTGCAGCGATCGGTGCAGCTGTGCAGCGATCGGTGCAGCCGTTTGTGTGGCACCCGGGAAAGCAACATCGTCACAATGAGAACAATGAACGTTATGCGAACGCGAATGTTATGCGGGAGTCAAAACCTGAGAATGCTGGAGACCAAAGCTGAAATTCGGAAAACTCAATAGCCTATTTTACTCCTGGAGATCCCAGGATTATCCACCCAAAATATCGTTGAGATCGGTTCAGCAGTTTTTACGGTACCTTCGAACAGACAGACAGACAGACAGACGGACGGACATTTGGTGAATTATCGTGAGATGTAACTCCCAATTAGTCAGGTTCACTATGTCAATAAATTATATTTCGTTCAAAATCATGGTAGATTAGCAAACCTATACATTTTTGGAAAGGTTATAGCATAAGGAAACTAAAAATCAATGTTTACATTTGGAGAGATACCTGTATGGCGGCCATTTTGGATTTTCAAAATGGCCACTGTAAAATACATATTTTGTTCTATTTCTGCCTCTAATTACCCTAAAAACTTTTTCAAATATACTAAACCTATATTTTCAGGGACAAGGAATCCAATGAAAGTATCAAATTAGTGCTATGGGGAATGGTAAGACACGAATCAAAGGTTTTGAATTGCAAAATACTGTCTTTATATTCGCGATAAGTTGCATAATCAAATACATGTTATCATTTTGTACAGGCAGTTAATAACATCAAAATGTGTCACAATAATTCATATCACCAAACATACACAGGCAGTCAGCAAAATCATATATACACATGCAGTCAGTATAACTTCACATCTACACAGGCAGTCAATGACAAAATATACACAGG
>NC_136274.1:59713410-59740910 GCF_964187855.1 Myxine glutinosa | reverse complement strand
GAGTTGAGACAAGGAGGGAGGAGACAAGAGCTGGGTCGTCAGAGAGTTGCGCTTTTACTGAGTCCAAAGAAAGAGCTGGGTCGTCAGAGAGTTGCGCTTTTACTGAGTCCAAAGAAAGAGCTGGGTCGCCAGAGCAGATGCGCTTTTACTGAGACAAGCAGCTCCGACCCGTGACTCCGCGCACACGACAGGCTCGGTGGCATCAGCGGCCGTCGAGGTCCAGCCTGACGTCCCGTGCGGGATCAAGCTCCAGCCAGCTCCGTGCCGTCCTCCCCCCTCCAGCCACACACCTCCTTCCAGCAATCCACTCTGCAATTCGCCGCGTGAGTCAGTGTCTTTGTTTGTTCTGTCCTGGGTAGTAAGTAAGCCTGTTAGATAAGCTAGTATTTTCCCTGTGTCTCTAAAAGCTTCTGTATATTATTTTATTATCTTTCCTTCTCCTTGGTTATTTTGAGCCTGTAAATAGTAAATAAATTTAGTCGTATTTTCAACCCTTTTCTCGTCTTATTCCTTTTCCTCTTTGCATTTGTCGTCTTAGTCTTTTCCCGATTGAATAGCGGTGGCGCGATACGGCCAACGTTTGGGTTGAATCGGGTTTTAGTCGGGGAATAACTGTTCGGCCGCGGTTACACCACCGCTCGGTCAAAATAACATCTAATCCGCGGACCGTAACAAATTGGTTGTCAGGAGTTGGGATTCGAACCTGGGACTAAATTTATTTAGCCCAAATTTTGGACACCAATTGTGTTATTACCATAACAATTGGTGTCGGGGAGTGAGATACGAGGCCCGAACCAAATTTTTAAAACATCTATAAAAAAATTTGGTCAAAATTTGGAGCTGCTGGAAATTTGTGTTGTTTTAAAGCAAAACCCGAATTTTGAAATCGCGCCATGGCTGGTCAAGGCGATCGGATGCAGGTGGGTGAGCTAGAAGAGGGGTTAGGAGTAACCCAGGATCAAATGGAGGGGAGCCATGAGGAGGTGGTTGAGGGGGTTTCAGGCGCGCAAAATGGCGTCCTCGCGCACGAGGTATCAGGCGTACAATATGGCGTCCTCGCGCGCATGGTTATTGCGGCACCAAATTTAGCCGCGCCCGTGGTCGCGGCAGCCGAGCCAGAGATGCCAGGGTACATGCGAGCCTTCATGGCCCATTTCATGGCAGAAGTACAGAAAAAGAACGACAGTATGGACAGGCTAGAAGCAAAAATGGGACAAATGGGGAACCGGATGGATGCTCAGGGTGAGCAACTGGGGGTAATGAGGGACGAAGCGAGGGGTACTGGTGAGGGGTTAGACAATAATTTTAAGGGATTAGACAAGAAATTTGAGGGGTTAGACAATGGGATAGAAGGGGTGAAACATGGCTTAACGGGGGTGGAAAATAGAATGGCTGCCCAGGAGAATCAGATAGAGGGGGTGAAAAATGGGTTAATGGGATTAGAAAATAGGATGGAAGACAAATTGCGGGAAATAGGGGAGCAATCCGCCCAGGAAATCGAACAGATGGGGAACCAGATAGAGGAGGTGAAAATCGGGTTAGAAAGTAAATTGGATGCTCAGAGGGATGAATTGGGACAGATGAGGGTGGCATCTACAAAAGAGATGGAGGAGATGAAAAAGGAGATACGACGAGGCGTGAGTGAGGAGGTCTCGGGAGTACGTGAGGAGGTAAAGCGAGGTGAAAAGCGTATGGAGAAAGAGGTGAGGAATAATACGGCTAGGTTACAGGGGGGCATAGAGGGTCTGACGAAGGGAGTAGAACAGCTGACGGAGGGACAAAAAGAACTAACGGAGCAGGTTCAAAGGAACTCTGCGGTACTAGGAGGGTTAAAAGCGACACAAAACGACATTAAAAATGACTTAATAGCGACACAGAGGCAATGTCAGATGGTACGTGAGGGACTGACAACGAGGTTGGAAGAGGTGACAGAAGTAATGGAGACGAAGGACCGAGAGGTGAGGACGCACATATAAACGGTCAAGGTAGCCTTAGAGGACGAACTTGAGGAGACGCACCGGGAAATAAAAGAGGTGAAGCAAAAATTAGAGGAAGTGGAAGAAGAGGTGAGTGAAATTAAGAAGAGACGGACAGAAACTAAGAGGGAGATACAGGAGGAAGTAATGGAATATGTACAAGGTCGGTGCTCAACTCATAATGATGTGCTCACTAACCAAATAAAGAGTTTGCAGGTGGTGAAGGAGGTGCGGAGACGAGGTGCCAAGGTGAGTGGCGATATACGTGGAAATGTACATGATGTGAGGAAAGCTTCAGTCGGCTTGGGGGTTGATGTGGACCCGGGTGTTCGTGAGAGGCCGTTGGTGAAGTGTGCGACAGGTACGGTGTGCGAAGGAGGAGGTGTGCGAAAATGTCCGACTCTGGGGTGTGTGAGGAAAAAGTGCACGCCGAGGAGTGAGTGTGCCGTCAAGAGTGAGTCGGTCGAAGCGCGTGTGCGAGGGAGCACATGGAAGCGTGTAGTGAGGAGTGTTACAGAGGATGTAACGGAAGCATGCACGCCTGTGGTGAGTGTTACAGAGGATGTAACGGGAGAGTGTGCGCGAGAAAGGTGTGTAACGGACGGGTGCATGGGGAAAGAATGCGCTGTCAAAAGTAAGGAAGAATGCACACCTGTGGTGAGTGTTACAGAGGGTGTAACGGGAGAGTGTGTGCAAGAGTGTGCGCGAGAAAGGTGTGTAACGGACAGGTGCATGAGGGAAGAGTGCGCTGTCGAGAGTAAGGGTGAGTGCATTGTCAAGAGTGGTGGTGAAAGTAGTGAGAGTGACACGGAGCGTGAGTTAGTTGTGACAGGTGAGAGAGGAAGTACACCTGGAATGGAAGGAAGCACACCTGGAATGGTAGAGCGTGTGTGGGAATGCACGCTGGAATTGGTAGTGAGACACGTGGTTGGGTGTGCGAGTGAGAGCACACCTGTGATTGTCACAGAGGAGGTGACCGAGAAGGGGGCGCGAAGAGGTGTGTTGGTGAGGTGTGCGAGCGACGAGTGTGTGCAAAGGTGTTCGGTGGTCAGGTGTGTGACCAAGTCTGTGAGCGGAATGAGTGTACCTGGGTGTGTAAGAGAAGGTGCAATGACCAAGAGCAGGGAGATGGCTGGATGTATGAGCAAGAAAGGGGTAGCGTATGCGTGTAAGCATGCAGGTGAGGCATCGACGGTAACCGGGTTAGAGGTTAGAACGACTTATAGCCGAATCGGACCCTCGGTGCGCGTCGGGCAGATTCGCGTGCCGCGAGGACCAGCGGGGATCCGAACCACGGCGGGTTCGAAAGGACTGCCGTACGGGATCCACACTGGGCCGCGCTTGGAACGGCCGCGTCCGTGCTCCGCTAGGCGGAACGGGCAGCCCGATAGGAAGGGTCGTCATGGCGACCCCTTTTTGTTGAAGCGTTCCGGCAGGTCGAGATCGGGACATTGGATGGCTCCGTGCCGAGATGGTGCGTGGGATCTCGGCCCGGGTAACCCTCCTTCCCTGCACCGAATGTCGGACGCATCCAGCCGCCGGCACCAAACAACCCGCATTCATTGCTCGGCTTTACGAAGCCGGGCTGTGGAAGTGAATTGGCGCACCGAGAGGCATTAGTAAGTAGACTGTAATGATGAGGATAGTGGTCTGGACCCGAAATTAGAAAAACAAAATTTGATGATTGGTAAAGGATTGGCAGAGTGATGATTGGTAATGGTACAGTGATTGGCAGATGATTGGCAAATTTTTGATTTGTTGGATTTGGTGAGCAAAATTTATAGTAAGAGATGTCCCATGTGATGGGATGGCAACTCTGTCATCCCTCACAGAGGGGGGCAAAGGAGCACTAGGTTATGGGGTTGATGGCAGTGAAAACTAGCCCGGGTGGGTTAGGATATATCTTGTGTAGGGATCTAGCGAAGATGACATTAGGTAACGTTAAGATTAGTTAGTGACAAGGATACCTGTAGTGGGGACGCAGGTAGATTAGTGTGGATGATAATGACGTGGTATGTGCTTAGTTTAAAGGGAAGACGGGGAGCACTAAGTTCGCAGGGCAACAGGTAGTTGAGATGATGCCGTGTGAGTGTTGGAGGTGTATTCAAGTGTATGGAGCAGTGTTTGAGTGATGGTGATGGTGATGGTGATGTGTGTTGTGTTGACCAACTGGTCCAGGAAGAGGAGGAGGGTGCAGGTGGCACCAGGTGTGAGTGCACAGGTGTGCACCAACAGGTGTATGGAATAAATGGTTGTGTGGAAGACATGGAGTGTGGAAGACATGGAGTGTGGAATATATGGAGTCTTGGAATGCATGGTCGTGGAGTGAGTATGGTGGAAACTATGGAGTGGAGTGGATGGTGCGAAGGTGTGAATGGGGGAAGAGTGGACCCCCATCACGAATACCCGGGGAGGTTAGTGTAAGTGTTAGGTAGAGGGTATAGGTAAATTGTGGTTGGATATTGGCATCTGTGGTGCGGGTGGAAGAATGATGTTTGGATGGGTGCATTAGTGTTGTGGAAATAGCTGGGCGTGTAGCCTGTTAGTGTGTGTAGTTGGTTTGGACACTCCACCACTGTGAGGATGTCGGCCAGGTGAGGCCGCAGGTGGGCTCTGGGAGCCGGTAGAGTTGTTGTGGATGGGGCCCGAGGATCCGGAGGACGGACCCGGGTAGCCCAGTGCCAGAGGGCACCAGGGGGTGACAGAGCCAGGAGGGACCTTCCCCAATTAGATAGGTTAGGGTGAGGAGCTAGGTAAGCTCGGGTGGCAACTGCAGTGGTGGAGGTGTGCAGGTGGGTAGACCTGCTGGGAGAGCTACACGTCGCAGCCCAGAAATTGTGCAAGGGCACCGGGAGATGAATCGGGGGAGTGAGACCCCAAATTGAGCAGCACCACAGTTTGGTCAATGGGAATTGGTTTTTAGAACCCATAGTGTAAGTTGGCCAATGGATTGGCAGGGAGAGACCCCGGGTAGTGTAAAGTGTGTTAAAGTCATTTAGAGGATAGTTAGGATTAGGAAGTCTCCTCGCACCATCTACATGCACTCACCTGAGGTGACAGGTACTCCACACCATGCCATGTTTAATTATTTTTGATGCAAATGTTTTGGATTGTGAGACGCATCATGACGTGGGTGTGACATTGTGCTTTGTTGTTCCATCTCTTCCTCCTTATGAGGATTGATGACGAATTGGGTGATGGCAAATTTTGGCTAGAGGGATTGTGGTGACGAATTTGGTGTATGGGAAAATATTGGGAAGACGTGACGGTAGCGACGGATTGGTAAATGTGAAGATTTTTGTAAATATGGGGTAAGGGCAAGGGTAGTGTAGGTGACAGGGGGGGGTGACGTACGGTAGGGACGAGCTTTCTCATTTCGCTCTCCATACGCATTTCGCCTTGCATTGCCTTATTGATGTGTACCCTTGTGACCTTACCCCTCGCTCATTTGTCTTTCCCCATTTGTCTCCCACATGACCTGTGCGCCATTGGGCACCGAGGGGAGCGTGCGTGAGTCGGCCATTGTGCGCCCGGAACTCCCAGAACCAGCGGTCTGCATCGATGCACCACATGATGGACCACATGTCTGTGGCCGAGCACCACTTCTGGACCCCATGGGTTGGGGCATGGCCCCTCTGCTGGAACTGGCCATGAGGGCCCGAAATCTTGCTGGCGGACCTTGGCCACAGGGCACCGATGCCCCACAGGTGAACCACACGTAGTCGGCCTGGTGGGCCATAAATAAATAAAAAGGACACATTGGGTGCATTTTTCAGTTCAAATTAGGCCGCCAGTAAGAAAAGCAAAGAAAATGACAACTGGAAGAAAATAATAATAGCCAGCAGAGGGAGCCGAAGAGCAAGAGACCACCTGCAGGGTTAGGGGTTGTTGGTTTATTTTTATTCATTGAACACTGATGAACTGTGGTGACTGCACCAATTGGTGCTTGAGGGTGTGTTGGTGCATTATAGGTGCTTTCATGGTGCGTCGATGCAGAGCAGACTGTCTCCCCCCCAGAAAGAACAATTACAGGTCTTGGGTTAGTCTTGTAAATAAAAGTAGCGTCAATTGTAAATAATGCTCCCCACCGTCAATGTATCGTTTGAAGACCATGCCGCAATTCTGTTAACTGTGGGCGTAAGTCTGTTAGGCAGGGTGCAATGGAGCAGCGGGACACATTTATTTATGTTTTAAAACTGTCGTACTCAGGGTCAGGTTAAAAGTAGAGGGAACTACACCTACGTGTCACACTAAATAAAAGTTGTAGGCCCGGGCCGTGCCTAAGAGGAGGAGGGTGCAGTGTTGCGGATATGAGGACTGTATTTTTTTTTATTGTGTGTTTTATTATTATTATTGTTTATTCTGCGCCTCCTGCCTCCGGAGTTGTGTAAAGATAAAAAGGGCGTCTCGGTAGTTATTCCATAAACACCACATTGCAGGACCCGATAAAACCCTTGTTCAGTAGCTTATATCTTATTATGTGTCTTAGGGTAAGGCTGTGTCTCCCATTAATTTAAATACTCCATTGTACCAAGTGAAATAAGAATAGGTCCCCTTTCGTTTCATCTCAATGGCCAACTGCATTTTGGGCGGTTTTCTCCAATTGCCGCCATTGGCCACGAGGCAGGGTTGGGGAAGAAAGGCGTGTCTCCACCTCGTCATAGAGGGGAGGAGTGAGCCAGCCCCGAACAACCAACTAAGCACGAGGGGTTTGGTTTGAGAGGGCGGAGGAAGAGCGTTTGGGGGAGGTTCGCAAAGGTTGAGGGGCGGGGCCTATATAACCCGCCGGTGGGGCGTTCCCCAAGGAGTTGAGACAAGGAGGGAGGAGACAAGAGCTGGGTCATCAGAGAGTTGCGCTTTTACTGAGTCCAAAGAAAGAGCTGGGTCGTCAGAGAGTTGCGCTTTTACTGAGTCCAAAGAAAGAGCTGGGTTGCCAGAGCAGATGCGCTTTTACTGAGACAAGTAGCTCCGACCCGTGACTCCGCGCACACGACAGGCTCGGTGGCATCAGCGGCCGTCGAGGTCCAGCCCGACCTCCCGTGCGGGATCAAGCTCCAGCCAGCTCCGTGCCATCCTCCCCCCCTCCAGCCACACACCTCCTTCCAGCAATCCACTCTGCAATTCGCCGCGTGAGTCAGTGTCTTTGTTTGTTCTGTCCTGGCTAGTAAGCAAGCCTGTTAGATAAGCTAGTATTTTCCCTGTGTCTCTAAAAGCTTCTGTATATTATTTTATTATCTTTCCTTCTCCTTGGTTATTTTGAGCCTGTAAATAGTAAATAAATTTAGTAGTATTTTCAATCCTTTTCTCGTCTTATTCCTTTTCCTCTTTGCATTTGTCGTCTTAGTCTTTTCCCGATTGAATAGCGGTGGCGCGATACAGCCAACGTTTGGGTTGAATCGGGTTTTAGTCGGGGAATAACTGTTCGGCCGCGGTTACACCACCGCTCGGTCAAAATAACATCTAATCCGCGGACCGTAACAATATATATATATATATATATATATATATATATATATATATATATATTAATCCCCTTGTCCTTTATCTGGCCGACGCGATCCTGAAGTTATCACATTCCTTCTGGTCGGTGTTAAATAGGGTTGTTGGTCGAATTTAGTCCTATTACCTAATTACTAACACCGACCGTGAAGCAAGGAAATAACTCCCGCCCGAATCACGGATATCAGGTGGAAACGCCGAGCGGATAGCGATCCGCGATCCGAGCTGTTAACAATGGCTAACCCGATTATAGCTGTTGGGATCGTGCCACGTTTACCCAATGGAGAAAAGACTAGGACGATCGGATTAAGGAGAAACCAGGAAGAACAAGGAATTTATTAACAATGTACAAAGAAGAGGAAAAGAAAGGAATGTAAAAGGAAGAGGAAGGAAAAGTACACAGGGCAGCCTTAGACAGTCTTATTCTATTCCCTGGACACGGGCCCGATCGCTCTCAGATTCGGTCTCAGACTTCAGACTCACGCGGGGATGCAGATGGTAGGGTGGAAGGTCCAGCGATGGCGTTCAGGCTCTGGTCCGGCTCCGGTCCTCGACCCGTACCAGGCGATGATGGTGGAAACTCGGCAGGCAGCTCTCCGCATAGCGTAGGCGCGAGCGGACAATTCTTGGCACGGGGAAAGGGTAAGCCGGGCTAGCGCGACTTCGTGGCTCTTGGCCGCGTATGTAATATGTGTACCGCTCCCCTTCCCCAATGTCCCTCTGCATGCTGCAGTTCTTGGCAATGTGTGCCGCGCGCCCGCCCTGGGTAAGCTGGTTGCCACAGCGCGTCTCTCCCTCTCGTACTCAACTCTTGTAAAGCGCAATTCCTTCAAGTCCTTTGTAATAAGCACTGCTGCATAAGTTGTTAATAAGCCAACCTTCCAACAAGTCCTCGGTAATGAGCGCTGCTTCGTAAATCTTCTCATCGGTCCTTGCGAGGGCTTTTTGTTCACGCTTTTATAAGCCAAGCCAGCAAACGCTCTGGAAGCCCAAACCATGCCAGGTCAGGTGATCTCACTCCAGCCCCGGTTGGCTGGTTATGGCTTACCGGCTCCGCCTTGATGGCTGCGTGACGTGGCCGCACCTCCTCCCTTGCGCTCCGCCCCCTTTTTGGACCTCACCTCGTGGCTTCAAGGCACGTAACAAATTGGGAGGGCCGATGGGGAATAGATGGGAGAGCGCTTAATGGCGTCGCTTGGAGGGAGGCTGCCAAAATGAACAAAAGGGGCCTACTCTTATTTGTTTTATGCAACACAGATGCAAATATTGGGAATGGCCTTATCTAAACACAAACGATGGAATAACTATCGTCCTAAGGTGACCTACGTGTTGCTTGTGGCCTACCTATGGGGTGCAACCTTTAACCTTTAATGATGTTACCTGTGTGGGTTCTCAACACCGCAACAATATATATCTATATATATATATTGTTGCGGTTGTGCCATAAAGGCAAACCCCCTATAATTTGTTGCATGACAACATGTAGCCTGCAGTAGTTATTTATTTCCTATTGAATGTAAAGATTAGCCCTTTCCCATTGTGTAGTAATCAAAACCAATATGCGTTGAAGTTAGACAGGATTTCAAACCCTCGTTGGTTAAGGGAAGCCATTTTTAATGAGCAGGAAGGTGTGGCCAAAAGCACAGCCCACGTGATTAATGTCGAGCAACCTCGAGCAACCGTCGAGCAACCGAACCCGTCGCCATGATGCAACAAGCCTCAGCTAATGGAAGGCTCTGGAACATTTTGAAGGGTGTGGGTGGGTTTGGTAAAAGCCCACGCGGAGCGCATTATCATTCTCTTGTTGTGGATTTCACCACGTGGACGACCTCCTGCTCTGTTCTCTCTTTGCCTTGGATTTTGCCTCGTGGACGACACGATTCTCTTGCCTTGGATTTTGCCACGTGGACGACAGGACTCTGTTGCCTTGGATTTTGCCATGTGGACGACACCCTGACTCTCTTGTTTTGGCTCCACCAGACGACACATGTTTTGGCCTTTGTGTTTCATCGACCACCATCGCCTCTTTGCCGATCTTTTGCGCCATCCGGCTGACCTGCCAGCGTTGGCATTTCTACACGACTCACCTGCGCTGAAGTTCATCTACCTGTGCTAAGTTCGTCCGTGCCGAATTCAAGGCGGCGGTTCGTCCTTCGGACCTGACCTCATCGAACTGCGAGCCGCGCACACCAGACCACGTGGTCACCAGCGAGGCAATTCCAGCATGTACATTGGTACACCCATAACCAGTGTCTTTTCCCCTGTGTGAGTGCATCAGAGTGTGAAGGCGCCAAGTCGGGGTTATTAGTAGGTAAGAGTTGATAAGCTGTATCTTCGTCTCTGTTTCTCTGTGCCTTCAAAATAAAAGGCTGTACATTTTGTTGTTGCTTTCCAACCTGTTCGGTACGTCCTTTCACCAATTGGCTGAGCATCATCCAGGACCGAATTGGTCTAGTCTCAGGTCCATAAATCTCGTGGGAGTAACGCCGCTTTCCACACTGTTGAAATCCGCTCGGCACCCATAAGGTGTGGGAAAGTGAGGGTTCAATCGCGCGGTTCTTCGGCACACGCATGCACCTTGATCCGTGCACCTTGAAGGTATTTGTGATTCTCCGGTATTAATGGAGGGGAATCACGCAACAAAAAATGTTGTGCAAGAAGGGGGATTTTTGAACCCGGCCCCCGCAACAAATTGTTGTCAGGAGTGGGGATTTGAAATACCGCAACAAATTGGTGTCCGGGAGTGGGATTGGACCTGCAGTATGTTTCACGTACTGCGAAATTATGAGCGAGTGGAAATTTAGTTTAAAACAAATTTAAAACAAAATTAATTTTTAAATTCGGATGATGTCGGGCCAAAACGAGCAGATTCCGGTGGGAATAGATAATGTGGAGAATGAGGATAGATTAATGGCCCAGGACACAAAGGAACAGATTGACCTTGGAGTTAATCATGGCACGGTAGGGAGTGAAGACAATGGCGGTGCTTTGCACGCAGGGCCGGTGGCGGAGGCTGACCCCGTTGTACAAGCGGGGGTTATAGACATGCAGTTATTCATGACTCAAATCACAGCATGCTTTGAAGAGTCAAGACGGGAAATGAAGAAAATAAGTAATCGAATATGTAATAGAATGGACAGAATGGGGGAAGAATCAAGTTGCGATAGGAAAAGGATGGGGGAGGAGATTGGGCGTAAGATGGGCGAGGAGTTCGCGGGTGCATGTGACGAGGTAAAGCAGAGTGAGATGAGCGTCCAGCGAGAGTTGAAAGAGGGTACGGCAAAACTGACTGGGGGAATGGAAATATTGACGTGGGAGGTAGAGAAACCGATGAAGGTCGAGTTAGAGCAGGAAATAGTAGGGGCACAGTGGGAAATAGAGGTAAAACAGAAGCTGGAGGAGGTGAAAGAAAGAATAATAGAAATTGAAAAGACAGAATGAGAGACGGGGAAAGAATTAGGGAAGGAATTGATGGAATGTGTGCAAGAGTGGTGCTCAGACCGTGATGAAATACCTGTTAATCAAATAGAAAGTTTACAGGTTCTTGAAGATGGCCAGGAGAAGGTGAGTCCCGAGGTGAGTGGCGATTATTTCGGGAATGTGTTTGGTGTGATCGGGTGCTCGGAGAGCTTGGGAGAAAGGTCAGACCGGGAGTTCGTGAAGGTCCAAGTGTGAGGGTTACGAATGAGACGGAGTGTGTGGAGAGAGTGTGTGCACCGGTGTGTGCGGGTACGGAGTGTGTGGAGAGAGTGTGTGCATCGGTGTATGCGGGTACGGAGTGTGTGGAGAGAGAGTGTGCACCGGTGTGTGCGAGTACGGAGTGTGTGGAGAGAGTGTGCGCACCAGTATGTGCGAGTACGGAGTGTGTGGAGAGAGTGTGCGCACCGGTGTATGCGAGTACGGAGTGTGTGGTGAGAGTGTGCGCACTGGTGTGTGTGAGTACGGAAGTGTGTGGAGAGAGTGTGCACCGGTGTGTGCGGGTACGAAATGGAGTGCGAGGGGTAATCAGGCTCAGGCATCGACGCCGACCGGGGTAGGGATCAGTGAGATGAATAGATTACGCCAGCCCCCGACGAGTGGTGCACCATGGGGACCGGTGGCAATCGGTGCGGGGTTGGTCTCTCAAGGACCGGCCTGCGGGATTTGTACCTCCGGCACCCACACGGTATTTTTGGCACCGTACCGCGGCAAGAGCGATCGGCGAGGTTCGAGGGGTAATTCGGATTGTCGAAGGCACGCACCGTACCAGGTGAAGTGCTCTAACCGTGGCCAATTGGGTCATCGTGCGTGGGACCGCAGGGCCCCGCACAGGGATGGACCTCGGCACCTGGGACCACCAACTCCACCCCCCTCGAATCATCAATGGCAGCCGGATATCACCCCATACAGGCGACCAACCACCCTCATGGATCGCTCGGCCCTTAGAGGCCGAGCGCATCCAAGTACCTCCATAGATGGGGGCTCATAGCTTAGAAGACTGGGGGGAGATTGCGCCCCCCACGTGGGGGTATGGTGGTGTGACCATTCCCCACGATGGGGGGGCCCATGAGCACTAGTTTTTGGGGGATAGCATTGTTAGGCCCATGGAGGAGCCAGCAATGGTTGCTCCATGGGGGCACCGAAGCACGAGCTGAGGGAGGGCTAGGATAATTGTTAGGGATATAGAGAGACCATAGGGACAAGATTTAAGTAGTGACAATGAACTGTAGTGGGGACGTAGAGAGTTTAGCTGGTTGTTAACAAAAGGGTGTGCGTCGTGTAAAGGGACGACGGGGAAGCACGAGTTATAGGGGAAATTAGATATATAAATGATGCTGTGTTTGAGAATAAATGGTGTTGTGGTGTCAAAATATTTGGTGTGCAAATAAATGGTGTGGAAATAAATGGTGTGGAATGCATGGTGTGGAATGCATGGTGCGAACGATTGAATGGGGGGAGTAGAACCCATTCACGGAGACCCGGCGGGGTAGTTTAAAGTTAGATAGAGGTTACAGGTAAATTACCTGGATATTGACACCTGTGGTGCTGGGTGTGGAATTTTTTTTTTTTGTAAGGTGCATGAGGCGGCGGAATGGCTGGGTGTGTGGCTTAATTGGTAGAAATAGTTATTTGGAGCACGCTGTCACTGGGAGCTCGTCGGCCAGGTAAGGCCGCAGGTAGGCTCAGGGAGCCAGTTAGGTTAGAGTGAGTGGGGCCCGAGGATCCAGGAAAGGAACCCGGGTTGCCCAATGCCATGGTGGGCATCGAGGGGGTAAGCGCCAGGGAGGGCCTTCCCCAGGTAGGTTAGAGTGAGGAGCAGGCAAGCTCGGGAGGCAGCTCCAGTGAACGGAGGGGTGCGACCCAGCCCCGAAATTGTGCGAGGGCACGAAAAGAAAATTTGTGGGGTTAGACCCAAATTCAGGAGGGCACCACAGTGTGGGCAATGGGAATTCGGGTTCTTAGAACCACATCGTTTAAAGAAGGCCGATTGGCAGGGTACAACCCCGGGGAGATTAAAATGTGTAATGATGTCAGAGTAGTTAGGATTTTGTGAAGACCCTTCGAACCATCCACAAGGGGATGGATTTCGCACCACGGGGCTCAATGTTTGTTTGGTAAGATGCATCATGACGTGAGTACGAAACATTGTGTTCATTCCGCCTTTCCTTCCTGGGAGAGCCTGGGGGGCCGGGGGGGAGTTGCGGACGAATTTGGAATAAAGAGGGGACGTGGGAGACAAGACGTAGAGACGAATTGTAAATACAAGGAGGGCTAGGGTAGTGTAGTTAATGGTGGGGGGCACGAATGGGTAGGGCCAGGCTCTAGTTCACTCTGCCGGCGTTCCTCTCACCTGCTTGTCATACCTGTGTTTTGCATGTGCCACCATGTCTTTTCCTTTTTGCTCGTTGTGTCTTCTCTTCCTCCCAGATCCAGGACCATCATGAGGACTTACCTTGCCGTCGCAGCATCTTGCTGCCATCCACACTCACATCCATCCATCCATCACCTTATGGACCACTGGCTCAGTGGCCACACCCATTTCCATTGTTGCACCTCTTGGCTGCCTCATCATCTTGCCACACATGGATCACCTGTTGAGTGGCACTGACGCCACGCATTTGGACCACGATTCGAGTGGCCCTGCTCAAGAAATAAAAAGTGATCCATGTGTTCAATTGTGAAGATTTAGATGGCCCTGATCTTGAAATGGCCTGTATGCCGGTCAGGGCCAGCCGGTTTTTGTTAGCCCGCCTACCAAGGCAAGAAGCCACTCCAGCAACAGGAAGATGGTGCCAGCAACAAATTCTCCAAGTTCTATTCCTCGAGTCCGGGTCCTGGGTCATAGTTTTTGTAAATAAATTGTGTTTAGAGTGAAATGTAAAAATGTTGCCCACCGGTTATGTGTTTAGTTTCAAAATTCCGGCAATACGTGAACAGTACAAGGTTGTGGGTGTGAATCTGTCAGGTAGTTTCTCAATGCATTAGGAGGGACATATTTAGTTTAAAAATGTACATTTAAATGTTTAAAAAAAAAAATGTCGCACACACTGGGATTAGAGTTTAAAATGTTAGGTGAATCACATCTACGTGTCACACTAATAGTAATGTTTAAAAGAATGCCAGCTCACCCCAGCCGCTCCATGTGGACAACTCGGGTCGAGTCTTGGTGAGAGAAGGGGGTAGTGTTGCGGTTGTGCCATAAAGGCAAACCCCCTATAATTTGTTGCACGACAACATGTAGCCTGCAGTTGTTAGTTATTTTCTATTGAATGTAAAGATTAGCCCTTTCCCATTGTGTAGCAATCAAAACCAATATGTGTTGAAGTTAGACAGGATTTCAAACCCTCGTTGGTTAAGGGAAGCCATTTTTAATGAGCAGGAAGGCATGGCCAAAAGCACGGCCCACGTGACCAATGACGAGCCGGGAACCCGTCGCCATGATGCGACAAGCCTCAGCCAATGGGAGGCTCTGGAACATTTTGAAGGGCTGGGCGGGTCTGATAAAAGCCCAGGCGGAGCGCATTATCATTCTCTTGTTGTGGATTTCGCCATGTGGATGACCTCCAGCTCTGTTCTCTCTTTGCCTTGGATTTTGCCTCATGGACGACACAATTCTCTTTGCCTGGGATTTCGCTCCGCACAGGACGACCTCCTGCTCTGAACTCTTGCCTTGGATTTTGCCACGTGGACACACGACTCTCTTGCCTTGGATTTTGCCACGTGGACGACACCCTGTTTTGGACTCTCTTGTTTTGCCTCCACCAGACGACACGTGTTTTGGCCTTTGTGTTTCGTCGACCACCATCCCCTCTTTGCCGATCATTTGCGCCATCTGGCTGACCTGCAAGCGTTGGCATTTCTAGACGACTCACCTGCACTGAAATTCATCTACCTGTGCTAAGTTAGTCTGTGCCGACATCGAGGCGGCGGTTCGTCCTTCGGACCTGACCTCATTGAACTGCGAGCCACGCACACCAGACCACGTGGTCACCAGCGAGGCAATTCCAGCACGTACATCGGTATGCTCTTAACCAGTGTCTTTTCCCCTGTGTGAGTGTGTCAGAGTGTGAAGGCGCCAAGTCGGGGTTGTTATTAAGTAAGAATTGGTAAGCTGTATCTTCGTATCTGTTTTTTTTTTTTTTTTTTTTTTTTTGTATACTGAATCGCGGCTCGTGAAAGAGTTAACATTTATTTCACAAACAAATCAACCAGACAAACAAAATATACAAAAAGAGGGAGCGGAAGACAAGATGGGGAGAGAAGGGGAAGCACACAACCACAACATTTGAGAGCAGGGAGAAGTGTGGGAGGGAGAGGGCTTGGGGGCAGGAGGCGTGGGAAGGGGAGGGGAGGGGGGGGGGGAGAGGTATAAAACACATGGGGACCGAAATTAGCGGGGGTATAAAAGATCAAGGTTTCTCTGTGCCTTCAAAATAAAAGGCTGTACATTTTGTTGTTGCTTTCCAACCTGTTCGGTATCCATTCACCAATTGGCCTAGCATCATCCGGGAGCGAATTTGGCTAGACTCAGGTTCATAAATCTCGTGGGGTAACACTGCTTTCCACACCGTGCAAATCCGCTCGGCACCCATAAGGTGTGGGAAGGTGAGGGTTCGATCGCGCGGTTCTTCGGCACGCGCGTGCACCTTGATCCGTGCACCTTGAAGGTATTCGTGATTCTCTGGTGGTAACGGAGGGGAATCACGCAACAAAAATTGTTGTGCAAGAAGGGGGATTTTTGAACCCGGCCCCCGCAACAAATTATTGTCAGGAGTGGGGATTTGAAATACCGCAACAATATATACTGAAACGCAAAAGAAACTTACCACCTTTGAAACCTTTAAATATCAACAATAACACTGCGTGTAGTAAATGTGTGAACTTATTTGTGGACAATAGTGTCCTCACTGTCAGACAAAACGGTCACGGATGGTCACTTGAACCTTCAATGGTCACTTCATAGCACAGCTGTTGAACAGCCGTTTTGACTGTCAGTGATTAGCCAAGGGGTACGGGATGATTTTAATGAGCTGCACGTGATGTCTTGATATTGGCTTTAAAAAGGCCAGTGCAAAATGGGCATTTCAATCAACATGCCATGATTGTCAAGGGATCAACGGCAGCGTGCCCTGGGCACTATTGTCCACAAATAAGTTCACACATTTACTACACGCAGTGTTATTGTTGATATTTAAAGGTTTCAAAGGTGGTAAGTTTCTTTTGCGTTTCAGTATATATATATATATTAGAAAACTGTTTCGAACCAAAATAAAATTTATTGATCCAATTACATTCCTTACAGTTCGAACAACGCAATTGTGCAAAACTGTCCACAGCCAAATGAGAATTTTATTCTTCCACCAAAGGTTGCATCATCTTAAGAATAACATACCATCCAAGCAATCTCAGCGAGGTCTATATGATTGCAGTGCAGATGCAGCGCAGCTCAAGAAATGCTCTTCAGGGAAGAAATATAAAAATCTTGGTTTCAATGGCAAGTTATCTGCCAAGATTAAAGTGGTTCAGCTTCATGTTATTAACATTCTGTCCATGAAATTTCAGCTCAATTTAACTTGTTTTCTCAGAGGAAAAGATTCAACATACCATGACAATTTTTGTGCTGCGTTGACAATACCGATACTCTGACTTATTTCCATCATTTTTTTGTGTGGATCAAGCTAAGCTACTTGAGTAGTGCTGTGATCAGATCACAAAAGGTCACACTCAAAAGCTTGTGTTCGTGACCCACTGCCTCAAGTTGATGTCCCAATTAATGTCTGATAGTTTGGTATCGAAAGCCTTCGATACATCATTTGGCAGGGTTCCATCATCCCATCCTTTGCATTATCCAAAGGAAATTATTATTTTCCTAAGAAATACTGAACATAGTTGCAATTTGGTTATATTAATGATAATCATCACCCTCATTGTGACAACAATTGCAGGGAAAATCATAACATAGCTATAAGTTTTGCCCTTTCGGAGTTCCAGGGAAATAAATCAGGATGGTGGTAGAAATATCGATGGATGGCAGGATTTTATTGACGAAGGGTGTCCTGTATTTGTTTCTCAGGAATCATTTTGAGGCATTATCGCGTCAGAGGCACCTGGCCATGCATTCCCTGCTGGGCAGGCGAATTGCCCGAGATTTATGCAACAGTTGCCCTTTGTTGTCATCGTTCCTTTGACAGCTCAAATGCCCACGTGATGAATTGCGTAACTACCTTTCCAAAGCTAAAGCATAATAGGATTGCCTCTCCTTTGTCCGCCATTTTCCATTTGGCAAGCGCACATTGTAATCATTTTCTCATCTCGTTAGCATCGATTGCTTTGACATCGTCTTCTGCCATGACATTGCCTCCATGGATAGCAGAACTTCAGCTGTGTGCAGGCCTTTGGCATGAAAAGTTAGTTGAATTTAGAATGCAGATGAAGGAGTAATCATGGGATGCGTAAAGTTTAGACATGTTCCTTCACAGCAGCAAGTAGATCCCCTTTCTTGCCTCCACGCCATTGAAACATGTAATTGTTGTTGTTGTTGTTGTTGTTGTTGTTGTTGTCGTTGTATCGCCCCGTAGAGTTCTCTCGAACAAGCCCGTGGCAAGGAGACAGCCGATCGATCTCGCAGGAACGACCCAGAGATCACCCGCATCCAGGATGGTGTACCCACCGCCTTCACAAAGTCATGGGCACGACAGAGTTAGAGAGAGAGAGGGAGGGAGAGAGAAAGAGAGAGGGGGGACAGAGAGAGGGAGAGCGGGAGAGGGCGAGGGAGAGAGAGAGGGGGGAGGGAGAGAGAGGGAGAGGGAGAGAGGAAGAGAGAGAAACAAGAGAAAGGGCTGGTCCATGGGGCACTCTAACCATGACCGCACTGCCTTGATGAATCTGGGCAGCAGATAAGAATGGGGAAGATTTGTCGCCCGACTTGCATTGGTGGGTACAACCACCACAAAGATACGCCTCTGATAGTTGGGGAGTCATGCAGTGATTCCGCCACCTGGCTTTATATTAGGAACACACTGTGGAAGGGAGCAAAAATGAGAACGAAGAAGTTGGGAAAACAGGATGATGGGCGAGAGAAAGGATGGTAGGGAATTGTAGGGGAAAAGCGTTTGGGAGAAGAGAGAGGAATTAAGGAATTGAAGCGAAAGGTCGTGTAGATGGAGCATACAAGACGACAAAGGTGCTGGGTCAAAAACACTTCCTTATTTGCTTGCATAATGAATCGATGGCCCCAAATCTCGTGCTTCCCATGGCACAGTGTCCTCTTGTGATTGTTATTGTTTTTGTCCAGTACATGGTAAATGTAAGTCTGTAGCACAAGGTAGTTGCACGATTACAATTATTACAATGTCATTAACGGTGTTAATTATGTCATCATATAATCACTATTTGTCAAATCCTTTGAATATAATCTATTGATTACATGAAATCATTTCTCATAGAAAAAGAAGAGAAGACAAAGATTGGAAATGGGGTAGGGAGGGTTTAGCAAATTAAGGTTATCCATGGTGGACAAGTGCCTGGCAAGGTCCCAAAGCCTATAAAGTTTTGCAAAATAGATATAGATCCAATCAATTACAATAGGAAATACTCAAATGAGCACAGGCACGACAGGATATGGGTTAGGCCTTTTTAATTGCATCCTTCAGGGAAGAATAATCTGCCAGATGAAGCAGAAAATCTCAATTAGCCTTTGTTGTACAAGCTTGGTTTCCCAGCCCTAATAGGACATTACTTAAAAAGCCCAATCTCCCTAGGCCATAAGACAACTTTTATGAACGATTCATTCCAGTGTATGTTTGCATCCATTATTTACTTCCTCATGATTTATTTTTCAATCGCTATTTATTATTATTATTATTTTATTTATTTATTTATTTATTTTTCAATCGCTTAACCTCAGAAAAAGTCATCAGCCAGTTGGTGCTCAAGCCCCTGTCACACCTTGACGATTTAGCCAGCGTATGCCGACGTATCAAAATTGAGTGCTGGTGTGAGTCATACGCTGGCATACGTCGACAAATTTTGTGCATGCACAAAATTTGTCGACGAGCTCGGCGTACTACGACGTATGCCAGCGTGCTTCAGCGTGCTCTTAACGTAGCCAAATTTTTCATACGTCGGCATACGCTGGCTAAAACGTCAAAGGTGTGACAGCGGCTTCACATACAGGACATCTGGCTTAATGTACTCCCAATAAGGATGGCATTCCAGGCCTGTACGCAGGATTTTCGATGAGAGGTGGGGATTGTAGCTTCAAAAGGTTGGATCAATGATAGTGCCGCACCATCATGCCCGTTGTGGGATGGGATGCACGCCGCATTGCTTTACGACGGAAAGTGAAAGTGTCGAAAATACAGAACTCAATGGGTGAACATTTTGGGGTGTTGTTAGGCCATATGTTCGGCTGACATCAACATGGCAGCATATATATTACTATTCTATTGATTGAAGTTGTCAAATACCGGTCGAAGTTCGAGTTCAAGTTCAATTCACCAAATGACTCGTAACAGGAAGCACCATGTCAGAAAATCAGCATAATATGAATATGCGGAATTGTATACATGTACTTTTCTTGTTACCTGCATCATGTCACAGGTCTGTCTACAAGAGCATCGCCTTGCTGTTGTGCACTCATTGGTAGTACAGCTGCTGCACCACACCCACATCTGTCGCTTGACTCCAACCACCATAGCACCGAGACCAAATTATATGGCCGCCATCTTGGTTTTCTGGTGGCCCTCACAAATTAGGCATATAGATCTCTGCTGATTATACACTGTTCGGGTTTGTTGCATCAGATTTCTGTTGGCTTTTACAGTTTTAGGACCAACCAAACCCGCTTGTCTCACTTCCGGTTGTACCCGATTCCAGAAAACCCTCGATTATCAACCCAAGCTCCAGCACATTTACATATTGTAACATGAAAGCCAAAATAATGACTGCAGTACCCCAGAAAATGTAATCATGTTACATTTTCATTTGGGGTTTAACAATCCATGACTGTGTGACGAATCAGCTCATTCTGATATAACCATGGCAGAGGGTGACATGGATGAGAGGTGTCGAGTTAATCTTTTAACAGCGCATTGAATGCGTGTTTCCCAATCGTCCCGTTACCAGATTTTGTTGCAGGTTGTGACCACATTGCGGTCATTCTTGTTATAATATTACAAGTAGGTTTCATCGAAATAGTGTTTGTGGTCAATACTCTTGAGGTCGGAAAATAAAAGACGATAAACAATATATCGGACCTAAAAACCCACAAATCCAAAATACGACTCCACAAAAGGAAAAATACATACAAATCACAAGCTAAACCGACAGACACGGCTCATTTTATAATATTTAAGTGGAGATGCTGCTTCTGGCCACATGGTGACAACAACACCGGCGCTCTGACATCACTTCCGGTTTCTGCAGACGGTGTGTTGGAATGCGCCAAGCCTGCATCTTATGTTTTGTATCTTTGATTTTATTATTCCAGGTATGGATTGATTTCTCTCAAAATAGTGAATATAGGAGTACTGCGTTGTTGAGTTTATTATCGATGTTGCAAGTAAATCTTTATACCTGGTGCATTATTGTGTTGTTTTTCGTTGAAAGGCCTCCACACTAGCTAGCCCTTAGGTCAACGAGAGAATACACCAGCAGCGTTTAGCCAAACCATCTCTGTCAATCGATCACACAAAATGTGTTCTGAGGGATACAAGTTGTACAGGGACACAAGTGATTGATTACCGTAGATTGTTAGCGATTTTATTTGTGGTGATGTCAGGATTAATGGAAGAATCCTGTGCATGATTAATTGAATGGTAAAAGAGAACAACACAGTCGCTTGTACAGCATTTCCGGTTGCTGCCAACGGAGTGATGGAAAGCACCAAGCCTGCATCTCATGTTTGGTATCTGATTGCGTGAATAGGGTTTGGTCTACGTTTGCGTGAATAAGGAAGGTCTACATTTGCGTGAATAGGGAAGGTCTACATTTGCGTGAATAGGGAAGGTCTACGTTTGCGTGAATAGGGAAGGTCTACGTTTATGTGAATAAGGAAGGTCTACGTTTATGTGAATAAGGAAGGTCTACGTTTGCGTGAATAGGGAAGGTCTACATTTGCGTGAATAGGGAAGGTCTACGTTTGCGTGAATAGGGAAGGTCTACGTTTATGTGAATAAGGAAGGTCTACGTTTGCGTGAATAGGGAAGGTCTACATTTGCGTGAATAGGGAAGGTCTACGTTTGCGTGAATAGGGAAGGTCTACGTTTGCGTGAATAAGGAAGGTCTACGTTTGCGTCAAGAAGGAAGGTCAATGTTTGCGTGAATAACGAAGATCTGCGTTTGCGTGAATAAGGAAGGTATACATTTGTATGCATAAGGAAGGTCTACGTTTATGTGAATAATGTTATGGTTTGTGACCTTTTTCTTCTTCCTTCCCCCACACTCCCCTGTGAGTTAGACCAAGTGGTTTGGTCCATGTGTATAAAGCCTATGATTGGCTGTGGGGCAGGGGAGTGGCCAGGAAGGTGATTCAGGGGAGTAAGTGAGTGGCCATTTTGGAGGAGGGCTTATGGCAGAGTGCTTTTTCCGGGGTTGTTGAGTGTCCAGCTGCAATCTCTCTACCTGAAGGGTGATGTTGATCGAACTCTTGCCTTGGGGCCTACTCGTTGACTTGCCTACTCATACCCTCTAGTGCTGGCCCTGCACTGGGGCCTACCACTGTGCCTGCCCTGGGGCCTACTGTTGGGCCTTCTACGGGGCCTGCCCTGGGGCCGACTGTTGGACCGGCCTACACTTGGACCGGCCCACTCTTGGACCGGCCCACTCTTGGACCGGCCCACTCTTGGACCGGCCCACTCTTGGACCGGCCCACTCTTGGACCGGCCCACTCTTGGACCGGCCTACTCTTGGACCTGCCTAGCCTTGGACTGGCCTATTTGGGTTTTTCCCTTTTTCTCCCTTCTTCGTTTTATGTGTAGGAAGAGATTTTCGTGTGATAATCCATAAATAAAGACAGTGGGATTGAAGGCTTGGCTTGGTGTGCTTCAGGCCGTAACAATAAGGAAGGTCTTTGTTCGTGTGAATAAGGAAGGTCTACGTTTGCGTGAATAGGAAGGTCTACGTTTGCGTGAATAAGGAAGATCTGCGTTTGCGTGACTCGGGAAGGTCTGCGTTTGCGTGAATAAGGAAGATCTACGTTTGCGTGAATAGGAAGGTCTACGTTTGCATGAATAGGAAGGTCTATGTTTGCGTGAATAAGGAAGGTCTACGTTTGCATGAATAGGAAGGTCTACGTTTGCGTGAATAAGGAAGGTCTACGTTTGCGTGAACAGGAAGATCTACGTTTGCGTGAATAAGGAAGGTCTACGTTTGCGTGAATAGGAAGGTCTACGTTTGTTTGAATAAGGAAGATCTACGTTTGCATGAATTAGGAAGGTCTACGTTTGCGTGAATAAGGAAGGTTTGCCTGAATAAGGAAGATCTACGTTTGCGTGAATAAGGAAGGTCTGCGTTTGCGTGAATAAGGAAGGTCTACTTTTGTGTGAATAAGGAAGGTCTACGTTTGCGTGAATAGGAAGGTCTACGTTTGCGTGAATAAGGAAGGTCTACGTTTGCGTGAATACGAAGGTCTACGTTTGCGTGAATAAGGAAGATCTACGTTTGCGTGAATAAGGAAGGTTTACGTTTGCGTGAATAAGGAAGGTCTATGTTTGTGTGAATAAGGAAGGTCTACGTTTGCATGAATAAGGAAGGTTTATGTGAATAAGGAGGGTCTACATTTGCGTGAATAAGGAAGATCTGCGTTTGCGTAAATAAGGAAGGTCTACGTTTGTGTGAATAAGGAAGGTCTACGTTTGTGTGAATAAGGAAGGTCTACATTTCCGTGAATAAGGAAGGTCTATGTTTGTGTGAATAAGGAAGGTCTACGTTTGTGTGAATAAGGAAGGTCTACGTTTATGTGAATAAGGAAGGTCTACGTTTGTGTGAATAAGGAAGGTCTACATTTGCGTGAAGGAAGGTCTACGTTTATGTGAATAAGGAAGGTCTACGTTTGCGTGAATAAGGAAGGTCGATGTTTGCATGAATAAGGAAGGTCTACATTTGCGTGAATAAGGAAGGTCTACGTTTGTGTTTTGTTTTTCTTTGGTGTTGTTTTTTTGCACATTCGCCTGACTATAAAAAGAATGTTTCTAAAAATGTGGGCCTTTGTGATTTGGGGGTGAGTGTGTACGCACCCACTGGTACAGGCCTGGCATTGTCTGTGCTCCATCGTGGTTGACCCTTTCACTCTAATCCAGTGGACAATGAAACCCAGATCAAGGATCTCAAATGGTACGTCATCTTTCATAAAGGATTTTATATTCCTGAGGTCTTCGTCAGAAAAATATCACAAAGTCACCAGTTCAGGGGGTGGGAACACGATCTAATAACTTATCAACGACATGATTCACAATCAGTCATGTGATATGTTAATGACAATGCCTTGAATATTAACATTGCACAGATCTACCAAAAGGTCCTGAAAAATCCAAGCAGCAATAATCTCAATGGTGCTCTTTTCAAACCTCGTGGTTGACAAATGCCAAGATCTGTTTCTTCGTTGATCAGGATTTGGTTATTTATTGTTCGACCTGAGCTGGGAACGAAATTGATCAAGTTTTTACAAATCATGGCTTCTGGTAAATCCTATATCCCCGGTACTTGTCCATCAGGCTGATTTAGATTGTGGAAAGTCAGTAAAGAGATGATGAAACTACCAAAAGATGACATCACTCTTGATGCCCACAGCCGTTTTCGAAACAAATATTCCAACAATGTATTGACTAATTCACCAAGTCTCACCACCAATAATGTGAAATATTCCGGGTTTTTTTCAGAAAAAAATTTCGGAAAAGAAAAAGCTTTCTGTAGAATCTGTAGATTTCTGCGATGCATTTATCAATCACTTTTAAATTTTCGTTTTATTCTCCATTAAAAAACCCATCAAAAATCCATCGAAAAGAATAGAACCAATCATCGCTGACGTCATGGTTAGAGTATACTCTAAAGTCTGGGAGGTGGTCAGTTCGAACCTGACCCAGGACAAGTCGTACCCAAGACTTTTAAAATGGTACGTGCTGCTTCCTTGCTTGACACAGCATTCAAATGTTCGAGCGCGGACAAAACAACCACAAGTTGGCATCGCATGGGGAGGAGGAATTCAACTTCCGTAGGAAATGCCCTACTGAGTGCAGAGAGAAAGGCAACGTCATAATATATGGCATTTCCGGCACCCAGAGTACTCTGTGAAGTGACGTCACTTCCCCGAAGCTCAGTGGCTGTGTTGGTCTGGTCACCTCTGGTGTCGTCTCGTGTATTAATCTGCATTCCTAGATACCTGGGCTGGAGGAGTGGCTTAGAGGTACTCAAACTCACCTTTGAGCTGTCTAGCCTGGGTTAGAATCCAGACCCAGCTATAAACTGCCATCTTGGTGTTTCACATACTCGGATGGACGTTAAACTGGCGTTTCGTCTGCCGACATTAATTGGTAGACAGTAGTAGTAAATACTCAACTCGAATATCTTGCACAATGCCTTGTGTACAGCCCACCACCTCCCACCTTCTAATCTACAATTTAACCTGGACTGATACGCATACATTACTCCGCCATTTGCCCGGGAGGTGATGACCTGGACAAATGGCGGAGTGATTACCGCTGGGCGGGAGAGATGACCCGGACAAATAGCCAGTTATAATTGTGCCCATGACCGACTCATAAGTACCCGCAGCACGTAGCAGATTTGCAAAATGAATTCGAAAAACATTAAGGAGAGACGATTCAAGTGAAGAGCCGAATAAGAATCCACATTCATCTGATCTGCTCAACGAGGTCCAATTCACAAGCAGATACCTGTATGCATGCGTTATGTCAAAATGGCCGCTAAAACCGACGTACAAACGTAAATCATTTGCTAGCTCACCGCGGGGAATTGCAAGCGAAAGGGAAGAAAAAAAATAATAATAATAAATAAAACTAAATTAAAATAACTTTCCTGCCCAGAATCATTTGCTCGGGGAAGAAGTGGAATGAAGCCGAAATTGCTTGGCGTTCCGATATCGAAAGCTGAAATAGAGCAGGTGCAACTCGCGGTGCGTCTGCAAATGACCTGCCAAGAAATGCGTTCCCTTCGGCAAGAGATTTTTCAGCCGTGGTAAACGAGCGTCAATGCGGCCATTTCTCTCCACACGACGACACCACCAGATCCCGATTCCAAAACGCATCCGCCAATTTTGTCACCCGTTGTCTCATGTCTCCTGCCGTCCGTAAAATTGTCAACGCGTCTTGTCGAACTGCTCCTGGTACACATGGCCTACCTCAGTCGAATGGTATCTCTGACGTGCGATAGACCATGGTCAAGAAATTATGCGATTATTACCTCCGCCACCAAAGGTGAATGCAGGTTATGATTTCACCCCTGTCTGTCTGTCTGACTGTGAACAAGGTATCTCAATAGGTTGTGGACGGATTCGAACGAAATTTGGCGGAGATGTAGCGTGTGTGACAAGAACGAAATGATTAGATTTTGGTGAAGATCCGGATTCGGATCCGGCTACTCGAATTTTTAAAGTGATTCTTCACCATTGCGAGATCGGGCCAAACACGATACGTAGCAGGATATCTCAAAAAGTTATCGATGGATTTGGACGAAACTTGGTGGACAGGTTGGGTTTCTGACAAGAACGAAATGATTAGATTTTGGTGAAGATCCGGATTCGGATCCGGCTACTCGAATTTTTAAAGTGATTCTTCACCATTGCGAGATACGGCCAAACACGATACGTAGCAGGATATCTCAAAAAGTTATCGATGGATTTGGACGAAACTTGGTGGACAGGTTGGGTTTCTGACAAGAACGAAATGATTAGATTTTGGTGAAGATCCGGATTCGAATCCGGCTACTCGAATTTTTAAAGTGATTCTTCACCATTGCGAGATACGGCCAAACACGATACGTAGCAGGATATCTCAAAAAGTTATCGATGGATTTGGACGAAACTTGGTGGACAGGTTGGGTTTCTGACAAGGACGATACGATTCGATTTTGGTGAAGATCTGAATATAGATTTGGATACGAGTATTATTTAAATTAAGTGAATCTTCACCATTGAGAGATGCGGCCAAAAACGATATGTAGCAGGATATCTCAAAAACTTATGGATGGATTTGGACGAAACTTGTTGGACAGGTTGGGTGTCTGACAATAACTAATCGATTCGATTTTGGTGAAGATCTGAATATGGATTTGGATACGAGTATTATTTAAATTATTAAGTGATTCTTCACCATTGAGAGATAGGGCCAAAAACTATACATAACATGATGTTTTAGAAAGTTATGGACGAGTTATGAATAAACTTGGTGGATGAGTTGGCTAGGTGACAAGAAAAAACTCATTAGATTTTGGTTCAGGTCCGAATCCAGATCCGGCCCATCAGTGGGATACAAAACGTAAACTGTTGGGCTTGGCGAAGGTATGAGCTCTACCGAGTGTCGTTCTATTTAACTTCATTTTCAGCACATCCTGTTTTGCATTCCTGACATCACGGCGAGATGACGTCATGGTAACCATGGTAACCATGTGAACACATGGTAACCTTTGGAATTATTTTTGGAGAGGCATGAAACCTTTCCTGGTGCGAAATATAAATGGAGATGATTGAGCACAGCGGAGGCATAAATCAGAAATGTTGGGAGGAAGCTTCTGCCTCCTCTCTACCTTTTTTTTATTTATTCATGGATAACTTGCAACGCCCTGCATATGTCATCCCCCAGCCACACTCATGATCTTTTCCACCTTCATTAACCCACCCTCCCTTTCCAAGTTATGATGTTTTCATCCTCTTCCTCCACCCACCTTTCATGGGTTTTCCCTTCCTGTTCTTTCAGACCTTTACTCTTTTTGACCTTTGTGTCAAACTTGTCCGCAGACCCTGCGTCTTCCTTTCCTCTCCTCAACTCCCCCATTCTCAGGTTGTATTTTCTCACCTTTCACTCCATTCTGTTCCAGGTTATTGCTCTTCCATCTGCCTATGCTCCATTACGAAATAGGAAAAAAAAATGTTGAACTTGCTTCGCAGATCCCCAAAACACGGCCTTAAACACCCAGTTTGAAAAACCTTGTTCTCGAAAATTGGACATTGTGCTTAAGAAAGAAATGTGTTTAACACACACAGCTTAGTTGCTTAATCCTCAGCTTTAATATAAAATAAATATATATGGGATTAAGCCCATCGTACCTGCAAAGAGGACAAGTATTATTAATTAATAGCTTTTGAATTTCTTCCTCCAAAAACGAACTCAACCTTACATGACTTGTAAAAAATGTGATAAAAAGAATGTCCAGAAGAACCAATTCAATATAGCCCACAGAATATATTAACGATACGGTACTATATACTTTTTATAACATTGATGGTTGCTGATTTTTGGTGTAACAATCAAATGTGTGTGTGTGTGTATATACAGACTTGGCATTTAATATGGAATATTTTTTTTGTGGGGG
>NC_136274.1:59480910-59708410 GCF_964187855.1 Myxine glutinosa | reverse complement strand
GCACAAGTGCAACCATTGCAGACAGCCAGCTCAGAATCTCCTCCAAATAATGTTCCTCTCTCAGGTATTTTTTATTAATTTTTGTAAATAGAATCCAGGCTCGTGTAAGAGATATCACATTAAACATGAAAACATGCACAGACGCATAAAACATCATAAAACATACAATGAAGGGAGCTGGAGACGTGAGGGGAGGGGGGATAGAGAAGCACACAAGCACAACAACAGTAGAGAACAGGGACGTCGGTAGATTTGTTGAAGGGAGAGGGCTGGGGGAGGAAGGAGGGGTACACAGTATAAAGCAAATGAACACTACTAGGAATTTCAGGAAATAAGTTGGGGATTGAAAGAGGCGGATTTAGGGTGTTTTAACGGGGGTAACAAAGATCAAGGTTTTGGATGGGGGGAAGATAAGAGATGGTGGTGAACAGCTGTTTTAAAGACCTGGAGGGAGGAGTAGGATTGAAGAGAGTGAGGGAGTTTGTTCCAGAGGCGGGAGTAAGAGGAATGAAAGAGTGAAGGCGAGCAGAGAGTCTTGATTTTGGCAGGAGTCCAACAAGGTACGAGTTCGATATAACCCTGAGGTCTGGAACAGTGTATTGTGATCACACTTAGAAACTAGAACGGCACTCAGTAGAGAGCATAGCTCCGCCAGGTGAACAGTTTACGTTTTGTATCCCAGAGTAGACCATAAAATCACAATACAGAATCACATTTAATCAAAATCATCCGTCCACAACTTTTTGAGATATCCTGCTATGTATCGTTTTTGGCCCTATCTCCAAATGGTGAAGAATCACTTAAATTCTAGTAGCCGGATCCGAATCCGGATCTACACCAAAATCTAATCATTTCTTCCTTGTCACATACGCTGCATCTCTGCCAAATGTCGTCCGAATCCGTCCATAACTTTTTGAGATATTTTGTTCACAAACAGACAAACAAACGGACAAACAGACAGACAGACAGGGGTGAAAATATAACCTCCATCCACCTTTGCTGGCGAAGGTAACTAGGGGTGTGGTCCATTACCTACCAGCTTGCTGTCGCTTGCTAAGCCAACCATTCCTCATCAACCATTTAATTGGAGTGCTTGCTTGAGTGCTTAAACCTACTTGGTTAGCGCTCTTTAAGCTGATTGGTAATGGAACACACCCCAGGAGAAACAGGGCATATTCCTCCTCCCCCTTCTGCCGTCCCCACTGCTAAAGGTTGTTAATGAGGCAGCTGGGTGTTTTGATCTGCCAAGTGTTTTACCTGCGACAAGAGCGCCGCATGGTTGTTGCTGTTGTGGTTCTTGTTGGAGGTCGATTTTTAAAATGTGCACCCATTGGTCAGCCATCTACCAGACCCCACATTTGGCCGCTTGACTCCACCCACCATGTCACCCAGATAGAATAATATGGCCGCCATCTTGGTTTTATGGTGGGCTTAAGACATCAGGCCACTAGGCCTCTGCTGATTATACACTGCCCGGGTTTGTTGGGTCAGATTTCCATTGGCTTTATTTGGGTCGATTGTTACTTACGATGAGATACCCGAAAATGCTAATTAATGTCGAATAAAAATTACTTGTAAGGTTTAATGGAGCTCGTCAGCACACACTGTTTGCGCCTCCCGAGTGTTACGTAATTTTTGAAAGTCCCCTGCATTGGGGTTAAGCAATCCGTGATCGTGTGACGAATCAGCTCGTTCTGAAATAACCGTGGCAGAGGCTGTCATGGATGAGAGGTGTAGAATTAATCTTGTATTAGCGAATTAAATGTGTTTCCCAATCGCACTGTTCATCTTTTAAGCATACTTTAAATGCCCATCGGCCTGTTACTGGATTTTGTCCACAGTGTGGCCATTCTTGTTTAATCGACAATCCCATTGTGACATGGTCAATCCTCGTGAAACCAGCCACTTGCAGAAGCGTGCAACCAAAATATGTAATACTTCTGCCTAAGGCTCGAATAGAACTCGCAGTCTATGAACCAGTTGCTCTCACAGCAGATAAATGTAAAGTGTTTATTTAATACAAAGACTTTCCTAAAAAGAAAAGACCAACAAAGCATGCTCAAAACAAACGTATGTGGAAAAATGCATGATTATATCCACTTCACCTATTCTTCATGAAATATCACAAAAGCTTTCGCACACATGGGCCAAGATTACTGCGCAGTTCAATTCACGCCCTCGTGGATGGAATTCAAAAAGTTGTTCTTGTGAACAAAAAGATGTCCGTAGGATTTTATGTCCAAACGTGAAGACAATTATTATATGGGAAAGCTGGCATAATGTCTGCCAAGATGTTTCAGCAAACAACAATTGTAATGTATCCAAACAATTAATGTAACCAAACAATTGAGAGATTCATCAGATGGGAGAAAACCTCACCTGACCGAACAGTTCAGCAACCGCTGAAAGGAAGTAACAAGCCTGCATTATAACAATCTGGAAGAAAATGTGGGTTGAAGTAAACTGTTGAAAAAAAAAATATATATATATATATATATAACAAAAATAACAACACCAATAAATACTAGAATGGCACTCAGCAGAGAGAGCCTCCGCCTGCTTGGCCATATCACTCAATGGTGAAGAATCACTTTAAAAATTCTACGAGCTGGATCTGGATCCGGATCTTCACCAAAATTGAAACGATCCTTTCTTGTCACACAAACAATCTGTCCAACAAGTTTCGTCCAGATCCATCCATAACTTTTTGAGATATCCTGCTATGTATCGTTTTTGGCCCCATCTCCCAATTGTGAAGAATCACTTAAAAATTCTACTAACCGGATCCGAGTCCGGATCTTCACCAAACTCTAATCATTTCGTCCTGGTGGCATACGCTACATCTCTGCCAAATTTCGTCCAAATCCGTCCACAACTTTTGAGATATTTTGTTCACAAACGGATAGACAGATGAACAAGTACAAAAAGTTTTAATTAAAACAAAAGCCGCGTCGATGTTACACAATACCTAGATGCAGCTGTGCCTATAACGTCAATGTTATAGGCACAGGACATTCCTATTGATTCGATTACTTGATGTTATTTTTGTGCAAAGTGAAAATATATCTCGGCAATTTCCCGTGTGTGGCGCCGAATTTTTAATATATCTCGGCATTTTCCCGTCTGTTATTTCAGGCGGTGTATGACTAACCATGCCGCGATTTAAAAAATATATATCTCGGCAATTTCTCGTGTGTAGCGACACGTGAACGAAGCTATGCTCCTCTCTCCACATTATTGTGACGACGTATAAATTAAATATTTCATCGTGACGATTGTCATCAAATGGACGAATTTTTAATATATCTCGGCATTTTCCCATCTGTTATTTCGGGCGGTGTGTGACTGAGCATGCCGCGATTTAAACAAAATATATATATATCGGCATTTTCCCGTCTGTTATTTCGGGCGGTGTATGACTGACCATGCCGCGATTTAAAAAATATATATCTCGGCAATTTCTCGTGTGTAGCGACACGTGAACGAAGCTATGCTCCTCTCTCCACATTATTGCGACGACGTATAAATTAAATATTTCATCGTGACGATTGTCATCAAATGGACGAATTTTTAATATATCTCGGCATTTTCCCATCTGTTATTTCGGGCGGTGTATGACTGAGCATGCCGCGATTTAAACAAAATATATATATCTCGGCATTTTCCCGTCTGTTATTTCGGGCGGTGTATGACTGACCATGCCGCGATTTAAAAAAAAATATATCTCAATGGACTTGAAGTTACAGGCCTTTGAGAATTCATTTCGTTCTATAAAGGGCAACTTTCATCGGATTTTCTTCCCGTTTTTTTTCAACCGAGTCTAAAACTACGTTAGCTGCTGTGAAAAATGAAATGATATATCGAATTTGATTTGATATAAAACTGTGTGAGAGAGGAAGACACCACGGGCCTGCAAAACAGGCCTCAAAGCTATGCGAGTTAATAAAATGGTGGATATTTGTTTATATGAAGCCTCTCCCACAATGGGTGGAGCTATGGTTCCCAGAATGGGTGGAGCTTTGAGGTTTTGTCTTCTCTGCAAGAACAAGAAGAACAAGAAGAAGAAGAACAAGAAGAACAACAACAACAGCAGAGGGCACTCTATGAGCAGCGTCTGCGACACGGCTAAAAATCACTCATAGAGCAACACTTGGCAAAACAGAACAAAGGAGAATGACACTCAAACAGTAGAATGCAGTAGAACTAAATGAACAAAGTAGAATGGGATGAAAATTGGGGATTTTAGAAATCCAAAAAAAGTGATTGACCTTTGGCCTATGTAGACCTTTTGGCCGAAGCTCATCTCAAAAATAGTTGCTGGTTTAATTCAGTTAGCCGATATGTAAATCCTGTTCAAATTTCAAGTCAATCCGATGAAAATTGAGGATTTTAGAAATTTGGAAAAAAAAAATGGTTGACCTTTGGCCTAAGTTGACCTTTTGACATTTTGACCTCAAAAATATATAGGATTTTGTCGGATCACGAACTCCACCATTTGGTGAAGTTTCGTGAAGATCGGTTTAAAATTGTGACCTGTAGGCAAGAATAAGTGAGCGGACAGACAAACACACAAACCAGAGTGATCAACATGCAGTAGTTGCTAAAAAAAAAAAAAATTTTTGCAAAGTAACAAACGGACAAACAGACAGACAGGGTTGAAAACATAACATCCAACCACCTTTGGTGGTGGAGGTAACTCGAGCGAAGTCGATGGCATGCCCTCGGAATTCCTTACGCTTCCCACCTCAATCAAAATTGAACGATTGCAAAAGGTTTCGCCAGGAATGACCCAATATCAAATTTAGAGTTAAATCCCCCCCCCCCCCCCCCCCTCTTGGGGATTGATCAAATTAAGAAAAATCGTGACATATTTCATGCTGCCCCCGATGTTGATTGCGTATACAAAGTTTCATTTTAAAAATGTTGTAAAATGTGGCCGTAATTTCATTTTTTGGTATTTGACCTTTGACCCGTTCCAGGGCCCCAGGGGATTGGGCCCAAAATTATTCTGCTCTCGCACCTTCTTGCCATGCGTTGATCATAACTTCCAAGTTTGGTGAATTTCTGCTGAACCGTTTAGGAGGAGATAGCATGACGGACGGATGGATGGACGGACGGACGGATGGAGCCGATTACAATATGTTTTTTTTCAAAAAAACAGCTGTTCACCACCATCTCTTATCTTTCCCCATCCAAAACCTTGATCTTTTTCTACCCCCGCTAATTCACCCCAGATCCACCTTGTTTGAAATTCCAACTTCTTTCCTGGAAGTCCTGGCAGTGTCCATGTTTTATACCTCTCTCACCCCCCACCCCCTTCCCATGCCTCCCCCCCCAAAGCCCTCTCCCTCCCACAGATCTCTCGATGTCGCTGCTCTCAAATGTTGTTTGTGTCCTTCCCCCTCTCTCCCCATCTTGTCTACCGCTCCCCATGTTATATGTTTTATGTGTCGCTTTGTCTTTCTTTGTGATTAATGTTAGCTCTTTCACGAGCCTCGATCTTGTATACAAAAAAAAAAGAAAAAGCGTGAGGATAAAAAAATAATGTCTGAGAGTGCTTTGTGTTTTTGCAATTTTGTTGTGTTTTTGCAAGTTCCCAGTTTGGAGAGCATATTTGAACGCCCTGTGTGTGCCCCATTTACAATAGTAAAATTTTAATATGCCATAATTCATTGCTGAAGACAACCAGCAAACAATCGCAGGATGCATCAATCAAAGAATGTCAACATAACTCTGAAGGTGTTTTTATGTCACTATTTGACAAATATCCCATTAGACCGTCTGTTTACTTTCGCCACCAAAGGTGGATGGAGGTTGTTTTCACCCCTGTCTGTCTGTCTGTCTTTGTTTGTTTGTGAACAAGATATCTCAAAAGGTTGTTGACGGATTCGGACGAAATTTGGCAGAGATGTACCGTATGTCACAAGGACGAAATGATTAGATTTTGGTGAAGATTCGGATCCGGCTACTAGAATTTTTAAAGTGATTCTTCACCATTGGGGGATACGGCCAAAAACGATACATACCAGGATATCTTAAAAAGTTGTGGATGGATTTGGAGGAAACTTGGTGGACCGGTTGGGTGTCTTACAAGGACAAATAGATTCGACTTTGGTGAAGATCTGAATATGGATTCGGATATGAGAATTATTTAATTTCTAAGTGATTCTTCACTATTGGGAGATAGGACCAAAACTATACATTGTGGGATATCTCAAACAGTTATGGATGGATTTAGACGAAACTTGGTGGACAGGTTGGGTGTCTGACGAGCACAAACAGATTCCACTTTGGTGAAGATCTGATAATGGATTCGGATATGAGAATTATTTATTTTTTAAAGTGATTCTTCACCATTGGGAGATAGGGACAAAATCGATACATAGCAGGAGATCTCAAAAAGTTGTGGGCGGATGATTTTGATTAGATGTGATTCTGTATTTATGTGATTGGGGATTGATCAATTTGACTAAATGTGATTTTATGGTCTACTCTGGGATACAAAACGTAAACTGTTCACCTGGCGGAGGTATGCTCTCTACTGAGTGCCGTTCTAGTTTGTCCTGTTTTGGGGCATTTGAAAACACCATTGGACTGGCAGCTCCGAGCTCTGTTTTGAGCGAATGCTGCCTTGATGTATTGGGGTGAGGGAGGGAGCCTGGCAAAGGAGAGGAAGATAGCGGAGTGTATTAGCAAGAGGCCACATCACGCCCCCTCACAGGGCGGCAGCGCCTGAATATAGCGCCCATGGAGATGCCTTAAAAGGAGTTAAAAGTCGATGTTATTGGGCAGCAAATGCACAGAATGCTTCTTGGATGTCTGTCGTAGCAAGAAGCAACGAGGTCATATGTGTGAGGTTAATGCCGTGAGAGATATTTCGCCCAAACCATGATGCTCCGACACGCTTTCAAAGGAGGGAGGGAGCGGAACTCGGCCCGCCGTGCTTCTCATCGTCAGGGAAATGATGCCTCGCGATCCGCAGGTGAGCTCTCGTGATCGTGAACGGATACAAGAGGATTGAGTCGCCACGAGCGCAGCTGCAAATCCGGGGCCCGGTGTTCATAAAACACACCTGTGCGCCTCCCGTTCGCTCGGACGGACAAAGAGCCGGACAAAGGCGGTGGAGACGTGTTGCTCCGGGCCATGTGCGGGCAGACGCGTTACTCTCGAAGCAGAGACGCGTGTCCGCGCTCGAGTCCGTCCGGCGATGTCTTCCTCCAGGCAGACTAGATGCAGCAACGGCGCGTGGATCCTCCTGTGCATGTCGCTCTGGGTCCCCCGTGCCTCGAAAGGTGAGATATCGCAACGAAGCCTTTGATTGGTGCCCATCAGCACGCACTCAAAAGCTCTTTATCGGTGCTTAAGCGCTCCATCGATCGTACTAACATTCTATGGGAGTTACTGTACATTTTGCAACAGAATGACGTTGTCCGTGTAAATGCGTCCCGATCCGAAGGTACGGCACAAAGCCTTCGCAGGTAATCTCATTTGTACAAGCAAATCATGTTGTATTTAAGCTTATCATCGTATTAAAGTGTATTAACGCTGTTGTGTACGGGGTAATCTGATAACATTTGTCAGAGGTTATGTGTTCAAGATGTGTAAGACAAAGTGTTCAAAATGTTCTCAGAACTACACGCTCACAATTTTGTAAGAAATGACAAGTATTTTGTATATATATATATATATATACATACACAGACTTGGCATTTAATATGGAATATTTTTTTTGTGGGGGTGAACTTACTTTTCAAGATGACTTAGAACCAAAAGTTCATTGGAATTGTGTTGAAATTATTCTAGATTTTGTTAATGTGACCTTTAAAAGAAACAAAAACCACATTTGACATTTCGAAGCAAATATATTGATCCTTGAAAGTGATGTAAACTGATATCGAACTCAATTCATGGACAGTACTGTGTTAAACTTCTGTACGTTTTCCAGAAGTATCTCTTTATTTTGCACATTAGCCAAAAAAAATTTCAACAAAAACAAAAGCTAAATTATGACTGGGATTACGGACAGTAAAATTACAGTTCAGTACTTCGTGTAACCCCCACGAGCATTCAGGAGAGCACATACACGTCGAGGCATGCTGTTCACGAGATTTGCCAAGGTTTGGACAGGAATCGCTTGACATGCAGTGACAATAGGCTGCTGCAATTCATGCACAGAGGTTGGCTGCTGGTCCAAGTTGTCGAGTTGACGCGTTAATTCTGCCCACAAGTTCTCTATCGGATTCATATCCGGGGACATGGCAGGCCACTCCATATGCTCTTCACCACGGTCAGCAAGAAAGTGTTGGATCATGCGAGCACGATGAGGCGTGCATTGTCATCTTGGAAGACAAAGTTTCCTCGAAAGGCTGCACGAGCAAATGGAAGCAATGTTTCTTCCAGAATGGCCCTGTACTTGAACTGGTTCAGGTTTCCATTCAGAACAACCAGGTCAGTTTTGCCCCCTGCATGAAAAGCAGCCCAAACAGTCACCCCACCACCTCCAGCTTGGACTCTTGGCACTATACAATCTTCGTTGTGGGCTTCATGCACTTGTCTGTGCACTCGGACGCGGCCATCTTGATGATCGACCAGAAATCTAGACTCGCCACTGAAGGTCACATGATTCCAGTGTCCTGGCTGCCATTGACGGTGCTCTCTGGCCCACTGCAATCAGCGCTGGCTGTGTTGTCTGGTCAGGCGTGGCTTTCTCAAGGGACGCCTGGCACGATAGCCTGCTTGAACCAGTCGTTGGTTGACTAGCCTTCTGGATACAGGCACATTTGTCAGTTGCTGCCACTCAGCCCTAAGCCGATTAGCTGACTTGGTACGGCCATTGCGGACTACCCGGTGCAGCTGGCGATCATCTCTCCTTGTGGTTCTGCGGGGACGTCCTGGCCTCGGTATTGGAGCAGGGACACCCCTCTGAGCATTTCGTTTCAGGATCTTTGACACCTGACCTTGAGTGATGCCATACTGCCGAGCAATAGCACACTGTTTCATGCCAGAATTTCGTAAAGCCACCACTCCATGACAAACAGCATTGTCAAGTTGACGGACCATCTCCAGAGGAAGCGGCAATAACTTTTGGAGACGTGCATCAGTTGTTTTCCACTAATACAGAACGCAACAACCCTTATATACCTGATTGTGAAGCCAATCGTCAAATGTACCTGTCCTTACATTTTGTCACGACACCTGTGATATAATCCTGTTATTGACTTCTTGCTGCGAAAGACAATCAGTGACATGGTTCTGTCAACAAAGACATCACCGAAGGGTAAAATAAACTCACCAGATTGATATACTGAGTTCAGAAAGTAAACCCAAGTCAAGAAAAAAAAAAATTCCATATTAAATGCCAAGTCTGTATATATATATATATATATATATATATATATATATATATATATATATATATATATATATATATATATATATATTATTGTTGCGGATATGAGGATTGCATTTTTTTGATTGTGTGTATTGTATTGTGGTAAATTGCTGTGTAACATTGTTGATTATGGCCCCTCCTGCCTCCGGAGTTGTGTAAAGGTAAAAAGGGCGTCCCGGTAGTTAATTCCATGAAACACCACATTGCAGGATACTATAAGACCCTTGTTCAGTAGTTTATATCCTTATTATGTGTTTTAGGGTAAGGCCTTGTCTTCCATTAACATGACACTCCATTGCACCGAGTAAAAGAGATAGATTCCCATCATTCCCATTCCCAAAAACCTCCATTTCCCCTTTCGTAATGGCCAAGCCTCAATTTGGCAATTACATCCCCTCCAAAGCCGCCATTGACCACGAGGCAGGGTTGGGGAAGAAAGGCGGGTCTCCACCTCGTCATAGAGGGGAGGAGTAAGTCGGCCCCGCTCATCCAACCCAGAACGAGGGGTTTGGCTTGAGAGGGCGGAGAGAGAATGCTTGGGGGAGGTTCGCAAAGGGTGAAGGGCGGGGCCTATATAACCCGCCGCGGGACGCTCCCCAAGCAGACAAGCAGATGAGTTCAAGAGATGAGCTGAAAGGCTGAGCTGAGCTGCGTGGTGAGGTGGAAAGGAAAGAGCTGGGTCGTCAGAGCAGGGCTGAGTTGTGAGGTCCAAAAGCAGATCATCCAGGGAAGCACAAAGCCTGCTATTCGTCACCTTGCTCGCCAGCAGCAGCTTCTACAGCAGCAACAAGACTCGACAGCCGTTTGGGGCCTGGACGGCAGTTTGGAGCAGGGCCGCGAAGGGACGGCGGCTGCCGAACGCGCCGATTCGTGCTGCCGAACAAATTGGACTTTCCTCTCCTTCCAGCCAATTCCTATCATCATTCCCCGTGTGAGTCGTCTTTGTTTGTTCTGTCCTGGGTAGGTAATTAAGTCTGTATAAGCTAGTAATTTTCACTGTGTCACCTGCCTTTTTCATGTCCCCTGTAAATAACCGTGACTGCTCTTTTTGCTTGTGTATGTGTAAATATTAAACCCCGTTACTCTTCTGTACGTCTTCTTCTTCTTCCTCTTTGCATTCGTCGTCTTAGTCTTTTCCATATTGAGTAGCTGTGGCGCGATACGGCCAACGTCTGGGTGAATCGGGTTTAGTCGGGGAAAAACTGTTCGGCCGCGGCGCCTCCGCTCGGCAAACAACATCCTTAACCGCGGACCGTAACAATATATATATATATATATATATATATATATATATATATATATATATATATATATATATATATATATATATATACATACACAATACATATATATGTATATATATATATATGTATATATATGTATGTACATATATGTATATGTATATATATGTGTATATGTATATATATGTATATATATATATGTATATATATATATATATATATATATATATATATATACACACACACACACACTAGTTTGTCTCGGCTCGCTGCACTCGCCTCACCAAGCGTCGATACTGAGGAACGGGCTTATTTTAGCTGAGGCTAATGACTGTACCTGAGTTGTTGTGTTGTCATGATTTTCACCAATCATAATACAAACAATTACTTTGCACAAATGTATTTGTTGTGTTTGTGATATTACATTTTTATAGGCAATTTAGGTTGAAGATTTAGGTTGAAAAAAAAAAAAATTAAAAAAAGAACCCCTAGGCATATACATAGGGGTGGGTTGGAGAAGACTGCAAGTTTGGGACGATTACACCTCACCACCACATAATTTAAAACACCTCACCACCACGAAATTAAAAAGACCTCACCACCACATTATTTAAAACACCTCACCAGCACATAATTTAAAACACCTCAACCCCCTCCTAATTTAAAACACCTCAATACCAAGTAATTTAAAACACCTCACCACCACGTTTTATTTTAGCTGAGGATAATGACTGTACCTGAGTTGCTGTGTTGTCATGATTTACACCAATCATAATGCAAACAATTATTTTGCACAAATTTATTTGTAATATATGTGATATTACATTTTATAAACAATTGAAGTTGAAGATTTAAGTTGAAAAAAAAAAATGATGAGCAACGTTCTAATGGTGAAATTCAGATCACAGCTCTGCTTTTGAGTATGAGATTACGATTATGAGGCCCAGAACACTGTATTGGGGCACTTCAGCCTGACAGGAAGATAGTTAGGCAGTCAAGAGGAAGCATCGTTCATTTTTTCAGGAAAGCACCAAATTTGGCCCAGATGTAGTATGGACCTATACAATTGTTTTCCTGAGGGGCACCCAAAAATTCAGAAAATTCAAAAAATCCAAAAAAATGTCTTGGATGCCGTGAAAAAGGGGAGAAAACGGGTATTGATTCGAACTGTAGATTCTGATATTGTGGTCTTGGCAATAGCACACTACTTTACCTACCAGTCACACAGTGTGGAGGAACTTTGGATTGCCATTGGCACTGGTAAAAGCTACCGCTACCTTGCCATCCATAAAATTGCCACCGGCCTTGGCCGCAGGAAGTCCGAGTCTTTGCCATTATTTCATGCCTTCACTGCCTTCACTGGCTGTGACACAGTGTCATTTTTTGCCCAAATTGGGAAAAAGACAGCCTGGAAGGCTTGGGAGGCATACCCCAGCATCACGCAGACCTTTCATGCTCTCGCTTGTAGGCCATCTGTGGACGCTATTACTATGGAACTACAGAGCATAGAAAGATATGTTGCCATCCTCTATGACCGGACTACCGAGATAAAGACAGTGAATGACATGCGCCGACACTTGTTCACGAAGAAGGCAAGAACAATTGATCACATTCCCCCAACAGCAGACGCCTTCGAACAACACCTAAAACGTGCATGTTTTCAGGCTGGACACGTATGGAGTCAGGCACTTGTGCCCTACCCAGAACTTCCATCACCAGCTGATTGGGGCTGGATGAAAACAGGGACTTCTTGGACACCAATTTGGACCACAATACCACTGATACAGGAGGCATGTTCAGAGCTTACAAGCTGCCATTGTAAGTCGGCCTGTAAAGGCAACTGTAAATGCTCCAGGGCAAATCTGCCCTGCACATCACTGTGTGACTGCGATGGACAGTGCTTGTAGTACTACGCGTCTGTGCGAGAGCCTCCACCTTTCAAGTGCCCACAATATTTTAAGTTAAAACTGCAACTGTGTGTAACTTTGATTAATTAATAACATTCCATTGTTATCAGAGACCAATAAAACAATGTGTATCACTTGGAATTGAAATTGTACTTAAAATACGATGAAAGATTAAAGGAAAATGGAAACACCATGGCGGCCATCTTGAAATTAAAGATGATGGATGCCAATCTTTATGCAATTGATCCCATTGGATTCAGAGACCATGAAAACATGGGGTAAGACACTGGAACTGTGGTGTTATCGCTCATAGTATAGAAGTTATTGAGGGAAATAGGTCACAGAGGGCGGTCATGTTGAAATTCAATATGGCGGCCACCAGGGGTTCTGAATTTTGGGCGCCCCTCAGGAAAACAATTGTATAGGTCCATACTACATCTGTGCCAAATTTGGTGCTTTCCTGAAAAAATGAACGATACGCCCTATTTTTCGGTCTTAACTGCCTAAGTAAGAGGAGATGAAACGATTCCATTGAGTGCCACATGTTGGTTCCTCGAGTAGAGGAAGTCAGTAAGCCATGTGCGGAGTTGCCCTTGGATGCCATCGGCAGACCGTTTGGAGAGCAAGGCAGGTGCTAGATTGCATTGAAATTTTGAGATAGGTCCTAATGTCATGTCTGACATTGAGAGCCTGCATCCATTGCTTGAAGAAGAAGCAGCATGTCCAAGGTAGAGTTTTTTATAATTGTAATTCACCCTAAACAAGGCGAAGAGGCACTATTTTTTGGAGGGCTCCAAAATAAAATAAAACAAGAAAGAGCAATCAGAGATTGCAAACCCTCACCAGGATGTATTTTCAGTGGTTTTTAAGGCTTTTGTGTTAAAACAAATATGGCGGCCGAACCACGTGGCCGATGACGTCATCATTTTTATTTTTATAAACTAATTTATTCCTAGATTATGCTCAAGAAATTTCATCTTGATCAGATGAAGTTTTGTACTTGTCGAATTATAACGTCATAATGGAGGCACCTATGACATCATTAACATATGTTATTCCCCATGGAGAGTTCTTTACAATGAGCCATGTCAATTTTTTATATTCAGCGTTTTCGGAGATATTGAGGTGCAATTTTTTTCGTTTTTTACAAGATGGAGGCTGAACCACGTGACCGATGACGTCATCATTATTTTTTTTCCTCCACCAGTTTATGCCTACATGACGCTCAAGAAATTTCATCTTGATAGGATGAAGTTTTGTACTCGTCGAATTATGGCGTCATAATGGAGGCACCTATGACGACATCATTAACATATTTTATTCCCCATGGAGAGTTCTTTACAATGAGCCATGTCTCAATTTTTTCTATTCTGCGCTTTTGGAGATGTAGAGGTGCAAATTTTTTCGGTTTTTCAAAGATGGCAGCCGAACCACGTGATCTATGACGTCATAAGTATCATTAAAAAAATTATACAGGTGGAGTTGCACCTATGGTGAAAATTTCCTTTCAATCGGACCAACGGTTGCAGAGAAAATCATATTTATTCTGTGCGGACAAACAAACAAAGACAAACAGACAAACAAACAAAGACAAACAGACAAACAGACTCAAATGCAATACCCTCTCCTCTGGCGAGGGTAATAAGAAAAGAGGAACGATCAAATATGAAGGTAGAAATTGGTATTGTTCTTTTAGAAAATGGATTACAAGATGTGGGGATGCACGTGACTGTCAAATGATTCCAAATTGATGCAGCTCGTGGAAAAAGCTACTTGCATAGCTCTTCGTTATACACCTAGGTATGGCCAGAGTGTGTCGGTGTCAACGTCGACCAAACACCCTGACAGAAGGTACCAAGTTGGAAAGAGCAGTGGAGCAATTACCCTCTTATCATATATCTGAAAACAAAGTTTGAGTAGCGACAGACCTCCGATGTGAAAGTGCTTGTCGAGACAAGTTGACTCTACTCCAACCAAATTGACTCCACGTTTCAGGGCCTAAGGACAGGTGACAGGCTGATGCTCCAGCCCAAATGTGGCAATGATACTCCAAAAGGGGGATATTTTAATATGATATTATGGGTTTAAAATTATATTGTATTGTAATATATTGTAAGGATTAAAATTATATTGCAGATGCATGAAATCTGTATCCCATATCTCCAAATCGTGTATCGTTGAAAGGATTCCTTCGTCTCGTTTATTTGACGTTTAAATCGTGGGAAGAAATGTCCCACAGGAATCATATCTGTCACTATGATAGAAGAGCTGCCACAAGCCACAAGACTTCTTCGATTTGCCAATGAGACGGAATTTGAGTGTACAAGCAATGCATAACGTATGACCTCCGTTTTTGTCAATGGCCGAGACGAGTGGAGTCGTCGTCTTTGGGATGATTGTAATATGCAGCAAATATCCAGCACCAAAATCAATGCAGATAAATTAAACGGATGCATCACTGCACACGATCAAATGAGATCAATCATGCAATGCTGCAATGTTGGAGTGAGAAAAAATTGAGAAGAGGGTGACACAAATGCTTTCCTAAAAATGGAGGCTGTAGATGGTCATCGGTGACATCCTGTGGCTTATGCCAAACCATTGGGGATAGCAATATGGTTGGCAGGATGACCTAGAGGTGCACACACTTACCTCTGAGCTGTCTAACCTGGGTTGGAATCCCAACTCAGCTACAAATCTGTCATCGGGTGTTTCACAGGCAGGGTGGTTCAGTGGTGTGTTCCATCTTTGGATGGGCACCTCATCTGGTCGATGGATCTTTTGTCATCATGCATCCGAGTTTCTCCCAAACAAAAATAATTAATTGCGTATCTTCCTCGACCCATTTGTAATGTTCTCGGAACACACTCCACGCAAGCCCAATGGAAAAGCATCCCATTCTCCCCCTTCTCCTTTTTTTTCCTTTTTCTCAAAGCTCTTTCTGTTGTTATTCCGCACTCAAACTCACCAACTTGTTAAAAAGCAAAAAAGCAAGTCATGCAGGTACAGACGAGCATGGCGATACCTTCTTTGTCAAAAACACGAATATCATACTGCAGCAACAACGCCTCCAAATGTTAACGGATGCTTTTCCACTTGTTTGCACAAGACAAGAGACATCCGATGGTAACACAAACCACGATGCAATTGCCAATTGTATGGAAGACTCTTTTGCTCCTCACTTCTCCCGTTTATGGAACGACTTTCCAGAAGTTGTTCTGTCCCGCTCTTCCTTCTAGGGCTTCAAGCAAGCAATGTACCGCAACCTGTTGTCGCCCCCCATTCTGTCCCATGATCTTTGTTACCCCATCATTAACCTTTCCTAACCCAATCATCTTACTTGCTATTTTCAGTGTTTCCTCCTCCCCCCCAACCATACCTTTCCTTCTTCTTTTTTCCTGTTCATTAATTTCCTTGTTGTTTTTCCATCCCACTGTCAGTTCTACCTTGCGTTGTGCGGACACACGACGTCTACCACGTGTCTACCACGAACCTTGGTCCTATGAAGAAAAAGGGGAAAAAAACAAAGACTTTCCAATTTTGTTTTATCCAGGCAGGACCAGTTTGGGAAACTTTGTTCATTGTTATGCTGTACAAATATAGACTTGAGATGTGTACATGGAATTTGATTTGTTCAACATGAAGAGACTTTGGAATTCCACCTGGTGTTAGTTATAGTAATAGTGGAAGGTAGGAGCAACATTCACAAATTATGGACTTTCACCAGGCTACAACAGGAACGCGACTGCTGTATAGTCTCCATTGTTACCCTGCTTTGTCTTAACCGCCTCTGCCATGGCGTCTGATGTTTGATGGACACCATGAAAATGTGGGGCTACAGGGATGGATCAACTGTGTGCGACTGCAGAGCCGGTTGGCACAGACATGCCATCTGGCTGCGCTATCGAGCACCACAGATCTCGAGATGCAGGCTAACACAATAAATGCAGTAAGAAAGATCTCATAAGAGCTACAAATAATGATAGCTTGTGCTAAAGTGATTGAATAGTCCCAAGTGGGACATTCACAGTTGGGGGTCTTATGAGTGTTAAAGGGTCTCGGGTTTTAAAGGGTCTAATGTGCATTTGGGGAGTCTTATAGAGTCTAAAGAAGTCCAACGTTAGCAAAGTGTCGAAAGGGTCTTAAAAGTACTAAAAGGGCCGAAAAAGGCTGAAGAGGATTATTCTCCCTGCCCCCCCCCCCCACCCCAACTCTCTGTCCTCCCCTCCCCCTTTCTTTCCCTTTCTTCAAAACAAGACGGCATTGATGACATTAAGAGGTTAGAGTTTAATTAAGAGTCTGAATTAAATAATATTTGAGATCAAATTTAATTAAGAGGTTAAATTAAGAGGATTAAGAGGTTATAATTAAATAATGAGGAAACCTCGATGATGGAATCTCGCATTATGTGATGGACATACAAGCATAGAATACATTTTGAGTTAATTAGTTAATTATCTCACCACTTGGATGGAATTTTTTTTAAATGGGCTTAGTAGGGGAGCCAAGGCCCTAAAATCCCGATGGAGGTGGGGATGGATGCTATACTTTGTTTGACTGTATTTTCTGGTAGATATATTCATTCCGCATAGATTCTAGGTTGTGTGCTCTGCGAAAACTCTTGCGAACTGAAATTATGGTCATAACTTTGAATTTTTGCATGCAACAATTTTTGTCAAAAAATTAGGGGTAGGGGAAATACATTTGGGATTTAGATGGGGTCAGCTTTGACGAAAACACACATGTTAGGCATCAGTAGAAAGGTATTGGCCCAGGCTACAATTTGGTTGTAAAATTATTTTGATTACATCACCGATGACGTCCTCAGAGGTCAAAAGGTCACCGATTTGGAAGGGAAGTGAAAATTAAGGCATCTCGTCAATAGACTACCCCATTTCATACATACCAATAATGTGTAGAATAAGAAAGATAGTCTTTATATAAGAAGACTTATAGGCAAAGTTTTTAATATCATTAAAGTTTATAGATGATACATAGTTGTTATGTAAACCCCTTACAACAGAAAGGGAAAATGTTGAAAAATGACCAAAATCGGGAAATTCTTAGAAACACATATATCCTTCATTTCTTCCCATTTTATGGTGTAACAGCATATATTATAACTTTATCCAGCTTCATAATGTACTCAATAACTATTTTAAATCAGAAATAACACTGAACTATACCTTAGTAGTACAATTATTTTGATTACATCATCGATGACGTCATAAGAGCTCAAAAGGTCATCGATCGTAAATGTCCCTGGAAGTGAATATCTAGCTGGGCACCTCTTCCATTAGATAACTAAAATATTACTGAGAATGTAAACTCATAAACATTATTGATAGCAAGACAATCATCATTGAGTAAAATAGTCGTAATGTTAACCCCAAAGAGACATTTTTACGCGATCTTCAGAAGGTGGCAATGAACGTATAAGCACGATCTGGATTTGTAATAATCTAGGCACGAGGTAGCAGGGAAGTCTAGACTAAAGTAACTTCTCTAGTTTTAATCATACCAAAAGCTATTTGTAGTTTCATGAATTCAGTATTCACTATCTGATGATAGATCACACTTTTGTGGATCACCACGACACAAGCAAGCAATGGTACATTTAACAGTTGCCTCCCTGCAAGGGCAACGCCGTTTGCATCTACCTTTCTGGCATTTGCAGGAGGTGTTTACTAATTTGGGTTTTGGGGGCTTTGTCATTCTGTTTGCAATTAGGATGCCATTTTCTACTTTCCTTCCAAATTTGATTGGATCTGGTAGGGTTGGTTGAGACTGGGATGCTCGTTTGCAAATGGCTAGCTGGTGTACGGTTCGCAGTAGGTGGAGATGGAATGCATCCTCTGTTGCTGGCAGAGAACGAATATCCGCTTTCCTTGTCATGAAGAGGTGGCAACGGAGTTCATTTAAATTCCCAGAGAAATCTTTTTTTCCATACAGTGCAAAAAAGAATTTCTTGGCTGAAATGACAACATCTGTTGTGATATCTAAGGTGTCCCCAATGTTGGCATATTCTGCTAGGGGCCCAAGAGCGGGAGCACAGTCCAAAGCAATTTTGAGTGCGCGTTCTTTTCCAACGAAATAAGGGTAGCTGACAGTGTCACATCCTGTTATTATATATGCAGCCAAGAGTACTGCTGTTATGTCTACTGCTGGGTAGGAAGAGGAAAGAGAATCTGCTATTCTGTGGCATGGCAGGAGTACTTTGGTTCTCTCGATTGGACTGGAGCATGATGAGGTAGTTTTACATATCCACAGTTCATCTAATTCAGGCATGTGTGATACATGGTAGATGGCCATGATTACGACATCTGTATCATTGGCTACAATCACCACTCTGTTGCATTTATCTTTTCGCACGCAGTGGGAAATATGCGCAAATATCCGTGTGTCGGCCTCCTCATGGGGTTGACAAGTTCAATCGGACAATTCAGAGGCTGTATTTTTTGTTAACTGGATGGCTGGTCCAGGTGAAAATCCTCCAATGATGACTTGACACTGATCTGGGATATGTTGGGTGTTCTTTGACCAAGACTCTTGAAGGAAGTTCAGTAGCTTCTCCTTGTTCTCCATTTTAGAAATGAAGTTTTTCCACTGTGGTACAGACAGAGCAGAGTGGGGACAAAAGGTCTTGAGATTCTGTGTACCTTTTCACCTGCGGTATCTTTCCTCATATTTCAGGCTACTTGATGGATTGATGTCATATTTGTCACCAATGACATGAATCACATCACAACCTACTGGTTTCATACTGAGAATCTTGTGAAGGTACTTTTGCTGTAGTTGATCAAAACTACAACAAAACTGTTGATCAAAACTCCTTATTATACGTCTGCTCCAGGGCCATATCTGTCCATACTCCGTTTAGCTTTCCTTCCTTCTGCCTGACAACAAAGTTACCATTCCTAAACTCGGCCTCAACTGTAGGCGGTAGTGTTTTCATAGCATCCAAGTAATGTGGAAGACATGATACATATTTGGTATGTCCAACAGCCACTATATACGGCAGCATCTCTTCGGTAGATGCTAAATGAAGGTCCCAGTTGCCAGACCTCTCCGCGTGGATGTACTTCTTTAGGATGCTAATTAAATCGATATACATCAACCAAAGTTGGCTTGTTGGAGATTGACATGTCTTTATAAATTCGTCCAGCTTGCTCTTAACAGCCATTATACTCTCATGTGCGTCTTCACATGTTGAATGAAGATGTTCAATATCATAATTGTTTTTGCTGTTGTTTATTAATTCACATACCCTGTTGACTTGAACTGAAAGTAAGGACATATCATCAGTTTCGCATGACTCAGCCAAGATCCAGTCCTCGAAAGCTTCCCATAGAAGAGCGTAGATTGCATTCTCAGCCAAGGTGTGTGCCCGAAGCATCTGGTAGTAGTCTTTCCCATCCATAATCTGTTTGGAGGTCCCTGGTAAACACACACCTGATTCGATAAAAAGGTCTTCAAGACCAGTGCATTTCATCAAATAACCGATGGCTCCAAGGAAATTCATGACGATGTGGAAGCCACCCATTCGTATGATAAGGTTTTGATATTTCTCTGGACATTTTTTCTGCAATGCTAAAACAATCTCATAAATTGCCTGGTCACAAGTCAAAACACAAAATTCCTGGCCTAGACCTTTTGCAACAGACATGCAGTAATCGACAGACTCTTGGACCACATCTGGGCTTGTTGGGGACATAGGAAAGAATGGGCCATAGCCAATCACAGAGGCTTTCTGCGCAGTTTTGGTGAAAGTTTCGTTGAATTCCTTCCAGGACACTGGCTGCATTTCATGTGTAATATCCAGTAAGTTAGTAGAGCCAGTCTGACATAGCTTGAACAAGATATAATGGTTCTGTATTTCTTCAAATCGGTTCCTGTTATCTGGAATTAGTTTAACGCCACAAAGAGAGCGGCTTCTCTGTCGATCAGTAAGAGTGATCCCGCTTGACCGTGGTTGTAAAGGTTCTGGTTCTTTTACTGACACTGTAGGCGGTAGTGTTTCCTAAACTTCGTCTCCTGGAGCCTTCGTCTCCTGGAAAGCAAATCCAACGGAAGGAAATCTCATTTCCTTTCACAAAGCCCGAAACAAGTGTGTGTCCACCCTCAGGAGAGCCAGGAAACAATATCTCTCCATTCTCAAGACCGAACTCTCTTATCTGTCTCCCTCTTCCAAATCCTGGTGGCATCTGGTCAAATCCGTTTCTGGTGTTTGTTCCCCCTCCATCCCCTCCCTTACCTCAAACGGCTACACAGCTGACTCCGCACGTGAAAAAGCTGAATGCCTCAACTCTGTGTTTGCCTCTAAATCTTGTGTCGCAAACCCATCCCTCTCTGTATCCACCATACCCAGTCGTACCCTGCTGCTCCTGGACTCCGTGTCCTTTCCTCCTGACAAGGTGGAAAAGTTTCTGTCAACCCTCGACTCTGATTCTGCAACTGGACCCGACGGCATCAGCCCACGGGTCCTAAAATCCTGCTCTGCTGCTCTATCTCACCCTCTCTCTGTTCTCTTCACCCTCTCTTTTGCTCATGGTCAACTGCCATCTGCTTGGAAATCAGCCAACATCACCGCTTTGCACAAAAAAGGTGCAAAAACAGATCCTAGCAACTACAGACCAATCAGCCTTCTCCCAATTATCAGCAAAGTCATGGAATCCATCATTGCTTCGGATATGAAATCTTTCCTCTTCTCCAATGGCTTGATCTCTGATCATCAATTTGGTTTCAGACCAGGTCACTCTACTCTGGACATGCTGCTTCTGCTGTCTCAACAATGGATGGAGGTCCTCAATGCCAAACAGGAAATTAGAGCTGTCTCCCTCGACATATCACGTGCCTTCGACACGGTCTGGCACCCCGCTCTGCTCACCAAACTCTCCTCCTTTGGTATCCATGGAAATCTCCACGCATGGCTGGTGGACTTCCTCTCTAGTCGTCGTCAACGTGTGGCCCTGAATGGGTTTCTCTCATCTCCTCTTCCTGTTCAGGCTGGAGTTCCCCAAGGCAGTGTTCTGGGCCCCGTGCTTTTTCTGGTCTTCATCAATAATCTCTCTGACTCTCTCGAAAATCCTCTCTATCTCTTTGCTGATGACTCCACTCTCTGCCGCTCCATTCCTCTTCCCTCAGATCGGCAGTCTGCTGCCTCCTCACTCTCTGAAGACCTGGACAAAATCACAGACTGGTCAAACAAGTGGAACATGTCTTTCAATCCTGACAAATCTCACACTCTTACTATGTCTCTCCGAAAAGATCGACTGGACAACCCTCCCATCTACTTTCTCAACAATCCTCTCCAAGAAGTTCTGTCGCTCAAGATTTTGGGTCTCACTATCTGCCATGATCTTTCTTGGGAAAACCACATTTCCAAGCTGGCCTCCAAAGCCAGTCGCCGACTGGGCATCCTCCGTCGTGCGAAGTCCTTCCTCGGCACACCTGAGCTCCTCACCACATACAAGGCTTTCATCCGCAGCTCAATGGAATACTGTTCTCCCCTATGGGCCGGTGCTCCTGCCTCACACCTAGCTCGGCTTCACGCTGTTGAAACCAAAGCTTTCAGAATTATTGGAATCTCCCGCGATGAAGCTATCTCTGAGGGCCTTTCACTCACTCACCGCAGGCAGGTAGGTGGTCTTTCTGTCTTCTACCGACTCCTCTCCGGCCTTGCACCCCCAGCTCTCTCTGTGCTCTGTCCCCCAAATATTCCTACAGGTCGCACAAGATCTGCCAGCAACCCTCTGTTGGTTAAACTGCCGAAATCTCGGCTCTCTGCTCACCTCCACTCTTTCATTCCTCTTTTCTCCCGCCTCTGGAACAAACTCCCTCACTCCCTTCAATCCCACTCCTCCCTCCAGGTCTTTAAAACAGCTGTTCACCACCATCTCTTATCTTCCCCCATCCAAAACCTTGATCTTTTCTACCCCCGCTAATTCACCCCAGATCCACCTTGTTTGAAATTCCAACTTCTCTCCTGGAAGTCCTGGCAGTGTCCATATGTTTTATACCTCTCCCACCGCCCCCTTCCTATGCCCCCCCCCCCCCAAAGCCCTCGCCCTCTCTCAGATCTCTCGATGTCTCCATGTCTCTCGGTCCCTGCTCTCAAATGTTGTGTTTGTGTCCTTCCCCCTCTCTCCCCATCTTGTCTACCGCTCCCGATGTTATGTTTTATGTGTCGGTTTGTCTTTCTGTGTGATTAATGTTCGCTCTTTCACGAGCCTCGATCTTGTATACAAAAAAAAAAAAAAAAAAAAAAACTGTGCGAGATTTCTGCAGTGGGATGCCTGATTTAACATGTTGGGAAGAATTGTTAGGATATTGATAAATTATGTGAGTGGTTCCATGAGTTGTAGTTCCATCAACAGTATTTTCTCTGAAATCTAGGTTGTCAATAGCAAATTGGGTAAAAACACTTTTGGCAATATTATGAGGGATGAAATAGCCTCGCCTCTCTTCCTGGTCATCGGTTTCAGCTGCCATAGTTGCTATATATCCCTGGGCATCCGTATAACTAATACAGTTGCCAAATCTATTTAGTAATGTAACTGTGTCTTTACTCCGTGTCTGTTTTATTATATGTATAGCAGTACCTACATGTTTCGGAGTTTTTACATTGGAAATGGCAGCACATATATCCTGAGTTAGGTTAAGAACATTTTCATGCTGTTTCTTTTCTAGTACAACACGCCCTTCAGACCCTATTTCTTCATCTGCTCCTGTTATCATCCATGCAATGTGGTTGTAAAGATCAGTTGGGACACATTTCTCAGCAGACTCATAAGAGATGGCCATGTTAGTTTGTTGAACATTCATTTGTTCTGATGACATACTTGATTGCATCTTATCCTTAATACTGATATATTTCACTTGACTACGAATAGCTTTCGCGGTATGGAATGATTCTTTCATAGACACACAGTATTGACCTACACCTACCTGTTCAGACTCTGTGGTAACTTTTTCATTTTCAGTGCCAAGCTCAATGTAATCAAAATCTTTTAACTGACTCTTTACCTTTTTAACTTCTGCAAGTACTTTTGCCAAATTTAGCTCAGAGGAGCATAAAAGATTGGAAGCTCCAACCTGTGGAACAATAATTACCCTGTCGCCATAATGGTTTTGAAACTGCTTGGACAAGAGCCGCATATCACTACCAACTGACATTGCATTTTCAACATTATTATCAAGTAACCAACTTCTTAGCATATCACGCAAACAAGAAACTGAATAAACACAACCATCGTTGAACAATTTCGGTTCAATCTTAGAAATTACCCATAGAAATCCTTCTTCGTATGACGTTAACCCCTTATCAGTATTTTTTGCTATAACACGTTTCGTTAAGAAGTTCTCTAAGCACAGTTTATGATACCTGAAATCACTAGCAATCATATCATCACCACTTCCCTGCAATAAATGCAACATTGTTTCGTCATGTAGTTCTTTCGCTTTGTTCCATATCGATTGCTGTCGATCCTCAGTGGCAACAAGACGAAGTTTTCTATCACCTTTTCTGTCTCTCTCTTTACCACAAACAAAATATGTCGTTTTTAAATCGAATTTCGAAACAATCTTTGAGCGAGTTGATAAGCCAACAGGTGCTTCAATTGAATCGATCTCTGCTTGCAACTTCACCCTTTTCTGTTCTATGGTTTTCTTGTTGACATATGCACTGCGGCAGTCAGCGTGAACCTTGGGATTTCTGTGAAAGAATGAGTCCTTATTTTTGGCATCGTCTATGAGACGGCATGCGACACTATCACCCCGTTGCGTTACAGCTTGCAATAATGATGCATAACCTCTACTTGTGATTTTCTGAAGGGGAGATGATATCTTTGTCTGGCAGATTAGACAGGAGTCGTAATCTGTCTCATGAGGAGTCTTCCTTTTCTGACCAACTTGAATCGATGAGTCCCCCAGAGGTTCCATAATTGTTGTGGCAACAAACCTGTAACATGAATAACACATCATGAGTACCGATGAGTAAAATAACAAAAAACATTATAATGTAAAATTATGCAGGATACATCTTTTTCTAGCAATTTCCACAAATTTGGCTCGAACAACACAAGGGGTCAACATAATGACTATATTACTTTTGATGAATATCTCACTATCAAAAACTTTGTTCGTGAGTTCACTTTCTTCAGTAATATGTTTGTTATTTTAGTTCTCATGGTTTATGTGATATAAGACATCTTATTGAAGAGGTACCTAGATTTTCACATTTGTCCCATTAGGAGTCTTTCTTTTCTGACCAACTTGAATCGATGAGTCCCCTATAGATGTTCCAAGATGGGTGTAGCAACAAGCCTGAAATAAAAATGAATGACACATTATTCGATATATGAATAACATAAAAACAGATTTTCACTTCCCTTTTAGATCAATGACCGTTTGAGCTCTGGTGACGTCTTCGATGATGTAATCAAAATAATTTTACTACCCAAAGTGTTAATATCTGATATAAAATTGTTATTGAATGCATTATGAAGCTAGATCAAGATAGAATCGATGCTGCTACACCATAAAGTGAAAATAATGCATGCTATCTGTATTTCTCAAGAATTTCCCAATTTTGGTGATTTTTCCAAAAATTACCGTTCCGTTGAAATGGGCTTACATAACAAATATGCATCTTTTGTAAACTTTATTTATAGTAAAAACTTTGCCTATATGTCTTCTTATAGAGTATATTTGTTATTCTAACTTTATTGGTATGTCTGAAATGGGGCAATCTATTGACGAGATACCTTAATTTTCACTTCCCTTCCAAATCGGTGACCTTTTGACCTCTGATGACGTCATCGGTGATGTAATCAAAATAATTGTATTACCAAATTGTAGCCTGGGCCAATACCTTTCTACTGATGCCTAACGTGTGTTTTCATCAAAGCTGACCCTATCTAAATCCCAAATGTATTTCCCCTACCCCTAATTTTTTGACCAAAATTGTTGCATGCAAAAATTCAAAGTTATGGCCATAATTTCAGTTCGCAAGAGTTTTCGCAGAGCACACAACCTAGAATCTATGCGGAATGAATATATCTACCAGAAAATCCATTCAAAGAAAGTATAGCATCCATCCCCACCTCCAACCGTTATTTTGCACGATAGCTCACTCTGGCTCCCCTACTAGCTCCATTAATTTTTGTGCACCGATGTTATGAATCATCATGCCGAGTTTCAAAACGATCGGTTGAGCTGCCTCAGAGGAGTATAGAAAAAAACTTTAAAATGTTAATAGATCAATTGTCGGCAGGAAGGAAGGTCTGAGTGACTAACTGTGACTGAAGGACAACATATAACAGGTCGCCTCGACATCGTCGTAGACGAGTTATAAAGGGAACTCATATTAAAAACACAAGCAGAAAAGGAAGGAAATATCAAGAAAAAAATCACACCCATGTCCAAAGGAAAAGGTTCAGTTTGGCATTTTTAATATGAAATAAGCAAAACCTAGAAACGAATGCTACCCATTAAAATTACCCTTTAGAATTACCCTTAAGAATTACCCTTTAGAACCCTTTAGAATTATCCTTACGAATTACCCTTTAGAACCCTTTAGAATTATCCTTAAGAATTACCCTTTAGAAACCTTTATAATTACCCTTTATACTTACCCTTTAGAATTACTTATTAGAATTACCCTTTAGAATTACTTATTAGAATTACCCTTTAGAATTACCCTTTATAATTACCCTTTATAATTAACCTTTAGATGTACCCTTTGGAATTAACCTTTAGAATTAACCTTTAGGTGTACCCTTTATAATTACCCTTTATAATTACCCTTTACAATTACCCTTTATAATTACCCTTTATAATTACCCTTTGGAATTAACCTTTGGAATTACCCTTTGGAATTACCCTTTATAATTACCCTTTATAATTACCCTTTGGAATTACCCTTTGGAATTACCCTTTGGATTTACTCGTTGGAATTACCCTTTGGAATTACCCTTTGAAATTACCCTTTAGAATTACCCTTTAGAATTAAACACGGTGGGTAAAAAAGTTTCTTCTTCATTTTTTAACAGTCGGGCGGACATAGCTAAATGTTGAAGCGGCTTCACCACTTAAAAATCATATATATGGACACAAATGTGATCACTAACATAGCCATGATTACCATCATCTGAAATATATATATATATATATATATATATATATATATATATATATATATATATGTCAGGTCTCAGATTTGTTACTGCTTAATGCTCAATTATAAATGCCAGTTGACTGACGTATTACCACGTAAGCTATGTTATAAAATGCTGTTCTATAATGTTATTTCATGAGTTAATAAAATGTATTCGAACCTTAGGTAGGCTGCTTGAATCGTAGACATAAATCCTTTTATAAATTGCCAAAAACATTAACTGTTTTGTTTAATGACAGTGACGCCTGAGTTACAATGAGGTTTTTGCTTCGCTTTCATTTAAAATGAGGTCATGCTGGACAATGGTATACGTGTGCTTTTTTCGAGGCTGGTCATAAAACCACGCCCACATGCGCTTGTTTTTGCGTAATGCCAGTAGAATGACATAAACCTATCGTTAACTATATATATTTTGTTTTAATCTCAGCAACGCATGACTCTGTATAAACATGCTTTGGATTACTCATGTACACAAACCCATAAAATATATGGGTTTGTTTGGCTAAGCATACACTCTTCTCTTTGTGAGTTACAGTTCTGTTTTCTCGGAGCCCAGAGAAACAATTGGTCCAAATGATAAGGAAAAGCTGACTCCCCCGAATGATAACGGTGGGAGGAACCTCTCCCAGTGTTGTTTGTTCCCTCGGAGATTTCCTGATAAAACGTGTCCCTATATAAATGGACTGGGAATCAATGTGTTTTCAGGAAGGCTTGACGTGGCATGTTCTTGCTGTAGATTGCTGTAGACGTCGGCCTCCTCCGGATCCGTATAAGTTGGTTATTAATAAAGCTGCGCCATTTTTCAGGCTATTTGTGGACTTCTTTTGCAAACGAAGAGCTGATTCTTCACAGATGGTACCAGGAGTGGGGTGTCAACAGACGCGGAGGACGGGAAACGGAGCCCGAGGGACAGGAGGAAGGCTGACCTGAGGCCGGCGCCGGCACGTTGATTTGATTAAGGTGGGAGTTGTTTTATATCAGAGGGCTATTATTCCAAATTCGTACCTTCCTCCTTCGAGCGGGTTCAGTCTCCTTGTCTTCCCCGCTGTCTGCACTCGAACAGAAATTGTAAGTAGAGGCTCATTTAGGCCTCAGAATGGCGTAGCTTTGTTAAAGCCAGGATAAACAAGTAAGGATAAACCAGTAAGGACTTAACAGTAAGCTTAAAGTTACAGTTAGCACCAGGAGGGGAAAATGAGGTCGGACAGCCATATAGGTTGAAACCAGGTGGCCAAGATTTTTCCAGGAAGGAACAGCCCAGAGACAAGATGGGGTATGCCATTGCATGCCAGGGAACGAAGGGCTGTGGCTAAACTTAGATAGAAAGCCATAGAAACTTAGACGGCCAAAGGGACATGGCCAGGAAGGGTGAAATGCGTAGGTACCAGGTAGGTTTGACAAGAAGGTAGTGACAACTACGAGGTCAAGTCAGGAAGCTCTAGACTAAGTTCTAGACAAGAGGTCCAGATAAAGCAGGCCAGGATCTGGTGGACAAGAGAAAATAAATAAGCTCACAGGAAATGGGCCAGGTGGCCACAGGGTGAGAACGACAGGTAGGAATTTGAAGCTTCAGAGCCAAAGGAAGCAAGTTCAGGAAGCAAAGTTCAGGACAAAACAATTAAGGAGGTAGTTAAGCAAGCAAATCAGCGGCTAATGCCGCTCGTCCATAATCCGGACCAAGACCCCGCGAAAGGGGAGGTAGCCACCATGCCCCCAACCCCCCCCCAAGACCTGAGCTCAGTCCCGGGGCTCTAGGCAACACCCCCCACCCCCCCAAGACCTGAGCTCAGTCCCGGGGCTCTAGGCAACACCCCCCACCCCCCCAAGACCTGAGCTCAGCCCCGGGGCTCTAGGCAACACCCCAACACCCCCCGCCCTGCCTCCCCTTTCCACCTCAACCCACCCCCCGTCCAAACCCGTCCCAAAAATCCTTTTCCTTGAATGAGAGACGTAACATGAATGAGGAATGAATGTATATTGGGATGTTAATTGACGTGTGTGTCTGGCCAATGTGTTTGTCTGTGTGTCAAGTGCAAAGCAGAGGGTTTCGGTGTGAAACTTTGTAAGCGATCTGCTCGACTTGGGGGAAATTCAGGCCGGGAATGTCCATTTTAACGTCTATCCGAGAGAACAGGCGAGGTCCTGAACTGAGTCCGGATTTTCATCTGTTTGGGAGTTGTTTGGGAAGCGAATTGATATAAATCGGGTCAGGAAAGCACCCGGAGTGCCCTTGTCGATCTACTGTTGATATGAAGCGGTTTCTTGGAGATGGTTGCAGAATTCGAATCAATATGTGTGTTTTACTTGAATTGAAGAGTTCATTCAATGGCAGATATTGTGGATTGTATGTGTGGGATGTATCGCTGAGGCAGCTCACCTTTGGAATTGGTGTCATATAGTGCATTTTGGGTCAGGGAGGTCAAGCGTCGGAGATCCTGTTAGCTAGGGATGAGTTCTGACAGCTCAATGTTCTGACAGCTCACTACATGTCAGGTAGTAGATTTGTTATGACAGCACTTTGTTATGACAGCCGACTGCATGTCCCAACGCGAGGTAAACCCCGCCGCGAACGCGAATAGAGCGGCGTGCAGGGAGTGTTGGGAGTCGTGTGGAGGCACGAGGGTGCGCGCCAAAATGGGGGGGGCGGCGTGGCGTCATCGCGTTAAGATGGTAGTGCCAGGTCGATCGGCGATCTCTGAATTTAAATCGGATTTTTGTCATGTGTGTTGTGAAATTAAACGTCTATCCGAGAATCCTGGCAATGTTCGTTTAATTATCTGCTCAGAGTGCCGGCGATAACTCGCCCACTCTCAGAGGAAGTGTGTGCCCAAATGCATTGTGGGTCATTTCGACTTTGCTGGATGTCGGACGTTCACATGTCAGTATCTTGTCAGAATCTTCTTCTTCATGTCATGTCCTTCATCCTTCATCTTCTTGTCAGAATTAGACATGAGTCATGAGCCATGTCGGAATAGTGGCCGGCTGCGACATATATGCCAGGCAATGTCACAGGACGAATACGTTATTTAAGATGGATTTATAAGATGGATAGATGGATGGATTTATTTAAGATGGCTAAAATAAACGATTTCAAGACAGAGTAATTAATTTCCGGAGTCAAGTTCCAACAGGAAGTCTTGTTCATACAGTAAGGTACAGTGCGGAGTGGCGGCTGGAAGATGCATCGAAGCATTTGGGATGATCGATGCGCCGGACAAAGGGTATGCTGGCGAACGATGCTGGTAAGGTTGTTATTAAAACACATATGGGTCTGAGGGCAGATAATGTGGGACAAGCTGCCTCACGGGCGCTGCAGGGAGAGTATTTGGAAATTCAATAATTGAGCAGAAATGTCACGTTTTCAACAGAACGCTGATCCGAGGAAAGAGGAATATCGAGGTTTCAACTGTCGGTATGTGGTGTGGCTTGTGCCAAGGTGTGGGCGCGAGGAGGTGCGTTGATGAAGCGTTGTGCGAACGAGGAAGGATGTGCGATGGGCATTGTGAAGCACGCCTCGTACGGAAGGTCCTTGGACGAAGTGTGACGGTTGTTGGATTCGTAGAAGTTAGCATTATGCTATGTAGAGCCACATTAATGGTCATTTGTCCATTGTCGCCGGACTTGCATTACTTGTGGGATAATAAAGCGCTGGTTACCCCAATTCGAAGTTTGACCTTTTAAAGTTTAGTTGACCTTTGTTCGAGATATGCAAGGGAAAGGTCAGAGGTAATTCACTAACCTTGGAAGAACGACAGGCGGAGTCAGTCTACAGGGTGTTGCTTTAACGACAGGATATAGAACCTAAATCTGGAGAGAATATCGGGACATATATTGTGGGTAAAACCAAAATCATGTACGTAATTAATGAACAGAGAATATCGAGTCCTGTTTGTCGTTGTAATTGTCGTTGATGTCCCGATTCAGGGGTCTCAAGAAATAAACAGACTTCCGGTGCCGACTGGACGCGTCAGGTACAGTACGCTGGAATTTAATTTAAGTCATGTCAAGAGGAGGACATTTGTGAGGATGAAGAGATGCAAGTAACGTGGATTAAATTGTGGTATCACGAGCTGGGTGCCAGAGATATTGTGGTTATTATAACTCACTGATTATAGGGGGCGCCGGGCGCACCGAGTACAGATCGGGTTGCATGATGGAGCACGCATGCATGGATTTTGGCTTTGCGAGGCCCCGGATAGAAATTGGCATTTCGATGCTGTGGATTATATTGTACCTGCCCGGAAAGGGGATGTCCTGTGCTGGGGCTGGCGACATGCCTCTGTTATTTGTCTGTCTGTCGGTCTGATTGTAAGTCTTTGGTACTGGGAGGGCTAATTGAGTGCTCAGGCGTCATTGTTCCATGGAGGCAGGTCCGGGGGTTTTGGTCCAGCCTGCAAGGAGTCCAGGGGCTTGTTTTAGGGCTGGGTCGCCAAAAATGGGATGCTGTGCCCATCTGGATGTAAAATTATCCATCAAGGACGGGGAATAATGTGCAGTGTGATTGGGTAAGAGGTACAGGCCATAAAACACCAACCCCATGAGGAACGAAATAAATGGAGAGATGTTGGGATCACATGATGGTTGGGATTGAAGAACAACCTACTGGGATTTCAAACCTGTGTTTGGGTCTGGGGCAACTGGGTGATGGGCAATAGTGTATGAGTGAGTAATTATGATCTGTTTAAGTGTAAGAGGCGGTGGAGAAGAAAGGGGTGATGAAAAGTTATTTGTTTAGTGTGAAGTAGGTTGGTTGCTTATTTGTCACAGTAAGATGAGAGTTATGTTTTTAAGCTTGGTCTTTGAATGAATTGTTGCTTGGGATGTGTTGATTGGAAAAGTGATTTCTGATCGCTGATCCGATCTGGTTTTGAATTGTTGATTTAATTTTGAATTGATTGGAGGTAATAAGGATTTGTGTTGATTTCCTGATTTGAGTTCATCTGGAAACGAAGACAGATGGGATTAATGTGTATATCAGGAACAATTTGGAAAAGAAATATGGATATATGACATTACTAAAATATAACCAAGCAATTGAGAGTTCTTGGGTTAATGGGATATAAATAAATGCATCTACAAGTTGATGGTTTATAAAAAAAAAAATTTAGTTCTGGATGATACTTAAACGATGAACAATGTTGGCAATATACAAAGAATGTGACTTGTTTTTGGGGGGAAAACATGTGGTTTAAATTTGGTTGGCTAAGTTTTAAAGATGGAGATGTTTCGCAGAACTCTTATGATTATTTACATGAGTGGTGGACTATTCCATGGCGAAGCATTTTTCAGTTTTTATGATTAAGGTTTAAGGTCTTTATGATCTGTTTAGTGTATTTTTCAAAGGAGAGGGTTTTGGTCAATGATGATGCCAAGATTCCGGATGTGGATACTGGGAAACCATCGATGTTGGGGGGAATGAAGATTAATTCAGATTTAGCGTAGTTAAGTTCGAGGAAGCTGATCTGAAGCTAGAATTTTATTTCAGTTAGGCAGTTTGTCAGGATAGAGTGGGTGGTGGTGGAGCACGATTTGGTGGAGATGAAAAAGCTGGATGTCATCGGTGAAGCAGTGGAATTGGAGACCATGGTGCATTGGCTATGGTGCATGACGGATTAAGTGACCAAGGGGGGATAGGTACAGGACGAAGAGGAGGGGGCCAAGAACTGAACCTTGGGGGACACCTTAAGGGGGAGTGAATTGTGGTGATTAAGCTGTTGTAGATGCTGTCAATTTTGCTTTGGATGAATGGTCCAGGAAGGAAGGAGGGTGCAGGTGGCACCAGGTGTGAGTGCACAGGTGTGCACCAACAGGTGTGTGGAGCAAGGTGGTGGTATCCAGGGAGCTGAGGAGTTTGTTCACGTTGTAAAGTTTGTTTATTTAGTTTGTTTATTGTAGAGAAGAGTGCTTTTGGGATTCCGGAGCCAGAGTGGATAATTTGAGGGTAGTAGGTGGAGTAGAGGACATCTTTGCAGTGCTGTAGGTGGTCCATGTGAAGCTTGGGAGTGAACTGATTTGGGTTTAATAGGCACAAGCTGGTCTAAACAGGGTGAGGAGGATGGTGTGATTGATGATGTCAAAGGAGGCGTTGAGGTGAGGAGGATGAAAATGTTGAGGTTGCCGGCATCAGAGGAGAGAAAAGGTCGCTGGTGATTTTGAGGAGAGCAGTTTCAGTACTGTGGCTGGAGCAGAATCCGGATTGGGATGTTTCATACAGGTTATTGGCAGAGTGGTGATGTTTGAGTTGAGTGGCCACAGCACGTTCCAAAACTTTTGACAGAAAGGGTAGGTTGGAGATGGGTCTGAAGTTATTTAGGGTGTCAGGGTTTAGTCCAGGGTTTTTCCAAAATGGGGGTGAAGTTTCACGAGTTTTTGGGGAAATCGGTATGTGAAGCTGGATTAAGTTGGAACTGCTTGATGAGCCATGGAGATGGATTGGGTTTTGTTGTTGGTTGTCTGGGAGTTCGGTTGTTGCATTGCCAAAGGTTTCTGTGTGGTGGACACACTCGTTGGCTGTTGTCTTGTGTGACGTGGATGGAGATGTATGTGGCTGCGTGTGGCTGCCTGGAGGGGAAGGCGGCTACAGTGGTTGATATTGGTTGTGGGTTGTCCGGGGTGCTTCGATTTGCATAAAGGGTGAAGATTGGGATATTACATTATTTTAAGTAAGTATTGGTATGAGTAATTACAGAAGTAATTATGAGTTATTATGAGTAATTAGTGGTATGAGTATTAGTTATGAGTTCCAGGTGTTGAGCTAGTTATGCTAGTTATCCAGCTAGTTATGAGTAAGTGATTATTTTAGTAAAATTACATGTTTCGCTGTGTTGTGGATCTGGGGACAAGCTAGTTTGATGGGTACCCTGGGGTCTTCGGCGTGTCTATGTGTTTGTCTGGCTGTTACACTAGACTCTGGGATGTGTTTTCATGAGACGAATTTCAGAATTGATGACAATTCAGTGAGTATGGTGGACAACGTGAAGTGGCTGGTGTGAAGGAAGGGGTTGGGAAAGATGGACCCCCTTCACGAATACCCAGTAGGGTAGCTTAATTTCAGACATAACAGTGAGAATCTATTGTGAGCGAATCACAGTGGGTGAGGAAAACATTGTGTGTGACCAGACACCAGAACTGACCAGAATTGAAATTGGAAGTAGACCAGGTTATTTCTATTATTTGTTTATTCGTGAAAATAAATAAATAATAGGGGGAGGTTCATGGAGGTTAATGGTGGTTTGTTTGTATTAATCGAGGTTAATGGTGGTTTGTGTTTGTGTTAATGGAGGTTAAAGGTGGTTGGTTTGTGTTAATTCTAGTGGAAACTCTCGCTGAAGTAATTTTCGTTTATTTTTATTTTTTGATTCGATTTGAGAGTTGAGATGATTGATTTTTTATTAATTTTATAATTTTATTTTTATTGATGTTGGAAACAGGTAATGGGATGCTGAGAGAAGGATTGAATTTAATTTGAATTGGACTGGATTAAATGGGATTGAATTTAAAAATTGAATATTGGATAAAATTGGATCCACTTGGAAAAAAGTGGATTAGGAAATTGGAGACCTGTAGACCAGGCGCTCCCAGGAGACTTGTGGACCAGGTGTTCCACCAGAGGAAAAAGACCAGGTGTTCGTGGAGCACTTCACCTGCAAGAACGCCTTGGAACCAAGGTGGAAGGGACCAGTCCAGGTGTTGCTGACTACACCAACGGCAGTCTTTTGCGAGGGCAAGACTTCGTGGATCCACGCCACGCACTGTAAGTTGGCCATACAAGCACCAGACACCACACCCCCCAGAACACAGTAAGGATGGGCCTAATCATAGGTACAATACTATTGATAGCGACAGCAGCTAGGGGAAACTCCGATTCCAATAGATGCGAAAACGAAACCCGACACCTCACCGTAACATGGGGACAAAGAGTATCACTACCATGTTTCGAACAGAGAGCCCTGCACACAAATTGGGTGAACATAAATTGGCTAGCACTATCGGCAGGGCCTGGACGCGTTGGCATGATACTACAAAAGCAACGAGAGTTCCGGGAAGACGGGCAAGCTAGCATTAAGACCTTGGCCCAACCAGGATACTAATGGGGAACCCCTGATTTTAAGCTACAAACACGCACGCGCCTAGAGAAAGGCATGACTATGCAGGTCCGGTGCAGCGTCTGGACCCCTGGCGCGGCCGGTGGCGAAAAGAACTACATACCATGCATCGAATACATACTCACGCCACAACCCCAGGATAAGGCCCCAAAAAGAAGGGTGAAAACACATATTGGAAAGTGGCCAGGGAGGTGGCAACAATTCAAAATAGGACACACTGCTGGTCGTGCATGCGCTTTCCCCAAGCAGGCACCACAGGAATACACATGATAGTGCTACCTCTGTCCCTCAATGACCTCTGCTCACAACCTATCGATTCCCCATGTTTAGTCACCACGCTGGAAAGAGAAGGGGTTGACAACGGCAAGAGTTGCAATCGACAATTTAATTATCGCCCGTCAATGATTGCCCATGTGGCCGAGAGGCCTGCCCCCGTCTGGGTCAAACCACAGAAAGGGAGGGTCTGCCTCCAGGGTTCCGGCCACTTGCGTATGGGAGAATCAGAATGCGCCTACACTCTCCCCGGGAAGCTGGGACAAGGGAGCTCGGGGATTACATTACGAATAGTACTGCAAGATAAACACAACCACAACATAACGGCTATAACATTCTCTAGGGGGGTTAGTAGGATTAATGGGGTGGTAAAGGGACTCCAGGGCTTATCCACCCACCTGGTCCCACCCCATGGGACAATGTTTATATGCGGCGACAAGGCTTACCCCTATTTACCAAATAATTGGGGGGGCACATGTTATCTGGGTTCAGTCCTTCCTGACGTTGAGATACTGGATGAGCTAGACCCAAAGTCCTTGGACAGGCGTTATAAGAGGTCAGTCATGAACGAAGATGGAACCACTAAACTACACGGGAGCCTAGGGGAAAAGGTGTTTGGTTTCTTCTTCCCAGGAGCGGGCACAGTCATGGATAGTTTCCGGATAGACAAATTGGCTTTGGCCCTAGAAAAGGTGGCAAACGACACCGCTACGGCTCATGACATACTATTGGATCGATCGGATCGCGCGCGAAAATTCTTATACATTTAGCTGGCTCACTGACTGGTTCCAGGGATGGACGGGCACCATAGTGAAGTGGTTATTGACCGCACTGGCTGTGATAATCGGGGTAGTAATTTGGGGGGCACTAATGAAATCTCTAGTCCTCCTCTGTATGAGAAAGTATTTTACAGGATGGAAAGTGAAAAAGCCGCCGACAACGACTATGGTTCTGACCACAGAGGCCGTCGACCTGAACGGGTCCTTCAACAAGGCAGACGTGACCGGCGCTCCAGAAAATTGCATTGAATTTTGTGACGACTGTGATACTTGTGTGGATCCCATGTGGGAACTGGCTGCTGCCTGTAACGGTGTATGTGATGACTGTGATACTTGTGCTATAAACCCCTTGCGTGTACTGGCTAACGCTGCTTATGTATTACAAGCTGACAGCTGCACGCCCCCTTCTGACCCAACTATGGATCTGATTGCGACACTGGGTCTGGCGGTTGAGGGACCCGACGCGGATGTCCTAGACCCGCAAGCCGACCAGGCGCCCATGGGAGACTTTGACATAAAGGAAGTCCCTCTCTTTTCTTCAAATGTTTCGGATCTCTTTGATCCAAATGTTTCGGATCTCTTTGATCCACATGTTGCGGATCTCTTTGCTTCAAGTGATTCGGATTCGGATTTTTACGCTCTGTACCCTGACCAGGAAATTGAGACACAAGATACTGACGACATTTTGTATTCCCCAGAACAGCAACACGTGAGGGACCTCATGGGCATGACCGTTGATTAACTTCGAAGATCTGCAAGGACTGCGTCTGCAAAGGGTGGGGGGAGCCAGTTCCGCAGGGGAAGTGATGCACCCTCTGGCGGAGCAGAACCTCATCTGGACCAGACGTCTTCGTTGTGGATCCGAAACGTTAATGAACTTTCATGTTTTGAGCCCTCAGGCTCCGAGCACGCACCACACGACACGTTCGCCAAATGCACGGGCGAGGCGCTTTGGGCGCACGATATGCCCTTGGGAGATACCCGCATTACACGATGGTCTTTCAATAAAGCCCGATGTGGCACGTTGTCTCTTGAGATACTTTGTCTCGACGAGACAAGAGGAAGGAATGTCAGGTCTCAGATTTGTTACTGCTTAATGCTCAATTATAAATGCCAGTTGACTGACGTATTACCACGTAAGCTATGTTATAAAATGCTGTTCTATAATGTTATTTCATGAGTTAATAAAATGTATTCGAACCTTAGGTAGGCTGCTTGAATCGTAGACATAAATCCTTTTATAAATTGCCAAAAACATTAACTGTTTTGTTTAATGACAGTGACGCCTGAGTTACAATGAGGTTTTTGCTTCGCTTTCATTTAAAATGAGGTCATGCTGGACAATGGTATACGTGTGCTTTTTTCGAGGCTGGTCATAAAACCACGCCCACATGCGCTTGTTTTTGCGTAATGCCAGTAGAATGACATAAACCTATCGTTAACTATATATATTTTGTTTTAATCTCAGCAACGCATGACTCTGTATAAACATGCTTTGGATTACTCATGTACACAAACCCATAAAATATATGGGTTTGTTTGGCTAAGCATACACTCTTCTCTTTGTGAGTTACAGTTCTGTTTTCTCGGAGCCCAGAGAAACAATTGGTCCAAATGATAAGGAAAAGCTGACTCCCCCGAATGATAACGGTGGGAGGAACCTCTCCCAGTGTTGTTTGTTCCCTCGGAGATTTCCTGATAAAACGTGTCCCTATATAAATGGACTGGGAATCAATGTGTTTTCAGGAAGGCTTGACGTGGCATGTTCTTGCTGTAGATTGCTGTAGACGTCGGCCTCCTCCGGATCCGTATAAGTTGGTTATTAATAAAGCTGCGCCATTTTTCAGGCTATTTGTGGACTTCTTTTGCAAACGAAGAGCTGATTCTTCACATATATATATATATATATATATATATAGTTTGCTCAGGCCAAACATGTTACATGGATGTTATCCAGTCTCAAAGCAATTTCATGCAAAGTTTGCCAGTCCACACATCTTTGAAGCCAACTTGTTTGCTTCGTTGAATCATTGATTGCACCTTTCGGGACACACATTGCATTATGGATTATGAGACGAGTTACTTTTTGGTGTACAAAGTCAAGGCTCGTGGAAAAACAAGGACACAGAACAAAAGGAGCAGCAAAATATGGAGGAATGGGAACATCAAGAGCAGGGCCAAGGGAAAAATAGATGTAGACAGACAAACATGGGATGCGTGTACGTGGCAGACAATATGGATACAGGAGCAAACGCTAAGGAAGGAAAAAAAATTGAAATTTGGAAAAATGTGGAATTTGGGGTGTAGGAGGGTGGAAGGAGTTTTCGGGGGTAGAAAATATCATGGTTTTGGATTGGGATGCTCTGAGGTCGTGGTGAACAGCTGTCATTTGAAGACCTAGAGGAAAGAATGAGATTGAGGAGAATGTGGAAGTTGATTCTACTGGTGGGGAAAAAAAGGAAGGAATGATTGGAGGTGAGTGGTGATCCTGGATTTTGGGAGTTTCACCAGAAGGAGGTTGCTAGTGGACTGTGTGTGCGCTGCAGAAACCTGGAGGAGATAGGTCACGGTAAGGCAGAGGGTACAAGACCAGACAGGAGGTGGTAGAAGATAGAGAGACAACTGAGCTGTCTGCGATGGGAAAGTGATAGGCCCATAGATTCAGCGCAGGAGATCCAATGGTCTTGAAGGCCTTGGTTTCTATGGTGTCAAGCTGAGCAAGGCGTGACGCTGGGGAGCCAGCCCAGAGGGGAGAGCAGTACTCCATCAATCTGCGGATGGAAACCTTGTATGTGGATAGGAATTTACGTGTGCCACATTCGATTCAAAAAGGAAGGACTTGGTACGATGCAGGATGCCCATTTTGGCAGCTGGGTTTGCAGACCAACTTTGAAATGTGGTTTGCTCCAAAAAGATCAAGCTGATAGTGAGACCCAGGAGTTTGAGTGACTGAACATCAAAAGAATTCAGGGATTTTAAAATTCTGTAGCCCACGTGAAAGTAGGAAACCTTTGTTGGAGCTGCATTACAGAAAGAAGGTGTACGGCCTCATGATTTGATGTCGCATTTCCGAGGATGAGCCACCATGTCCTGAGGATAATCAACGTGACATTACATACAAAATCGAGATCACCACATCGTTTTGCATTTTCTTAAGGTAATTTCCATGACAGAAAGCAAGGAACTTTATATTTTCTTTGGATTTCTACCAGTTCCCCATCTGTTCCACAGCTAGGGAGTTTCTACAAGTCCTATAGGTAGTCAACAACAAGCGCAAAGTACTCACCTTACAAAAAGAATCTCCAAAAATTTATCCAGAGATCCAACAGATGTGAGAAGTTTTTTTTTAGTCAGATTGAGAATTTATTTTAAGGATGCTAACCTCAGATCATCTGATTCCAATACTATATTATATGATATATTATAGTGTTGCAAATCCATTATGCTCTTCTATCAGTATCATTTTGATTTAATGCTCAGTACTTTGTTAACCTTTAAAAGAACTATGCCAACAGGAGATGCACCGATTCCCGAAAACGTGAGCATCACGCAGAGTAGAGTCTCCACGGCCAAAGTCAGCTGGGATCTTCCGCAGGATGGCAACGCCATCGGTTACATTATAACGCAACAGGTATGGCTTCAGCCGACACGGTATATCATTCCGAATGAGATTACTGCTTTTCCTTTGAAGTTGTCATTTCATCTTTTCTTCCTCTACAAGTTTCCGAGTTGAAGAACCTGAACGAAATAGGCTGATTTCTTTGAAATCCGGATGCGGTTGAACGGAAGAAGCAAATCAAGTTGTTTGTTGCTGAGTGTTCTTGTTTCACCGAGTTCCAATTTGGAATCAGGAAGTAGAAGAGTTGTTTTCTTTTACCTCATTAACATTTACCAGGGCCTTTCCAAAATGGCATGTAATTGGTGAGGAATCTTGCTGCCATTTCGCCAATTTGGCTCACGTATTGAAGAGGCGAGCATTTAATCGGCGAGTATTTAATAGGCGAGTATTTAATAGGCGAGTATTTAATAGGCGAGTATTCAAAAGGTGAGTATTTAATAGGCGAGTATTTAATAGGCGAGTATTTAATAGGCGAGCGTTTAATAGGCGAGCGTTTAAAAGGCGAGTAGTTAATAGGCGATTTAATAGGCGAGTATTTAATAGGCGAGTATTTAATAGGCGAGCATTTAATAGGCGAGCATTTATTAGGCGAGCATTTATTAGGCGAGCATTTAATAGGTGAGCACTTAATAGGTGAGCATTTAATAGGTGAGCATGTAATTGGCGAGCATTTAATAGGTGAGCATGTAATGGGCGAGCATTTAATAGGCGAATATTTAATAGGCGAGTATTTAATAGGCGAGTATTTAATAGGCGAGCATTTAATAGGCGAGCATTTATTAGGCGAGCATTTATTAGGCGAGCATTTAATTGGCGAGCATTTAATAGGAGAGTAGTTAATAGGCGATTTAATAGGCGAGCATTTAATAGGCGATTATTTAATAGGCGAGTAGTTAATAGACGAGTAGTTAATAGGCGATTTAATAGGCGAGCATTTAATAGGCGAATATTTAATTGGCGAATATTTAATAGGCGAGTATTTAATAGGCGAGCACTTAATAGGGGAGCATTTAATAGGCGAGTATTTAATAGGTGAGCATTTAGTGGGCGAGCATTTAATGGGCGAGCATTTAATGGGCGAGCATTTAATGGGTGAGCATGTAATAGGCGAGCATTTAATAGGCGAGTATTTAATAGGCGAGTATTTAATGGGCGAGCAGTTAACAGGCGAGCATTTAATAGGCGAGTATTTAATAGGGGAGTATTTTATAGGGGAGCATTTAATAGGCGAGCATTTAATTGGCGAGCATTTAATAGGCGAGCATTTAATAGGCAAGCATTTAATTGGCGAGCATTTTATTGGTGAGCATTTAATTGGCGAGCATTTAAAAGGCTAGCATGTGATAGGTGAGCATTTGATAGGCGAGCATTTGATAGGCGAGCATTTGATAGGCGAGCATTTGATAGGCGAGCATTTAATAGGCGAGCATTTAATCGGCGAGCATTTAATAGGCGAGCATTTAATCGGCGAGCATTTAATAGGCGAGCATTTAATAGGCGAGTATTTTATAGGCGAGTATTTAATAGGCGACTATTTAATAGGCGAGCATTTAATAGGGGTGCATTTAATAGGCGAGCATTTAATAGGCGAGCAATTAATAGGCGAGCATTTAATAGGCGAGCATTTCATAGGCGAGCATTTCATAGGCGAGCATTTAATAGACCAGTATTTAATAGGCGAGCATTTAATGGGCGAGCATTTAATGGGCGAGCATTTAATGGGCGAGCATTTAATGGGCGAGCATTTAATGGGCGAGCATTTAATGGGGAGCATTTAATGGCGAGCATTTAATAGGCGAGCATTTAATAGGCGAGCATTTAATAGGCGAGCATTTCATGGGCGAGCATTTAATGGGCGAGCATTTAATGGGCGAGCATTTAATGGGCGAGCATTTAATGGGCGAGCATTTAATGGGCGAGCATTTAATGGGCGAGCATTTAATGGGCGAGCATTTAATGGGCGAGCATTAATGGGCGAGCATTAATGGGCGAGCATTTAATGGGCGAGCATTTAATAGGTGAGCATTTAATAGGCGAGCATTTAATAGGCGAGCATTTATTAGGCGAGCATTTAATAGGCGAGCATTTAATAGGCGAGCATTTAATAGGCGAGCATTTAATAGGCGAGCATTTAATAGGCGAGCATTTAATAGGCGAGCATTTAATAGGCGAGCATTTAAGAGGCGAGTATTTATTAGGCGAGCATTTAATAGGCGAGCATTTAATAGGCGAGCATTTAAGAGGCGAGCATTTAATAGGCGAGCATTTAATAGGCGAGCATTTAATAGGCGAGCATTTAAGAGGCGAGCATTTATTAGACGAGTATTTATTAGGCGAGCATTTAATAGGCGAGCATTTAATAGGCGAGCATTTAAGAGGCGAGCATTTATTAGGCGAGCATTTATTAGGCGAGCATTTATTAGGCGAGCATTTATTAGGCGAGCATTTATTAGGCGAGCATTTATTAGGCGAGCATTTATTAGGCGAGCATTTAATAGGCGAGCATTTAAGAGGCGAGCATTTAAGAGGCGAGCATTTAAGAGGCGAGCATTTAAGAGGCGAGCATTTAAGAGGCGAGTATTTATTAGGCGAGCATTTAATAGGCGAGCATTCAATAGGCGAGCATTTATTAGGCGAGCATTTATTAGGCGAGCATTTATTAGGCGAGCATTTATTAGGCGAGCATTTAATAGGCGAGCATTTAATAGGCGAGCATTTAAGAGGCGAGCATTTAATAGGCGAGCATTTAATAGGCGAGCATTTAATAGGCGAGCATTTAAGAGGCGAGCATTTATTAGGCGAGTATTTATTAGGCGAGCATTTAATAGGCGAGCATTTAATAGGCGAGCATTTAAGAGGCGAGCATTTATTAGGCGAGCATTTATTAGGCGAGCATTTATTAGGCGAGCATTTATTAGGCGAGCATTTATTAGGCGAGCATTTATTAGGCGAGCATTTATTAGGCGAGCATTTATTAGGCGAGCATTTAATAGGCGAGCATTTAAGAGAGAGCATTTAAGAGGCGAGCATTTAAGAGGCGAGCATTTAAGAGGCGAGCATTTAAGAGGCGAGCATTTAAGAGGCGAGCATTTAAGAGGCGAGCATTTATTAGGCGAGCATTCAATAGGCGAGCATTCAATAGGCGAGCATTCAATAGGCGAGCATTTAATCGGCGAGTATTTAATAGGCGAGCATTTAATTGGCGAGTATTTAATCGGCCAGCCATCCCCGCTACCCTGGACAAATCCTGAAATTCCTGCCATGACTTTCTGTGTCAGATAAGTGACCCCTCCAGGCTTATAACCCGAGCCAAGAAAGTGCTTCAGCAGATCGGACGCTTCGCGAAGAGCTTTTATGCTCAGGGCAGGATGCTCTTATTATGATAAACAAAAGGAAAAGCTCTTATTCAATTATCCATCCATTGGCAATTAATTGTCCCCCGTCGCACCGCGGAGCGAAATGGGGACTCTGGTTATCCTTTGGATTCCAAGGGCTTTTGACTGGACTTTTGTTCTATTTCGATTTGTCAAAATGAATATTTATTTTGCTGCTCACCAACTCACATTTTAGCCTCATACCTTCCCTATTGCTCCAATGTCAGAGCATTGACCTTCTATGCATAACTCAGAGATTGTATTGTTATTTTTATAAAGTGAATAAGTATATTGAAGCCACAGATTGCTCAATTACACCTGTGTCCTCATGAAGCAGAATAGGAAGAGTAAGAGAAGAAGAAGAAGCAATGCTGCATACAATAAAAAGTATGGGTTCTTTACAAAACGAGGTAGGGTGCGTGTCCTGCTGTGAGTTTCGCTCGATTCTCACTTAATGCACAAATGGCACGAAAAGCAAAAACAGAGTGAAATACACATCTGTTGCATGTAGCACCACAGAACGATCGGCACTAATGTGGAAATTTGCAAATAAATATAATATATAGCATCACTTACCTTTTATTTTCAAGATCCGTGAGCTCTACTTAAGAGCCTTGTTGGCGAGGTACAGCAATTGCTTGTCTCGGATGGGCAGTCGATTCTTGGCAACAAAAAAAAGGAGAAGAAAAAGAGCCATTGCCAACGAATCCTTTCTGCACATGCTTCGCATATAAACCTCAAAGCATTAGCAGGCAGTAAAGATAGTCGCAACCTCACCTGTGGTGAGTTTCAGGCACCTGCAATATAAAAAAAATCACTCATTCAACCAGTTTGAATGGCGAAAAAGAGTCATTCTGCTCTTTTGTGTCACTGTGTGTACCACAATGAGCATGGAGAAAAGAAAGAAAACCAAGAATTGTCTGAGGAGGTCAGACACAATATTGTAGCAAATCATGGACAATCTAAGGGCTACAAGTCCATCTCCAGAGACATTGATGTTCCTGTGTCCACTGTATGCAATGTTATCAGGAAGTTTAAGGCCCATGGCACTGCAGCCAACCTCCCTGGACGTGGCCACAAGAGAAAACTTGATCGAAGATTGCAGCAAAGGATTGCTCAAATGGTGGAGAAAACACCTAGACCAACTGCCAAACAGATTCAAGCTGACCTTCAGACACAAGGTACGACAGTTTCAACTCGCACCATCCATCGACAACTCAATGAAAGGGGGTTATATGGTAGACCCAGGAGGACCCCACTGCGAAGAAAGAGACAAAGGAAAGTTTGACTGAAGTTGCCAAAACACACATGATCAAGCCAAAATCCTTCTGGGAGAATGTCCTGTGGACGGAATTGACCAAATTAGAGCTTTTTGGTAACACACATCATCTTTATGTTTACAGAAAACAAAATGAAGCCTTCAAAGCAAAGAACACCTTGCCCACAGTCAAACATGCCTCTGGCACTGGGTGCCTTGAATGTGTGCATGGCATCATGAAATCAGGAGATTACCAAGGCATTTTGGAGCGCAATGTTAATCCCAGTGTCAGAAAGCTGGGTCTCCGTCTGAAGTCATGGGTATTGCAGCTGGACAATGACCCCAAACCCACTTCAAAAAGCCCCCAGGGATGGTTCAAGACAAAACTCTGGACTGTTCTAAATTGGCCAGCAATGAGTCCAGATATAAATTTCATTGAACACCTGTGGGGAGATCTGAAAACAGCATTTGGGAGAAGGAACCCTTCAAATCTGGGAGAACTGGAGCAGTTTGCACAAGAAGAGTGGGCCAAACTGCCAACAGAGAGGTGAAGGAAGCTCATTCATGGCTATAGGAAGTGCTTGATTGCAGTTATTTTGTCCATAGGCTGTACAACAACAACAAGAACAGGCATTTTAAGGCCATTTTCCCTGCGAGAGCTGGCGTTAGCTTTGCAGGCCCCATGACAATCTTCTCCATTTTGCCCTATTTTCTACATCTCCCCTTGTTAACCCCCTTGCCCACATTTCTTCTTTCACTACCTTTATCCAAGTCTTTCTCAGTCTTCCCCGTCCTCTACCTCCTTCTACATTCATTTCCATTACTCTTCTCAACCAGCCACTTTCATCTTTCCTCAACACATAACCAAACCATCTCAAACAGTTTCTCTTCACAGCATCCATCCCATCATCTTTTGGTTATGTGTGCTTTGGTTATGCTCTATTCCCATCATCTTTTGCAATTCATAATTTGTCTTCCTCTCTCTCAACGATACTCCACACATCCACCGAACCATTCACATTTCCACCCTTTCCAGCCTTCGTTGCTGTTCTACTTTCATTACCCATGTCTCTCTCCCATAAATCATAACACTCTCACACATGCAGCATACACCTTTCCCTTCAGCTTCAACGAAACTCCCCTCCTCATCAGCACGCCACTCAGTTCCCGAAACTTCTTCCATGCACATCTCACTCCAGCAACCGTCGCCTAGTCTGATCCACCTTCTCCATTCAGCATGTCTCCGAGGTAGCAAAATGTTTTAACACCTTCCAGCTTTATGCCGTCTCCAAGATCCAACTCAACATTTTCTCCATCTGCAGCTCCCTCTGTGCACACACTACAGTTGAATGAAGCTGCCACACTGGTTAATGACCCTCTCAAACCACTACATATTCGATGAACCGACTCAGCGCACATTGTACATTGAATGGAGTTCACTCCGACACCCTTCCTGCACACAGCACATGGCCACTTCCCAGTTCTTTCCACCTCACCACATGCTTTACCACTTGCCATCACCTTTGTCTTTCCGATATTCACCTTCAGACCTTTTGCCTCCATACATTCCTTCCACTTGGTCATATTCTCCTTCAGTCCATCCATACTCTATGCAATCAACACCAGATAATTTGCATGCAACAACTCCCACGGTAAACCGTCCTTTACGTTCCGAGCCAGCACCTTCATCACAGCTACAAATAGCAGTGGACTTAATACCGACCCCTGATGCACTCCCACCTTCACCTCAAACTCACCACTGTTCCCGTCCTTCGTCCTTACACCTGTGCGCGCACTCTTGTACATTGCCATCACTACTCTGATCGACCATTCCTCCACTCCTAAGTTCCTCAATGCCAATGTCACTACTTCACATGGAACCCTATCGAATGCTTTCTCCAGATCAACAAACCCAAGAAAAAACTTCTTCCTCTTCTCCATGTACTTCTCTTGCAACTGCCTTACAAAATAAAAAGTGTGTCTGTCATTCCTCTTCCTGGCATAAATCAAAACTGCATTTCGTCAATTTTCACTTTCTTCCTTATCCTCCTCTCCAACACCCTTTCCAATACCTTCATGCCATGCTCTAATAATTTTATCGCTCTATATGAGCCACAGTGCAGAGGGTCACCTTTCCCCTTGTATAGAGGGACGAGGGTACTCAGTTCCCAATTCACTGGAATGCGGCCTTCTTTCACTCCCAGTTTACAGATCTCTGTCATTCTCTTCACACCCCAACTTCTCGCTACCTTCAACATATCTCCCACAACTCCCGTCGGCCATCCCACTTTTCTACTCTTCATTGCTTTTATCGATTCCTAAACTTCCTTCTCAGTTATTCAAAGATTGTGCAACCAAATATTTAGTCTAGGGTGTCAATAATTGTGTCAATGCCATTTCATTTTATTTTCTGATGTAAAAGGATATATTGGTGTACACTACACCCTATATTTATCACGACTTCAAATACCTAAAAATTAGAATCAGGTGCACCAGCTCAGGTGCAAATGATTAGAATATCGTTAGAGAGGATCTTGGAGGAACCTGTCTTATTTAAACCTCAGACATTTAGTTTGGTTTGCTCTTTGTTGTTGAAGTGTGCGGCGTCACCATGCCGAGATCAAAAGAGCTATCTGAGGCCTTCAGAAAGAAGGTTATAGATGCCTACGAGTCTGGGAATGGATTTAAAAAGATCTCCAAACAATTTGAAATCAATCATTCGACTGTCCGGAAGATCATCTTCAAGTGGAGAAGATTCCAAACAACTGCCAACTTGTTCAGGCCAGGCCGCCCCAGCAAGTTCAACCCGAGATCAGACCACAAGATGTTGAAAGAAGTCTCTAAGAACCCCAGAATGTCATCACGGTACCTACAGGTAGCTCTTGCCACCACATCCCTTTCAAATCCCCCCTTGTTGCCCCTCCCCTCCCAAACTCTCCCCTTGCCGCACCCCTACTAATCTCCCCCATCACTAATCCCCTTCAAATCTCCCCGCTCACCCCTTCCCTCCTAAACTCCCCCTTCACCCCTCCCCGCCTAAACTCCCCCCTCACCCCTCCCCTCCTAAACTCCCCCCTCGCTCCTCCCCTCCTAAACTCCCCTCATGCCCCTGCCCTCCTAAACTCTCTCCTCACCCCTTTCCTCCCAAACTCCCACTCACCCCTCCCCTTAAAATCTCCCCCACCCTCATTTTTTTCTCCAATTCCGCCCTCTCACCCCTCCTCCTCAAAGCGTCCTCCCCGCTTCTTCCCCCTTCCCCCTTCCAACTCTCACCTCCATCTCCCCCAACTTTCTTCCTTGCTCTGCGCGCCCCCTCATATAACACCTCACTGTGCCTCACCCAAACACCATCAAACCTTTTGTCCACCCCATCCTTCCCTTTCTCCTAACTATTCTGAAATCTCTGACACACTTTCAACAGCTCTCCCTACCTCTTCCACATCTTACCCCCCCCTCCCTCCCCCCCCCCTGTTCTGTATCCGATGCTCCCCATTCCTCTTCATTAACGGTATGGACCTCAAACATCCAGGGCCTTTTCTCAAACTTGACTGATCACTCCATACAGGTTGCTTCTGACAAACCAGATTTGATCTGCCTAACAGAAACTTTCCTCCTTCGTGATGTCTCTGATTCCTTAATATATCTCCCGGGTTACTCCCTCCTCCGGTATGATAGACCTGAGCCTCGCCCTGGAGGTGGGGTTGCTATCTTTATCAAAAACTCTTTTCCTCACTCACCCTGCACTACCCTCTCTCCACCTCCCACCACTTCGCTCCCACCTTTTGTTGATATGTGTGTTGTACCGTCCACCAAACAGTGATGACTCCATCTACATCTCGCTGTCTGACAATATGGACCAACCTCGATCTACTCATCCCAACTCTCTCTTCCTCATATGTGGTGATTTCAATTGTCACAATGCCAGTTGGCTGGGTGTGGGTAACTCTCTCACCAGTCATGGTTCCTCAGCAAAGGACTTCTGCAACTCATTGGGACTGACACAATCTGTCAATTTCCCGACCCGGATCTCAGTCAATGGGGCATCTTCTCTTCTAGACTTGGTTATTACTAACTTCCCTGCAAATGTCTGCTGGTCTTCCCTCTGCTCCAATCGGCTCATCTGATCATGTGCTTGTTAAAGTGGACCTCTCTCTGACCATTCTCGGAGAGCCTCCTCAGCATCGTCGAGTGTGGCATTTCACTCAGGCCAACTGGCATGGTCTTCAAGCAGCCATCAATCATCTGGACTGGTCTCTCATCTCTACCGCCTCTGACAACAACTCATCCTGGGAATACTTCCAAAGTAAATTGCTCTCTCTCATGCACAGATTTATCCCATCTCGTCTTCAGTTGTCATACCCCTCCTCCCGTCCATGGTACACGGAATCTTGTGGTGAGGCAGTTGCCCAGAAACAACTTGCCTTCGCCTCCTGGAAAGCAAATCCAATGGAAGGAAATCTCATTTCCTTTCACAAAGCCCGAAACAAGTATGTGTCCACCCTCAGGAGAGCCAGGAAACAATATCTCTCCACTCTCAAGACCGAACACTCAAACCTGTCTCCCTCTTCCAAATCCTGGTGGTGTCTGGTCAAATCTGTTTCTGGTGTTTGTTCCCCCTCCATCCCCTCTCTTACCTCAAACGGCTACACAGCTGACTCCGCACGAGAAAAAGCTGAATGCCTCAACTCTGTGTTTGCCTCTAAATCTTGAGTCCCAAACCAATCCCTCCCTGTACCCACTGCACCCAGTTGTACCCAGCTGCTCCTGGACTCTGTGTCCTTTTCTCCTGACAAGGTGGAGAAGTTTCTGTCATCCCTCGACTCTGATTCTGCAACTGGACCTGACGGCATCAACCCACAGGTCCTAAAATCCTGCTCTGCCACTATTTCATTCCCTTTCTCTGTTCTCTTCACCCTCTCTTTTGCTCAAGGTCATCTGCCATCACCTTGGAAATCAGCCAACATTACCGCTTTGCACAAAAAAGGTGCAAAAACAGATCCTTGCAACGACAGACCAATCAGATTTCTCCCAATTATCAGCAAAGTCATGGAATCCATCATTGCTTCGGATATCAAATCTTTCCTCTTCTCCAATGGCTTGATCTCTGATCATCAATTTGGTTTTAGACCAGGTCACTCTACTCTGGACATGCTGCTTCTGCTGTCTCAACAATGGAGGGAGGTCCTCAATGCCAAACAGGAAATTAGAGCTGCCTCCCTTGGCATATCACATGCCTTCGATACGGTCTGGCACCCCGCCCTGCTCACCAAACTCTCCTCCCATGGTATCCATGGAAATCTCCATGCATGGCTTGCGGACTTCCTCTCTGGTCATAGTCAACATGTGGCCCTGAATGGGTTTCTCTCATCTCCCCCTTCCTGTTCAGGCTGGAGTTCCCCAAGGCAGTGTGCTGGGCCCTGTGCTTTTTCTGGTCTTCATCAATGATCTCTCTGACTCTCTTGAAAATCCTCTCTATCTGTTTGCTGATGGCTCCACTCTCTGCCGCTCCATTCCTCATCCCTCAGATCGGCAGTCTGCAGCCTCCTTACTCTCTGCAGACCTGGACAAAATCACAGACTGGTCAAACAAGTGGAACATGTCTTTCAATCCTGACAAATCTCGCAATCTTACTGTGTCTCTCCGAAAAGATCAACGGGACAACAACCCTCCCATCTACTTTCTGAACACTCCTCTCCAAGAAGTTCTGTCGCTCAAGCTTTTGGCTCTCACTCTCTGCCATGATCCTTCCTGGGAAAACCACATTTCCAAACTGGCCTCCACAGCCAGTCGCCGACTGGGCATCCTCCGCCGTGTGAAGTCCTTCCTTGGCACACCTGAGCTCACCACATACAAGGCTTTCATCCGCAGCTCAATGGAATACTGTTCTCCCCTCTGGGCCGGTGCTCCTGCCTCACACCTCGTTCGGCTTCACGCTGTTGAAACCAAAGCTTTCAGAATCATTGGAATCTCTCGCGATGAAGCTAACTCCGAGGGCATTTCACCTACTCACCGCAAGCAGGTTGGTGGTCTTTCTGTCTTATATCGACTGCTCTCCGACCTTGCTCCCCCACCTCTCTCTGGGCTGTGTCCCCCAAATATTCCTACAGGTCGCACAAGATCTGCCTGCAACCCTCTTATGGATGAACTGCCAAAATCAAGACTCTCTGCTCACCTTCACTCCTTCGTTCCTTTTTTCTCCCGCCTCTGGAACAAACTCCCTCACTCTCTTCAATCCCACTCCTCCCTCCAGGTCTTTAAAACAGCTGTTCACCACCATCTCTTATCTTCCCCCATCCAAAACCTTGATCTTTTCTACCCCCACTAATTCACCCCAGATCCACATTTTTGAAATACCAACTTCTTTCCTGGAAGTCCTTGCAGTGTCCTTGTGTTTTATACTTCTCGCACCCCCACCTCCCCCACCACCTTCCCACGCCTCCTCCCCCCCAAGCCCTCTCCCTCCCACAGATCTCCCGATGTCCCTGCTCTCAAATGTTGTGTTTGTGTGCTCCCCCTTCTCTCCCCATCTTGTCTACCACTCCCCTTATTATATACTTTGTGTGACTGTTTGATTTTTTTTTTGTGTGTGATAAATGTTACCTCTTTCACGAGCCTCGATCCTGTATACGAAACAAAAAAAATCAAATGAAAAAAAATAAAAATCTCTTCAAGAGCGAGGTAGAAGACCAAGGTAATATTGACAGTGGGAAACAATTAGGCCCTTCGGCACAACCAGTGAGGAAATAGATGAATAGGAAAGGGGAGGAAACAAGCAAACAAGAGGATTGAGTGAGGAAGGATTAATGGGGATAATATAGGGTAAGTTCAGGATGTGGGATGACAGGAAGTGGCGGTGCACTGCTTGCTTGAAGCCCTGGAGAGAAGATTTGGAAGAATGGGCTGTCACAGGTAGTTCCATAGGTGGGAGAACTGAGGGTTAAAGGAGCCAGCCTGAATTTTGGAAGTTTCACCAGGAATCAGTTTTTGGAAGAACGCGTGCATCCTGGAGTTATTGGCAAGGATCGGAGGACTGAGAGAGCGGAGGGAACAACAATATTAGAGGGAAGAGACCATAAATAAAAACAAACCCATAAGAGACATAACCAACCATCATTTAATTACAGAATAATTTTAGTGCGACGTCATTTTTAACATGCTCGTATCTTATTGGGTAGTTTATGCTACGGTGTGCCGAAACTATTCATTAAAGTTTGTATTACATCATCCATCTTGAGCATCATGTGGTTGCCCATTCAGTGGAGTTCATCGTACGAGGGAAAGGTGGTGAAGCCTGAGGAATGTTGCTGCCATTTATGCTATTTGCCGTGCTTAAGCTGACGTTCCATCAGAGAGAATGTCCATCCTGACCTCTTGAAGCAAAATTGGAGAGGTAGAGAAAGGCTTTTCTCAAACATTAGATGAGCTTTCACAATTCCCAGTACCAAAGAGTGGAGATACAAATCATGCCGATAATGGGATTAGTGTGTTCGTTCCTGGGAGACAATCGGCGAAGCAAGTATTGCTCGATATGTTGGAATTTTTACATGAGCAATGCGCGATCATGTCCATGTAAATGTGGATCAAACTCAATATCTTGTGTGGTTTGTTGACCAGTTTCTCACCAAACTGCTCTCCCATCCGGGCTGACTCCCCTGCCTCGCACATCTTGCTCAGCTTGACGCCATATTTACCAAGGCCTTCAAGATCATTTTTTCGTGTGCATAGTCGAGGATCGCGGAAGAGCTATAAATTATTGGAATCTCCTGCAATGAAGCTGAATCTATGGGCCTATCACTTTGCCATCACAGACAGGTCTCTGTCTTCTACCACATCTTTTCTGGTTTTGCACCCTCTGCTCTTTACTTGCTTTGGCCCCACTGCCCCCCCCCCCTCCCCTGGTTTCCAGGCTTCTGCTGGGTGCGCATGGTCCACCGTCAACCTCCATCTGGTGAAACTACCTAAATCCAGAATCACTGCTCATCTCCACTCATTTGTTCCTCTTTTTCCCCCACCTGTGGAAGCAACCTCCACATTCTCTTCAATCTCATTCTTCCAACCAGGTCCTCAAGACAGCTGTTCACCACCATCTCAATATCGTTCCATGATCTATTCTAGCCTCGTTAACCAATCTCCTCCACCCCGCGCATCACCAAACCCACTGCCATCCAAATTTTCAGTTTTTCCCTCCTGAGCATTTCCTTCTTTATCATCTTTTCCTCCCTCATGCAGCCTATCCTGCCCCCCCCCCTCCCCATTCCTCCCCACACGCATTGTTTGTCCAAGTCTCCCTCCATCTTGTCCTTCAAATCTGGTGTTGGTGTTTCGTCCCTCTCTCTCTCTGGTGTTCCATTTACCATGTTATATCCTGATCCATTCAGTGTTCCAGCTCTTCCACGAGCTTTGACTCTGTATACAAAAAACATGGTTTTAGCCGACCTTCCATTCTCACGACATCTCTCACACTCGGACTTTCTTCCAAAACAAGAAAATTACAACGAAAGGAACGATTCATGGGGTTGAGCCGTTGTAACGTCATTGAATGCACGTCGGTTCAATAGGAGGAATATGAAGAGTTGCACATTTTGATTACACTACATGGATCAGTTAAAGGTCAGTCACAGATTCTGGAATGAGCATCACTTTGAGATTCCTTGATTATTTTGAGCAGCATTAGGTTGACCGACGTGAGGCTGCAGACAGTGCCTGCCATTCCTCGGTGTGATCCCTAATTTGATTCGGGTGAATTAAACATCTACGAGATAACAACAACTGCAAGCAAGTGTCTCAGATAAAGTTACAATCGCTCCTGCATCAAGGTTAGAGTTAAATACACCTCCCTCAAGGCCTTCCATCAATGAGATTTCCTCTGGTTTGGTAGAAATTAAAGGAACTTCCCCTCCTCCTCTCCTCATACCACTACCACCTACCAAAAATAATAAAGCTACCATGTGATTGATAAATATGGTTGTTTAAGGTCCTATCATTCAAGGGGAATGTTGCCGTTTTCATTCTCGCCATTAACGAGGCTACGGAACAATGACCAGCTTTCCCACTGCTGCCAATAGCTCTCAGTACTTGAGTCTAATCCATATGGATTTCCCCTCATTCATTGTTATTCTGGTGATGGGTGCAATGGTGGACGTTCTCTGAAAGCACACCACATTTCCGAGAGGGCATGAAGCTGGCCACTTCTTCTTTTCTTTTTAAAGCCTAAGAATGTTGAACATCCCAAACTCTTTTGATCACTCACATCTACTACATCAGCCTAATAATGTTTTCTCTCATAAAGGCCTGACCTCCATCGCCATTATCGGTGCAAACTGTGTTGCCTCTTTAACCCTTGGATGCAGTGATTGGGCCTCGGAGGCACACAAGGTTTTTTTGTTGCAAAAATTATGCTGTACAATTTTTTTTGGGGGGAATGAGCCTCATTTTCACCGACTTTCATGTTGTTACACAAAATTCAGTGACATAAAAAAAAAATTCATTCAGGCTCTTGGGAAAATCTTCATTCTTCACTTATAACACGAAAATCCAACACGAATGCAGGCCTGAGTCCTTCGAGGCCCCGCATAAATGTTGTTGTACTACTATGTTATATCATTATTTTCTTGATATGAACCTCATTATATGCTCCTATAACTTGGTTACAAATAATTAAGTGACAAAAATATGAAAATTTAAAAAACTTTACACGAATACATTTGTGGGGCCTCCGAGGCCCAATGGCTGCATAGGTGTAGGATTTTTCACAGTTGTGGACATATACATTCTAAATACAAGGATAGTGAATCATATTATTTGAGCAAATACTCCTCCATGAGCCTCAACCTTTTAGAGAAAAAAGGTTGAAAAACCAAGAACCCCAAAAAAAATTTGCAAAAAAAAAAGAAAAGATTCATTACTTGTATGGGATTCTTCCAACTAATATGATCAATGATTCACCTTTTCTCAGCAAATATACATCCATGAGCATCGACTTGGATTGAAAAAGGATATTAAAGAAAAAAAAATCTATAAAAAAAAAAAAATTACATGAATACATCCGTTAGGCCTCCGAGGCTCAATGGCTACATTTATGTAGGATTTTTGATGCCTGTATCTGAGGGTTAAGCAAACATCGTCGCGCAAAATGCAAAGAAACTGTCAATCAAACGTGCTTCCTTTTTTCCCCTCTACTCCCTCAGAAAAAAGATGGGAATTTTCAACGCCTCATCAAGGAAGTCAACACCACTGCTCAGGCTTGCTTCCTTTGGGGCCTGGAACCTGGCGTGGAATACATCGTGCAAGTTCAAGCCGTGACTCCGCACGGTGCCGGACCTCCAAGCCATCCCATCCTATTCCTCACGCTCACCGGATCCCAAGAAGGTGTCGGTGAGAGACAGTGCACCAAATAACTCATACCAAAGCGGCGGCGACATTTTTGTTATTTTAATCGAGTAGTAGAGCTGATGCGTCCATTTTGGCCTTAGTGGAGATGGAACATCTCCACTAAGGAGAGGGGTGAAGTGGGAACGGAGGTTGGGCGAACGGAGGTTGGGCGAGGGGTGAAGGGTAGGATTTATCATCTGTCCGAAATAAAATCATGACCCATTACTGCCTTACAAAGCAAGTGGAGTTAATTGACGTCACGGAAGTCTAGTAATGGTGTCATGGTTGGCTGTTCCGTTCCCACTGCACTAATCTGCATCCAGTGACACCCTTCAAATTCCACCTAATATCCTAGGGTTATGGTTAGCCTGGGGTTGGCTTAGCGGTTCGGGTGCCGGCTTGGGATCCTCGGATCCTGGGCATCCAGCCATTACGTGTGTCGCATGAGGCGACTAACAGGGTTGGTGGCAGGAAGGGCATCCGGCCATAAAACATTGCTTCAAAAAGGGTACCAAGGTGCCCGAAAAAGGCCAACCCCTGCTCTGCGGGGAAAAATGGCCTCTAAAGGTGGTTCTATCCTAAGGTTATGGTCAGGCATACAGAAGTGTTTTCCTTATAAAAGCAGATCATGAGGACGTATTCAACCATTGACCGCCCAATCAACGCTGTAATCTTTCCGATCATGTGGAGAAACTTTTCCCTCGGGATGGGAACTCAACGGAACTGAAAATATTGCAAGAGCAAAAAAATGTAATGCAGGATTTATCGACATTCATGAGGTCAGTTGTAGCGTATGATCTCAGATACTAATATGGACAATGATTGATCGGGCTCAGTGATGTAATAGATAGAGCATCCGCTCTGAGTCGGGGAGGTCGGTGGTTCAAAACCCTGGCCGAGTCACAACATACTTTAAAAAAAATAGTGTGTGCTGCTTCCTTGCTTGAAACTCAGCATAAACAATGCTGGGAAGGCAATGGCAAACCACCGAGGATAACCCTTACCAAGAAACTGCTTCGGCAGCATTGTTGTGCCGTAAAGAGTCCGCACATCAAAATCCAAATCAAAAACATATATTGGGCATCTGGGGGATTTTCCAGTGTAACAAGTGCAAAATGGTCTGTATGATGAAACAAAATATTTCTCATGTTTCTACAACGTAATTGCGAGGTGTAATTTTCTCCTTTTTTATTTCCCTGAGGCTGATTGCTGGGCCTGAGATAGAAAAAGCTATTATTCTAGTTCCCAGTTGCAAATGCTGTAAATTGGTAAAAGTAATATGGATCGTCCATAGAGGTGTGGATCTTCCATATTTTGACCAAGCAGTTGACTGATGATCCCTGGTGGCAGAAATGATCAGCAAGAATCAAGCGTTTGATGAGCCCCATCAGATGGGGAGATACATCATGAGGTCGAGGAGAATAACAGCAATCACATCCTAGAAGACTACAAGATACTCGTCTTTGCCCATTTTTGAAATTCTGACAATGCAGGGGTAGCGCACTTACCTTTGAGCAGCTACCACGGTGTTCAAAGATGTCCCAGACATTCTGGTAATGGAGTCATGCTTGTTTTTCAGTTGGGGCTTTGCAGCAGCCAATACAGATTTTCAGAATTGTTGTCCTCAAATATATTCCTTCAAACTATAGCTACAGCATGGCCAGGTAACTACAGGGTGACTAGGTGTATTGCCATAGTACACCACAAAAGCTGGTATTGCAGCATTCTCCATGACGGCACAATAAAAGGCACTTATAAAGCAAACGCTGCACTGCATTGTGGGAAAGACTATGTTAAAGCAGGTCAAGTTATCCATCATTGAACCTTCAGTTAGGCAATTCATGGATGTGACCTGTCAATCACTTATGCGCACTAGGTCGCATGTCTGTAGCAGTTGCGATGCATGTCTGAACCATATAGGCGTATAGGATTGAAACCTGCTTGGCGAATGTCCCTCAATATTTTCTTACATGCTCAGGGTACCCATGCCATGGGTACAAAATAAATCCCCCTCTCCTCCCGCGAAGGTGAGGAAATTTGCAATTTTCGCCTATACACATGACATACTGGCATAGTGCAATTGCTGTAACCATTGACCCGGCTCTGCCAGAGGGAACGGGTATTGAGGGTGGGCAACCCAGCTAACCCATTGACATTGGCCGAATTTTGGTAAAGGTCGCAAGAGAATTTCGGATGTTGGTCCAACATTGGCAAAAGTGACGTCGATTTTGCAACCTTTGTCCAACGTTTATTCAGTGGCAGGCATGGCGTAAAATGATGAGATGAGACAATGGACAAAATTACTTTGGGTGGTGTTTACTTTGGGCCACGGTAACTCAACGTCATTGTGTTATCTCGGAAACACAAATGCCAACTCTGAAAATAAATCATCTAAGTTAGGGTGTACATCCATATTTATGTAGCTTTGTTGGTATCTATTCAAAAACTCCTGCCTAAAACTACATCCTGTAGTAGTCCGTGGGCTGAGTAGGGTTTACATGCACCCCCCCCACAACTTAACTTCCCGGGTATGTCCATGTACCCCCCACCCTAGGGGTTAGGAAAAACCATGTTAACAGAAAAAAAACTCATTCCCAAGGTACCTCCCACGCATATTTTGATGTCACCCCCCCTGTGTCAGTGATTTCCGAAAATTAGGGGGAGGCGAAATTCAAATGGCCATAACTTTTTACCTCGTCATCCTATGGTTGCATATGACCCCTCAAAATGTTTGTCCTGGGACACTCTTTACAATGATATGTGTTATATGCAAATGAGGTCACTAATGAGGTCACCAGAGGTCAAACTATGAGGGAATGAGGTTTTTTTCTGTTAACATGGTTTTTCCTAACCCCTAGGGTGGGGGGTACATGGACATACCCGGGAAGTTAAGTTGTGGGGGGGGGGGGGGGCATGTAAACCCTACTCAGCCCACGGACTATAGTAATGATAATTGCCAGTGAAAATTAAAGACCTCCCACAGCCTGAAAATTATGTGTTTTCGGGAATTAACAAATATTTAGGATTTTTCCATAAAATGTAGGACCTTTTTAGGTATTTCCATGAGTTAATTCTGCATGCATTATGTGGGGTTCACAGCCAACATGCATTATGTAGGCCAGAGTTAATGGGACTGCAATCTATAGATTTTGAGGAGTTGACAGTTGAGGTTGAGCTGGGAAAAACATGGCAGGAAAATGGCACACGAGTGACCTTCGAGATATATTTGGGTTTATCAAACCGAACACGACGACATGATCAGACAATGAAACGGAACAATTTCTCACGCCAGGCAGACAATCGTTGCGAGATTATGAGCCCTAGGCCATTTTAAATGTTTTAATTAAGGAAGACCGAGAGGGGGAGAGGGAGGCAATGATTAGACATGAGAAAAAGCCCAAATTATGTTTTCAAAATGTTTTTATCACACTATAGAAGAGAGCACATTACTCCTAACTCTATAAGTGAATACAGCCATGCAAAAAAGTTGTTGCTTGGAAACTTTGTGCAAGCACGGCATGTACCGCCATTTCCCATCCTGAATTCAAAATTTAATAACTTTCACATTTGTAGCTAAATATTTCTTGAAAACCTATATCATAGCTCAAATCAAACTAGATGGTATTCATACAATACTTACCCTGCGCAGTCAACTTGTTGCGAGCCAACTCAACTGTTTTGTACATTTTTTTCTTTGATCCAATATGGCTGCCAGACGACGTGAGCGATGACATCATAAATTTATGTTCTCTAATATAATTGCTGCATAGATCACGCTCAATACATTTTAAACTGATCAGACTAAACTGATCAGTCAGATCAGACTGATCAAACTTACCCATCCCAACTCTCTCTTCCTCATATGTGGTGATTTCAATTGTCACCATGCCAGTTGGCTGGGTGTGGGTACCTCTCTCGCCAGCCATGGCTCTTCAGCAAAGGACTTCTGCGACTCACTGGGACTGACACAATCTGTCAATTTCCCGACCCGGATCTCAGTCAACGGAGCATCTTCTCTTCTGGACTTGGTTATGACTAACTTCCTTGAAAATGTCTGCTGCTCTTCTTCTGCTCCAATCGGCCCATATGATCATGTGCTTGTTAAAGTGGACATCTCTCTGACCATTCTCAGAGAGCCTCCTCAGCGTCGACGAGTCTGGCATTTCACTCAGGCCAACTGGCAAGGTCTTCAAGCAGCCATCAATCATCTGGACTGGTCTCCCATCTCTACCGCCTCTGACATCAACTCATCCTGGGAATTCTTCCAAAGTAAACTGCTCTCTCATGCACAGATGTATCTCATCTCGTCTTCAGTTGGCATACCATTCCTCCCGTCCATGGTACACGGATTCTTGTGGTGAGGCTGTTGCCCAGAAACAACTTGCTTTCGTCTCCTGGAAAGCAAATCCAATGGAAGGAAATCTCATTTCCTTTCACAAAGCCCGAAACAAGTGTGTGTCTAACCTCAGGAGAGACAGGAAACAATATCTCTCCGTTCTCAAGACCGAACTCTCTTATCTGTCTCCCTCTTCCAAATCCTGGTGGCGTCTGGTCAAATCTGTTTCTGGTGTTTGTTCCCCCTCCATCCCCTCCCTCACCTCAAATGGCTACATCTTCCTCAAATCAAACCTCAAATGGTCTTTCTGTCTTCTACCGACTCCTCTCCGGCCTTGCTCCCCCAGCTCTCTCTGGGCTCTGTCCCCCAAATATTCTTCCAGGTCGCACAAGATCTGCCTGCAACCCTCTTATGGTTAAACTGCCAAAATGAAGACTCTCTGCTCACCTTCACTCCTTCATTCCTCTTTTCTCCCGCCTCTGGAACAAACTCCCTCACTCTCTTCAATCCCACTCCACCCTCCAGGTCTTTAAAACAGCTGTTCACCACCATCTCTGGTGAAAAGCTGAATGCCTCAACTCTGTGTTTGCCTCTAAATCTTGTGTCGCAAACCCATCCCTCTCTGTACCCACCGTACACAGTCGTACCCAGCTGCTCCTGGACACTGTGTCCTTTCCTCCTGACAAGGTGGAAAAGTTTATATCAACCCTCGACTCTGATTCTGCAACTGGACCTGACGGCATCAGCCCACGGGTCCTAAAATCCTGTTCTTCCGCTCTTTCACTCCCTTTCTCTGTTCTCTTCACCCTCTCTTTTGCTCAAGGTCATCTGCCATCTGCTTGGAAATCAGCCAACATCACCGCTTTGCACAAAAAAGGTGCAAAAACAGATCCTAGCAACTACAGACCAATCAGCCTTCTCCCAATTATCAGCAAAGTCATGGAATCCATCATTGCTTCAGATATGAAATCTTTCCTCTTCTCCAATGGCTTGATCTCTGATCATCAATTTGGTTTCAGACCTGGTTACTCTACTCTGGACATGCTGCTTCTGCTTTCTCAACAATGGATGGAAGTCCTCAATGCCAAACAGGAAATTAGAGCTGTCTCCCTTGACATATCACGTGCCTTCGATACGGTCAGGCACCCCGTTCTGCTCACCAAACTCTCCTCCTTTGGTATCCATGGAAATCTCCTCGCATGGCTGGCGGACTTCCTCTCGAGTCGTAGTCAACGTATGGCCCTGAATGGGTTTCTCTCATCTCCTCTTCCTATTCAGGCTGGAGTTCCCCAGGGCAGTGTTCTGGGCCTTGTGATTTTTCTGGTCTTCATCAATGATCTCTCTGACTCTCTTGAAAATCCTCTCTATCTCTTCGCTGACGACTCTACTCTCTGTCGCTCCATTCCTCATCCCTCAGATCGGCAGGCTGCAGCCTCCTCACTCTCTGCAGACCTGGACAAAATCACAGACTGGGCAAACAAGTGGAACATGTCTTTCAATCCTGACAAATCTCACACTCTTACGATGTCTCTCCGAAAAGACCGAGTGGACAACTCTCCAATCCACTTTCTGAATAATCATCTCCAAGAAGTTCTGTCACTCAAGCTTTTCGGTCTCACTATCTGCCATGATCTTTCCTGGGAAAACCACATTTCAAATCTGGCCTCCAAAGCCAGTCGCCAACTGGGCAATGGGCATCCTCCGTCGTGCGAAGTCCTTCCTTGGCACACCTGAGCTCCTCACCACATACCAGGCTTTCATCTGCAGCTCAATGGAATACTGCTCTCCCCTCTGGGCTGGTGCTCCTGCCTCACACCTAGCTCGTCTTCACGCTGTTGAAACCAAAGCGTTCAGAATCATTGGAATCTCCCGTGATTAAGCTAACTCCGAGGGCCTTTCACTTACTCACCGCAGGCAGGTTGGTGGTCTTTCTGTCTTCTACCGACTCCTCTCCGGCCTTGCTCCCCGAGCTCTCTCTGGGCTCTGTCCCCCAAATATTCCTCCAGGTCGCACAAGATCTGCCTGCAACCCTCTTATGGTTAAACTGCCAAAATCAAGACTCTCTGCTCACCTTCACTCCTTCATTCCTCTTTTCTCCCGCCTCTGGAACAAACTCCCTCACTCTCTTCAATCCCACTCCACCCTCCAGGTCTTTAAAACAGCTGTTCACCACCATCTCTTATCTTCCCCCATCCAAAACCTTGATCTTTGCTACCCCCGCAAATTTCACCCCAAATCCACTTTTTTGAAATACCAACTTCTGTCCTGGAAGTCCTTGGTGTCCTTGTGTTTTATACTTCTCCCACCCCCCCCCACCCCCTTCCCACGCCTCCTCCCCCCAAGCCCTCTCCCTCCCACACTTCTCCCTGCTCTCAAATGTTGTGTTTGTGTGCTTCCCCTTCTCTCCCCATCTTGTCTTCTGCTCCCTCTTTTTTTATATTTTGTTTGTCTGGTTGATTTGTTTGTGAAATAAATGTTAGCTCTTTCACGAGCCTCGATTCAGTATACAAAAAAAAAAAGACCACGTTGTCCCTGTCGAATTATGACATCATAATTATGGCACCAATGACGTCATCGTTAACAACACCTATTCCCCATATGGAGTTCTTTCCAATGAGCCATGTTTCAATTTTTTCCATGCAGCGGTTTTGGTGATATAGAGGTGCAACTTTTAAAGATTTTTTCCAAAATGGAGTCTGTACCACGTGACGTTCACTATGACGTTATAATTATCGTTAAAAAATTATACAGGAGGAGCCGCACATATTCTGAAACTTTCGTGTTCAACGGACTAACAGTTGCACCGGAATTTTTTTTTTCATTCTGATCAGATCAACCGTTGTACTTGTCCAGTTATGACGTCATAATGGAGGCACATATGACATCATCATTAACATATCTTATTCCCCATGGGGTGTCCTTGACAATGAGCCATTTTAAAATTGTTTCCATTAAGCGGCTTGGGAGAAAAAGATGGGGAAAAGGTTTTCCAAAATGGCGTCCGTACCACGTGACCTATGACGTCATAATTATCAGCAAAAATATCTACAGGCAGAGGCGCTCCTACTGTACAATTTCATGTCAATCGGACCAACAGTTGCCGAGGAAATGAATTTTTAAAATGCAGACACGGCACACACACGGCACACGTACGGCACACATACGGCACACATACGAACCGAATGCCTAACCCTGCTTTTCGCTTCGCGAGCACAGGGTAATTAGACTGCTCTTTAATGAGCCATCTTTTATCAGACAAAGACTTGGGAGCAACACAACAGAGCGAATCTGTGAGATGCTTACAACGATGGGTCAATGCCGAAAATAAATTGCAAAGAACTTGAATAAATCAAAAAATATGAAAATGCACTGACACGGTTTTCTGCGGCACGAGAACCAACAAGATTTAATGAATGTGCTGAACGAGGAACAAAATGTGCAAGAGGATTTATGTATTTTATCCTTTGTTGAACTCCCGAATATTTTCTCGCCATGTTGCTAAAAGTGTGTAATATCTGGAGTCCATTCAACACTTATACTGTAGTACGTCAGTGACTTAACTTCAGACACACTTGCAGCTAACACCCGTTTTGCCATCAACTGTAAAAACTCATTGCAAATTGTTGATGAAAAATAGGAAAGCATGATCTTCCAAATCTGTTGAGATGATCACAAGAGACTAGCTCATCAATACTGTTGCGGATATGGGACTTGGCCTCAATATCCGCTTGTAAATACTCCCCTATTTCCCCAATACTCCCCAACTATCCCCAATCCCCCATTCCCTAGTCCCATTGTCTGTAAACAACACTCTGTAGAACCGACCTTCCCCTTTTTCCCCCATTAAATGTCGTGCCCAGGTCCACCGCATCTCACGTAGACAACTTTCGGACATCTTGCTAGTTATTCTTAATCTATGTCAGTTAAGGACTCGTTTCCATTAATTCTGACTCTTCGTTGCACCAGAATGTGATTATATGGCACCAGTAGTGAGTTTAGGACCTTCCCATACCTCCTCCCATCTTCTTCCCCAAACAACAACTACAACAACAACTACAACAACAACTACAACAACTACAACAACGGCGCGGCGCGGGGGGAGTGTGCGTCCTCACACCGGCTCGGTTAGCCGCCATTGACCATGCGCTCCGACGGGGTTACCACGAAGGGGCTCCCTGTCAGCTCCTCGTCAAGGGCGGAGCCTGGTAACCCCCCCCCCACACCCAATAACAAGGGCGGACCGATTCCATCTGGGGCGGAGCTAACGAGCCGAGGGCGTGTCACTCCCCGCCGGATATACGCGACGACTAACCGGATGTGAGGTCAGATGCGCCTGAACTACGGAGAGCAAAGGACGCCACCCCCAGCGCGACGATACCTCCCCGCATCTATTGGACCGGACCGGGTCGATTTGTCCCTGAGCCAAGAGTGCACCTTGAGCCATCGACCAACCCGCCTTTCCTTGCCATCAATCCCCGTGTGAGTCAGTTTTTGTCCCGTTTATCTGTCGTCTGTCAGGGAATAAGATAAGTGTGTCTAAGTGCCTGTCTTTCTATGCTGTCCCTCTTGTAGTTGTAATCTGACCTTCCGCCCTAATATAACCTCCTCCGGAGGTCTTGAGAACTGAACCCTTGGTGTCGTGTCATTTTAATCCAGCCGTTGTGTCTTTTCCATCATTGATTTAGCATAGCGCGATTTAGTCAACGTTCGAGTATAATCGGGTAACTTGTGCGGACACGGCGGCCATTCCGCTCGGCCCACCCTAACATCAAAGTCGTGTCTGTAACAATACTAACAATAATTTTAAATAATAACAAGTCAGGAGACGACGATGGTTCACGAGCGAGCGGTATTCAATGACAAAGGACGGACTATAACCGAAGCAGACCCGGACAGGCCAGGCTCGGAAATGTCAAAACGAAGGTTACTGACCTTGAAATGAGATAGAAAATAATGTATAATCAGTTATGAGGTTAGTTATCTACACAATACCGAAAATTCGGTGAAAAATGGGAAAAAAAATCGAGCTCCGTGGGGTTAGACACGTGACATTGGCCTAACCAAATACCGAAACCCCTGTCAGATTCCACCAAACCCCTCGGAGAAGATGTAGCTTGAACTCGATTACCCCCTAAAGACATATTTTTCGGGCGTGGCTCCGCCCACAATGGGCACAATACGCCCACTCTAGGCAGGTCACAACGAGATCATGATATCAACCTCCCACCCAAGTTTCATCAAGATCGGATGATATCATCGGGTAGTTATGCTGCGGACAGACACACACACACACACACACACACACACACACACACACACACACACACACACACACACACACACACACACACACACACACACGACGAATATAGTGGTCACTTGATAACTCGTGAACCAATAATACTTTCCACCCTCTCGCTATACTTATGGTGCTCTGCTATTGTGGGCCACAGGATCAAGACCGACTTGGTTAAGCAATTGCTTCACTTCTGTCTGTCTGTCTGTCTGTCTGTCTCGGCAATTGTCAGCTTATGATCAAGGAACAACTTGATTTCAATTGCATGTTATATTTTGAACACAAATTGGAAGACGAACCTGTAGTTTAGCGGTACTTTGTCTCTGAATTCGTCCCGATCGCGCATGCGCAGAGAGTCGTGGCATACTTTCCTCCTTTTTTTTTTGTCTGCTGTATGCCTGGCAGTCAAAGATAATTGAAAATTATTATTATTCCAAAGAGGAAACTTATTGTTTCTGAGGATATCTAAAGGACACAAACATCAGGCATGAAGAACTAATGTAACGTATTAATTGTTAACCTGCGCTCGCGAAGTGAAAAGCGGGGTTAAGCATACTTGTACGTATGTACATGTGCCGTGTGCCGTACGTGTGCAGTGTGCCGTGTGCCGTACGTCTCTGCATTTTAAAAATTCATTTTCTCTGCAACCGTTGTTCCAATTGACATGAAATTTTCGCCATAGGAGCGCCTCCTCCTTTAGAATATTTCAATGATAATCATGACGTCATAGTTCACGTGTTACAGGCGTCATCTTGGAAAAACTGAAAAACGTTGCACCTCTATATCTCCATAACCGCTCTATGGAAAAAATTGAAACGTGGCTCATTGTAAATAACTCCATATGGGGAATAGGTGTTAACGATGACGTCATTGGTACCATAATTATGACGTCATAATTCGACAGGGATAACGCTTAGTCTGATCAGTTTGAAATTTATTGATCATGATCTATGCAACAATTATTTAGAGTATATATAAATTTATGATGTCATCGCTCACCTTGTCTGGCAGCCATATTGGATCAAAAAAAGAGAAACGTTCAAAAACAGAAGAGTTAGCTCACACCAAGTTGACTGTGCAGGTTAAGTATTCTATGAATACCATCTAGTTAAATAAGGCAGTGTAAAGGACACTGCAGCAACAGTGGTAAACTTCCGAAAAACATTTTCCGACAAGCTTTGAAATCAAAATTTAATTATATACTTGAATCGTGTGGAACACAAATGGCCTTCTTTGCACTTTCATAATGCTTCCATGTTAAATAAGGTGGTGTATAACACACTGCATCAACAGGCGTAAGCTTCCGGAATTATTTTGTGTTCTACAGTGCTATTTTGAACACAGCACAGGGTAATGTGTTCTATGAACTCTTTCGTTTTCTCTTTCATTATCTGTATATCCAATGATCTATTTGTCTTTCCAAATTCAGTTATGTAGAGATTGGTGAAGGCTTCATCCCGAAGCAAGCCTTAAGTGCCGGTCTCCTTCAAGCTCTGGGCCCTCGGCTATTGCCTAACTGCCTTAATCCGTCCCTGCAGACAAGAAGTAATGAATAAGCACTTAATACTACAGGAACACTAAACCCCTTTAAGAGCCTCATAAGCAATCGGTCAAATTAAAACCATGGTTGCGTTCCATTACCAATTAGCTTGCTATCGCTTGCCAAGCCAGCCATTACTTATCAACCATTTTGTAGGAGTGCTTAAGCCACTTGGCAAGCACTATATAAGCTGATTATGATTAGTAATGGGACAAAGCTGATTGATTGGTGATTGTGGATGTATTGTTCGATCAGACTCTGGCGTCGGGTTGTTATAATCGTCCTCTTCGTGTCCAATTTCCATGAATGAAAAACTCAAAGGTTGGTGTTTAAGGATGGGGGGGGGGGGGGTGGCTGCTTCCTTGAGTTTAGGGAAGGATTTAAGGATAAACTGAAACGCCATTAAACGCCACCAAAGGTGGATGGAGGTTATGTTTTCACTCTTGTCTGTCTGTCTGTTTTTTGTCTGTCTGTCCGTTTGTGAACAAAATATCTCAAAAGATTGAGGACGGATTCGGACGAAATTTCATAGAGATGTAGCGTATGTGACAAGGACGAAATGATTCGATTTTGGTGAAGATCCGGATTCGTATCCGGTTCGTATAATTTTTTAAGTGATTCTTCACCATTGGGAGATGGGGCCAAAACCGATACATAGCAGGATATCTCAAAAAGTTATGGATGGATTTGGACGAAACTTGGTGGACCGGTTGGGTGTCTGACAAGGACGATTCGATTCGACTTTGGTGAAGATCTTAATATGGATTCGGATAGGAGAATTATTTAATTTTCAAGTGATTCTTCACGATTGAGAGATCGGCCAAACACGATGTATAGCAGGATATCTCAAAAAGTTGTGGACAGATGATTTTGATTAAATGTGATTCTGTATTGTGATTTTCTGGTCTCCTCTGGGATACAAAACTTACCTGTTCACCTGGTGGAGGTATGCTCTCTACTGAGTGCCGTTCTAGTTGTATGTGCAGCCATCCTCAAAATAGGAATGTTCTTAGGTGGAAACTTGAGGACTTCGAATCTTTCCTTAAGGATGCTTTATGCAGCCGGGCCTGTCTCTGGAACCATCCGAGCGCAGCTTCCTCAGCATCCTTTCGTGTACTGAGAAATTTCTAGTTGTTCAAATCTCAGAATCAAGATTTTTTTTTTCTCCTTAAGAAATATTTTTTTCAGCAACTTTCTTTCAGTTTTGAACAAGGTTTCCCAGCCCCCCCCCCCTTTTTTAAAATACAACATCGAGGCTCGTGTAAGAGCTAACATCAATCACAAAAAAAAAAAACGGACACAAAACGTACAACAGCAGAGAACAAGGACATCGGAAGATTTTTGGGAGGGAGAGGGCTTGGGGGGAGGAGGCATGGGAAGCCGGGGGGGGGGGGGGGGAGGTATAAAACACGTGGACACTGCTAGGACTTCCAGGAAAGAAGTCGGTATTTTAAAAAAAAAGTGGATCTGTGGGGTGAATTAACGGGGGTAGAAAAGATCACGGTTTTGGATGGGGGAAGATAAGAGATGGTGGTGAACAGCTGTTTTAAAGACCTGGAGGGAGGAGTGGGATTGAAGAGAGTGAGGGAGTTTGTTCCAGATGCGGGAGAAAAGAGGAATGAAGGAGTGAAGGTGAGCAGAGAGTCTTGATTTTGGCAGTTTAACCATAAGAGGGTTGCAGGCAGATCTTGTGCGACCTATAGGAATATTTGGGGGACAGAGCCCAGAGAGAGCTGGGGGAGCAAGGCCGGAGAGGAGTTGGTAGAACACAGAAAGACCACCTACCTACCTGCCTGCGGTGAGTGAGTGAAAGGCCCTCGGAGTTAGCTTCATGGCGGGGCAGACAAATAAATATTTAAGGGAAATTGATTATCCCATCTTTTTTGACATTGACCGACATGTTACAGTGACTTTATTTTATATAAATATAAAAAAAGATGATGCAAGCATGCTCTGACTCCAATTACAATTTGCTGACGTTGCATCCAGCGCACCTTGTGTAGCATCACCTAATGAAATGGCTTCGCTGTTTTTGAAAACACGTGACTTTACGGTCATTAATAACAGCACTGGCTGCCTAAAGAGACAAGTGGAAGGCTAAAGCATGGGTCCTTGGAGCTGTTCATGCGTCGAGATGGTAATTACATAGCGCTCTCCGCTGCAGACGATTAGTTTGCATCGTTCTGTCCTCCTTGGGTCTTGCTATGCCAAGGTAATACCATTGTGCAGTGAAGTTTACTTCATTTGGATCAATCAAAGTGGGTTATTTGAGTCAAAGGCAAAATTTGAGGCAAATTTCACCTCCCTGTACCTTGTATTTATTGTGATTTTAAAAATACCGTTTCTGTACACCGATCTTGAGGCTCAGTTTACAAGCCACCATCTAAAATTCCAATGTAAGAGGCATAACTACTCTTATTTTGGGTCTTTTGTGTCCTTGGGATCTTTTGTGTCCTATGGGTCTTTTGTGTCATCTGGGTTATTTGTGTCTTTGGGTGTTTTAGATCTTCAGGGTCTTTTTTGTATTTTGAGTCATCAGGGTAATTAATGGTCTTTTGGTTATTTTGGGTCTTCGAGATATTTGGGGTCTTTTTGGGTCCTCATGGTATTTTGGGTCTTTAACAGTCTTCAGGGTCTGTTGGGACTTCAGGTTCTTTTGGGTCTTTTGGGGTATTTTGGGTGTTTGGGGTCCATTGGGTCTTCGGGGTATTTTGGATCTTCAGAGTCCTTGGGGGTCTTCTGAGCCCTTGGTGTCTTTTGGTTCCTCTTTGTCATTTGGGTCCTCGGGGTTGTTTGGGGCTTTTGGATCCTCAGCGTCGTTTGGGTCTTCAAGGTATTTTCAGTCTTTCAGGTCCATTGGGTCTTCAGGGTCTTTTCAGTGCTTGGGGTATTTTGGGTCGTCGTGGTATTTTGGGTCTTCGTGGTATTTTGGATCTTCAGAGTCCTTGGGTTGTTCTGGATCCTTGGGGTCGTCTGGGTCTTCATAGCCTATTCTGTCTTTAACAGTCTACAGGGTAGTTTGGGTCTTCAGGTATTTTGGGTGTTTGGGGTCCATTGGGTCTTCAGGGTCTTCCGGTTCCTTGGGGTCTTTTGGGTCCTCAGGAATCTTTTAGTTGTTTTAACCGGCGGACACACAGTCTTGTTCAAAGATTGCCCATTAACACCCCCAAACCCCTCCTCCCCCCCCCCCCCACACCCGCCCCCCTCACTCAAATCTCTCCAAAAACACCACTCAAAGCCTTTAAAACCCACCCTTATAAAAGGGGACAGACACACATACACACAAACACACACACATTGTGTTCTCCATGGTAGATTGGGTGCCGCTGTATCTAGCTCATTCATAGCAGACTGATCATTTCTGTAGACAACCTTCATAAATGTCCTCCTAAAAATTCATAACAATAACTTAAGACCCTAGAGAGGTCATAGAACACCTTACACCCCACAGTCTTGAGTAAAGGGACATGAGAAGGGTCTTTTTAACCCTTGTTTTGTATTTCCGCGCACGATCTATATTAATTTTGTTCATGAACTTTGAATAACAGTCGGATGGCAACCACATGAGGCGATGGGTACAGCGGCTCCGACAAACTTACGATTTTGGAACAATGTTTGAGAACAAGATGCACTTGAACAAACAGATCTGTTGGCCGAAGTTATCTCTGTGGTTGCATCTTCAGGTGGCGCCATTTTGTCTCATCTCGCTGTTACTCCGCCTTCAGTGCGTACGGCTAATTTGATTTGTGTGCGGGGTAATTGTCAATATCAGGGGATTCATTAGAAACACGCTCTGGGCATCTTTGTTGAAAGATAAATAAATCCTGTGGTTGAAAGAACACAAAGTAATAATGGTCGTTGTGCCTCCGCCGACGAAGTCGCCGGAGCCATTATGTTTTCGGGTTGTCCGTCCGTACGGGCGAAACCTCGTTTTTCTCAGCAACCATATGTCCGATTGAGACGAAACTTTCAGGATAGGAGTGACACCCATGCAGAATGTTTTATAATTGTGACGTCATAGGTCACGTGGTATGGCAGCCATCTTAGATTAAAAGCAAATAATGAAAAAAATATTTCTCAGAAACCGCTCATTGGAAAAATTTGAAACTTGGCACATTGTCAAGTACTCCCAATAGGGAACAAAAGTGTGATAATGATGACATCGTAGCTGAAGTGGTATACCAGCCAAAATGTTTAAATTGAATTACTTATCCTAAAAATCTGAAATTGCATGCACATGATCAATGACCCATTTGTATTGAAATATTAAATTTATGACATCATAGGTCACATGGTTTGGCAGCCATATTGGATTGAAGGAAAATATTAAATAATTATATCTCTGAAACCGCTTACCCTATCGATGCGAAATTTTACAAATATCATCTAACAGCACTGTTGCATATGGTTTGAATTTTTTTTTTAGCACAGTGAACGATGGCATCTACCTGGTGTGGGACGATGCGGTGGCATATTGGCGACAAAGTCGCATTGTTCTAGTTGATATCAGTTGAATCCAGACTCTGGACAGAGCATGGGGTGCGCACGCCAAGCCGTGAAGGTTTCCGTGGCTGTCCTTTGATCAATCCACAATGGCAGGTCTCTCCCCTCCTCCTTCTCTCCTTCCCATTTTTACCCCCCTAGAGGGAAATTCCACCAAGGTTCTTCCTTGTACAAGTAGTTCGCGTTTTCTAGATGATTCCAAATCCGGAAGGAACCAAAAAATTCTCACACCTCGGCGATCACTCGATACAGGTCAAAAACTAACCTCACCATAGTATAATCTATTTCCATTTTCACAAAACAACTTCCAGAATACATAGCTCACCTCCGCAAACATTTCACAGCCATATGATATAACTAGCACGTTCCGTATCAAACCGCCAGTGCCAACCTCCCGCCGTACCTATACACTGCCCAACAGACACGCAAATACTTTAGGACTCCAAGAATAAATCCTGGACAGGTTGCCACTCTGTCTGGGGAGTGGACATTTTTGATGAGCAGCCATGGGAATAGAACCCACATCAAGGAGCGCAACCCAACAAGGCTTTACCTACTCCATCATCCAGCCTTTCAATATTATCCAGCAGGGGCAATGCTATCTGCATATTTTAAACATTGATCTTAGACTTGGTAGATCTTATCAGTCATATCCAGGGTAAAGATATGAGGAGACTGTAGTTTTACAATAATTACAAGGACAACATGAGGTTCTAAGTCTCACAAACCATAATAGTATGAGAATGTCAAGCTACCGAATGAATCATGTGCATGATCAATTCATTACATACACACAGCGGAGATGCTTGAGTGGCTAAATTGAGACGAAGGAAAAGAAACGATGTCGGAGAGAGAAAAAAAGGTAGGAGGAAGTGTGGGAGGAATTGGGAGGAAAAAGAAATCTTGGTGTAAGATAGGAGTGAAAGGAAGGGGGCAAATGTGTCCCACACCACTCCTGGCAAGAAAATTGGCCATATTTGGGTATGTAATAAATATACTTAACTTTTCTTGGAGATAAATTTTGTTTTCAATCGAGAAGTGGTCACGTGACGGCACATCTCAAACCCACCACCGAGTAATTGGGAATAATGTAGCGCAGGCATGATGGGCCAAATGGCCTCTTCCCACACAAACGTTACCTGTATTTCCTTGTAAGGACATGAGTAATATTGCCTCTCAGGCTCAGGTTCGACATTCGGCAGTTACAGGATATTTATATCCTTGACCAACACAGGAGCTTTGTTTTCAGACTGGAGACCATCCCAGGCTGCGTGCCGCTTGCACCACCAGAAACAATGGCTTTAATGCAAGCCCACCATATCTGGCACTGAAGGTCACATCATGAACAGCACACCAGAAGTAGGCAACCATCATCAGAAAAAAGCTCCGAATTCGGAGATTGTTTGTATCATGATGCAAATGTTTTTTCAGTAAATGAAGGGATGTCATGACGTCATGGAGCAATAAGTTCCAGGGAAATTTTAACCTCACAATGCATCGCTGCTCGCAGACGTCGCAGTCAGCCCTTCCATGAGCCTTGACCTCTGTATAACAATTATAACAATAAAATAACGAATAGCTCTTGTCAATCGGAATTATGGGAGCCAATAAGCTTGCTTTGCGCAGCAATGCACCTTCGTGCCATACCTATACACCACCCAACAGACGCTTAGTATGTGAGTGTTTCGGAAAAGAATCAACTTCATTCAGAATCATCAAATGGAGTTTTGCAGATTAAATAACATTTGCTTTTCAAAATAATTACAGCGTTTTGTCCTGTATAACTTACATGTCACGGTTGTCACGCCACGCGGGTTTTCATTGATATTTCCTGTTTTCAGGTAATGAATGCATTTCTATTGGAGAATCAATATTTGGCTATTGGCCCTACTGGATATAGCCGAGACCCAGCTAAAAACTTTCACCCTAGTGTTTCGCAGGCAGGGTGAGGCATCAATGTGTGTGAGGTCCATTAGATGGATCATGCTCACCCTTTGGACCTGTCTGTCAACACTATAGTTGTTGGTGGGCATTAAAGATCGCAGCTGGTGTATTTTGTAATGAGAATATGAGGCTCACAAATAATAATCAAATTAATTAACACTAGTGAGGTACCCATGCTACACACGGGTGGGAGGCCAGAAGCAAACAGACAATGCAGAAACGGCGAATGCTAAAGCATGAAACCAATAAATTCCACATTCCTGCAGCACCTTCGGTCGCACGTCAGACATGGACAGCAAGTTCGTGAAGGACTTCCATGAAAAACGTACTCGTTGGCAAACAAACGGGTACGTCTGGTCCCTCGAGCGAGGAGGCTTGCTTCGATCTGTCTACGGCATCGAAGTTTGAGTATTTTACCATTCGTGTCTGTCAAATTTCCACTGGTTATTTTATTGCATATGTGTAATTGTGTGTTTATAGTTAGTTTTGGTTTTCTAATTATTGCAAACTTGTGTGTAATTAGTCGTTTTTTGTTCGCACCTCGTGCGCGGCCTGGTTTCTCCAGGCTCCCTCCCCTCGTCGATATATTGTGAATACAAGTTCTTTCCTTTGCTGTATTTGCTTGTTTATTTGATTTTCTTTTCTCCCCCTACATCCCACGAACATCTTACTCTTGGTCTAATGTTTAAAATACAAAAAAAAAAAAAAAATTCTTTTTTAATTATTTCTCTCCTCGCGGACATGTGCTTGTTCTCTCGCCCCCTTGTTTCGCCTTGTGCCCCGCCCCCTTTATCTCCTTTTTCTTCCACCTCTCCAGCCTTTCCAACTCTAGTTTCCCATACTCACTCAACCCTTTCTCCTTCTTTCTCAAATCCACGTACCTCTTCCCCCTCCACCCCACCCCTCCACCCCACCCGCCTTCCCATGCCTCCTCCCCCCAAGCCCTCTCCCTCCCACAGATCTCCCGATGTCCCTGTTCTCTGCTGTTGTACTTGTGTGCTTCCCTCTCTCTCCCCATCTTGTCTCCTGCTCCCTTTATTGTATGTTTTGTGTGTCCGTTTTTTTTTGTGATTAATGTTAGCTCTTACATTGTAAGAGCCTCGATCTTGAGCCTCGATCTTGTATACAAAACCAAAAAAAAAATACCCAGTCAATGGCGAATCTGCATATGGCGATCCGCGAATTCATGTTTAGAAAGTAGAAACCGTCGCGGCATCCGCGGCAGGTTCATAATTGTCATCAAAATCTAAACAGTATTTGTAGAATTTCAATAAAAGCCACATCACTGTTCATATCGGTAAATATTATTCTATCGTGTTTGGAAAAACTGGAAAATTTGAAAACTTGGAAAAATTGGAAAAACAATATAGCCTATTTTACTCCCAGGGGTCCCAGGAATACCCACTCAAAATATCGTTGCGATCGGTTGAGCCATTTTTGCGGTACCTTCGAACGGACAGACGGACATTTGGTGAATTATTGTAAGATAATTAATTGAATATAAAAAAAATCTAATTTAAATTAAAACAATCAAATTAATAAATAATAATAAAAGATCACTGAACAAATTACAAATTCCTGCCACCTTTAGTCAAATGCCAAATTACTGCCATCAGAAACTTTCGCCAGGTGAACCCACAAGGAGGTGGCAATAATTGGGCCCATTAAAAAAGTAGTCTAATTTGTAGATTTAATGATAAAAACATTTTTACAGTGTTCAATGGCTCATGGAGAAGTTTGTACATACTGTATATCTCATAAGTTACAAGGGGACAATTAGGGTCGTAGACATCAGTGTACTTTTAATTTATGAGACTTACAAGGGCGTTGGTATGGGATTTACTAATTTGGGAGTAAGGTTGCATGGGTTCTCTGTATTATCAACTTATTATTATAGTCCTTCTGAGGGACAGGGGCTGCGCCCTCCGTGCGATGACGCACCATATGACAGTTTATACCCGGGTTTGAACCCAGGCTTTAAACAACACAGAAGCAAGTGTGCATATACCTCTAGCATCTCCTGCCCTCTCCCTCCCACAGATCTCCCGATGTCCTTGCTCTCAAATGTTGTGTTTGTGTGTTTCCCCCTATCTCCCCATCTTGTCTACCGCTCCCCTTGTATGTTTTATGTGTCCGTATTTTTCTTGTGATTAATGTTAGCTCTTACACGAGCCTTGATCTTGTATACGAAAAAAAAATAAAAAATCACCGAGGTTAAAAAAAACTTGTACATTTGTGTCCATTTACAACTTAATATAGTACAAAATGGCTGCCAGACATTGAAATGAATCAAAGTCCTCTAAATACGATCGAGTTGTCACCAAATCACTTTCCATCCCGAGAGAGCCACTTAAGCTAAAGAGCCCTCGTTAGTTTTATATGCAGCTGTCTTTTTCCACTCTTTTTTCCGAACATTGAAATTCCACTCTTTGAAATTCCAACTTCTTTCCTGGAAGTCCTGGCAGTGTCCATATGTTTTATACCTCTCCCACCCCCTTTCCCATGCCTCCACCCCAAAGCCCTCTCCCTCCCACAGTTCTCTCGATGTCTCCATGTCTCTCGGTCCCTGCTCTCAAATGTTGTGTTTGTGTCCTTCCCCCTCTCTCCCCATCTTGTCTACCGCTCCCGATGTTATTTGTTTTATGTGTCTGTTTGTCTTTCTGTGTGATTAATGTTCGCTCTTTCACGAGCCTCGATCTTGTATACAAAAAAAAAAAAAAAAAAAAAAAACTTCCTGCATTGTATTTCCGTTGTTTTTTCCTTTTTTTTTTGCAGGTCATCATGCGGCTTCCCAGAATGCATTTGGTGAGTTGCCACGAATCTTGAGATAAGACCACGTGATCTTATACGTGCAAGAAATGTGATGAGCATGCTCGCTATCCGATGGAGGTCAAGGGGATGTGGCTATGGGTGAATGCAGGGACTAGGCCCAGGCCTGATTAAATGGAACGCAAGAGTAAATGCAATAGGCCCGCTGATGGCCGAGTGTGATTCCGTTGTGTTCGTCTCCGCACGTTCTCCCAGGCACTATGTGCTCGTATTAACTCCGTCTGATATGTCGATGAAGCGTGGTGCCAAAAGGTGTACAAAAACAGCGATCGTGTCGAGACTCCATGACGCCCAACGATGGCCGAATACATTGGTCTTGGCTAACGAAGTACGGCTTGAGTGATGTGTTCCGCGCAGTGTATTTCTCTCTCTCGTACTCGTGTAACAGGTTGTAACTCATGGCGAACGTTTTTGCCTCTCGGCCTGGACGACACATGCAGTTCATCCCCAGAGGAGACAAATGTGATTGACGTCGCGGTGCCAGCATGCCTTGTTGCGCGTTCGAACGCACCAACTTTGGTCGGATCGTTAATCAGCCTGTCCTGCCTCGTTCATGGGAAATGTGTGCTCTGTGGGTGTGGGCGGCCATTGGAGGCGAAAAACCTGAACATGACATGAAATCAGGCGAAAAGTACATTTAAAAAAACCTGCGCAATGGAATTTGTTGATTTTGTGTGTGTGTGTGTGTGTGTGTGTGTGTGTGTGTGTGTGTGTGTGTGTGTGTGTGTGTGTGTGTGTGTGTGTGTGTGTATGGCTGTGTTTGTTTTGTGTTGAGAGTGTGTGTGTGTGTCTGGTTGTGTGTGTGTGTGTGCATGGCTGTGTTTGTTTTGTGTTGTGTGTGTGTGTGTATGGCTGGCTGTGTTTGTGTTTGTGTGTGTGTGTGTGTGTGTGTGTGTGTGTGTGTGTGTGTGTGTGTATGGCTGTGTTTGTTTTGTGTTGAGTGTGTGTGTGTGTGTCTGGTTGTGTGTGTGTGTATGTGTGTGTGTGCATGGCTGTGTTTGTTTTGTGTTGAGAGTGTGTGTGTGTGTCTGGTTGTGTGTGTGTGTGTGTGTGTGTGCATGGCTGTTTGTTGTGTGTGTGTGTGTGTGTGTGTGTGTATGTGTGTGTGTGTGTGTGTGTGTGTGTGTGTGTGTGTGTGTGGAGGAATTGAGTTGAGTTTTGAGTTGGAATAAGTGATGTTGCATTGATGGGTTGACTGACTGCCTGGGCGCAACTAAGGTTGTGGATCTACTGATGTACCATCTATTGATGTGGATCCATGATCGAGGTTGTGGATCCGCCGTTTGGAGAGGTCCTGGGCTGAAAGGATTGAAACCTCGAGGAAGAACGGTGCCCAGCTGAGGATCCGTGCAGTCGGGAAACTAGTCAATTGCTTACGGGTTAAGGTTCTTGCTTTAGGTATGGGAAGTATGTTTGAGGTTTACAATTTAAATAAAGTTGAATATGGGATGTTGTAAAATTAACATCATTTTCAACAATCCATTAAATTATTTAAGTTTAGGAACAACCGATACTGTACAATTAATTCTGTGTGTGTGTGTGTGTGTGTGTGTGTGTGTGTGTGTGTGTGTGTGTGTGTGTGTGTGTGTGTGTGTGTGTGTGTGTGTGTGTGTGTGTGTGTGTGTATAAAAGAGAGAGATAGAATTGTGAGGAACAGAAATGAAAAAATGAGGTGTGTGTGTGTGTGTGTGTATGTGCATGGCTGTGTGAGTGTGTGTGTGCGGCTGTGTGTGTGTGTGTGTGTGTGCGTGTGCATGGCTGTGTGTGTGTCCGGCTGTGTGTGTGTGTGTCCGGCTGTGTGTGTGTCCGGCTGTGTGTGTGTGTGTCCGGCTGTGTGTGTGTGTGTGTGTCCGGCTGTGTGTGTGTGCATGGCTGTGTGTGTGCATGGCTGTGTGTGTGTGTGTCTGGCTGTGTGTGTGTGTGTGTGTGTGTGTGTGTGTGTGTGTGTGTGTGTGTGTGTGTGTGTGTCCGGCTGTGTGTGTGTGTGTTGTGTTGTGTTGTGTTTATAAGCATTGTTTGCAAAATTATTATATTCCAAGAATCTAAAATGATTCCGCTGCAATTGTAAATATGGCCTATAGAAAATATAACTTCCAAGTAAATATTGGCAAGTTGCTGTTTCAAACCAATTTATTTGATCATTCCACTCTGATTAAAATATTTTCCAAGACGTTCATTGGCAGCTCCCAATACTGTTCCTCGAGGACATTCAACACAAATCTCTTTTCAATTCAACATGTCAAAAGTTTGTTTTTTCAACCTTTTCATTTGCCCACTTTATTGACCCCCACCCCGTACCCTACACACCCTTTAAGGGACTTTATTGACCCCCACCCCGTACCCTACACACCCTTTAAGGGAACACTTTATATTTGCTGTTCACCGGAGTTTTCAACTTAAATCTGTTCGATCTACACACTGCTGAGTTTGTAAACTATAAATCATATGGGTAAATAATCTCGAGCTGCTCTCCTTTTGTTTTGCTTTGCTTTGCTCGTGGATATTAAATGTCGCAATTAGTTATCTTCCTGAAATCGCAGGTGATTGCATTTCAGTCCTTTATATCCGTCTACATATTACGTACATGCATGAGGGATGAGCAGGTTAAACTGAGAAAAAGTAAGAACTAGAACGGCACTCAGTAGAGAGCATACCTCCGCCTGGTTAGCTATATCCCTCAATGGTTAATAATCAAAATTTCGTCAAAAATTAAATAATTCTCATATCGGAATCCATATTCAGTTCTTCACCAAAATCGAATCTATTTGTCCTTGACAGACACCCAACCGGTCCACCAAGTTTCGTCCGAATCCGTCCACAACTTTTTGAGATATCCTGCTATGTATCGTTTTTGGCCCCATCTCCCAATGGTGAAGAATCACCGAAAAATTCTAGAAGCCGGATCCGAATCCGGATCTTCACCAAAATCTAATCATTTCGTCCTTGTAACATACGCTGCATCTCTGCCAAATTTCGTCCGAATCCGTCCACAACTTATTGAGATATTTTGTTCACAAACAAACAAAAAACAAACAGACAGGGGTGAAAACATAAACTCCATCCTCCTTTGGTGGCGGAGGTAATAAATGAAGAGGTAAAGGGAGATTGAAGAGGAGGGAGTTGTCTGGGATAAGGAGGAGGTGCTGGGATGTGGGAAGGGGAAATTGTGGAGGGGGAGGGGGCAATCATTAATTGACGTGTTTGGACTATAATTGATGTGTTGATCTATAAATTGATGTGTTGATCTATAAATTGATGTGTTGATCTATAAATTGATTTGATTTGTTGATCTATAATTGATTTGTTGATCTATAATTGATGTGTTGATCATGAATTGATGTGTTGATCATGAATGTATGTGTTGATCATGAATGTATGTGTTGGTCATGAATGTATGTGTTGGTCATGCATGTATGTGTTGGTCATGAATTGATGTGTTGATCATGAATGTATGTGTTGATCATGAATGTATGTGTTGATCATGAATGTATGTGTTGATCATGAATGTATGTGTTGATCATGAATGTGTGTTGGTCATGAATGTATGTGTTGATCATGAATGTATGTGATGATCATGAATGTATGTGTTGGTCATGAATTGATGTGATGATCATGAATGTATGTGTTGATCATGAATGTATGTGTTGATCATGAATGTATGTGTTTGTCATGAATTAATGTGATGTTCATGAATGTATGTGTTGATCATGAATGTATGTGATGATCATGAATTTATGTGTTGGTCATGAATGTACGTGTTGATCATGAGTGTATGTGTTGGTCATGAATGTATGTGTTGATCATGAATGTATGTGTTGATCATGAATGTATGTGTTGATCATGAATTGATGTGATGATCATGAATTGATGTGGTGATCATGAATGTATGTGATGATCATGAATTGATGTGGTGATCATGAATGTATGTGATGATCATGAATTTATGCGTTGGTCATGAATGTATGTGTTGATCATGAATGTATGTGTTGGTCATGAATTAATGTGATGATCATGAATGTATGTGTTGATCATGAATGTATGTGATGATCATGAATTAATGTGATGATCATGAATGTATGTGTTGGTCATGAATTAATGTGATGATCATGAATGTATGTGTTGATCATGAATGTATGTGTTGATCATGAATGTATGTGTTGATCATTAATTGATGTGTTGGTCATGAATGTATGTGTTGATCATTAATTTATGTGATGATCATTAATTGATATGATTATCATGAATGTATGTGTTGATCATGAATTGATGTGTTGATCATGAATGTATGTGATGATCATGCATGTATGTGATGATCATGAATGTATGTGTTGATCATGAATTAATGTGATGATCATGAATGTATGTGTTGGTCATGAATGTATGTGTTGATCATGAATGTATATGTTGATCATTAATTGATGTGATGATCATGAATTAATGTGATGATCATGAATTTATGTTTTGATCATGAATGTATGTGTTGATCATGAAATGATGTGCTGATCATGATTGTATGTGTTGATCATGAATGTATGTGTTGATCATGAATGTATGTGCTGATCATGAATGTATGTGTTGATCATGAATTGATGTGTTGATCATGAATTTATGTGTTGGTCGTTAATTGATGTGATGATCATGAATTTTTGTGTTGATCATGAATGTATGTGTTGATCATGAATTTATGTGCTGATCATTAATCGATGTGTTGATCATGAATTGATGTGCTGATCATGAATGTATGTGTTGATCATGAATTGATGTGCTGATCATGAATGTATGTGTTGATCATGAATTGATGTGTTGATCATGAATGTATGTGCTGATCATGAATGTATGTGCTGATCATGAATGTATGTGTTGGTCATGAATGTATGTGTTGGTCATGAATGTATGTGTTGGTCATGAATGTATGTGTTGATCATGAATGTATGTGTTGGTCATGAATGTATGTGTTGGTCATGAATGTATGTGTTCGTCATGAATGTATGTGTTGGTCATGAATGTATGTGTTGATCATTAATTGATGTGCTGATCATGAATTGATGTGTTGATCATGAATGTATGTGTTGGTCATGAATGTATGTGTTGGTCATGAATGTATGTGTTGATCATTTATGCTTCAGTCACATTTGGCTCGGCGGCCTTAGGGTCTAAAAAATCTACGGCCACTAGCAATTATAGGGCGGCCGCAGTATTTCCACGGCCACACAATGTAGCAGTCACATATGTTTTTATTTTTCGGGTAGCCGCACGGGGTATTTAGAAATTGTGGAGACCGAAAACGTGGGGGTGCCGTACGGTCTTTGATTTGATGTCGCACGGTGACCTTAGGGCGTCCCTGCAGCGGCCATATAATTTTCAAGGCAGACGCAAGGTAGCCTCAAGGTGCCCGCAAGGCGACCGCAGGGGGGCCCTAAGGCGAACGTGCGGCCAGACGGACGGTAACGAGTGGGTATATATACCAGTTCTTTTTCATATGTATAACAGCACTTACAGTTGTCATGGCTACGGCTTGTGAAATTGCTACGGCCACCCAAGAAATGAAAAAAGTTATAACTCCGCGCTATAATTCCACGGCGACCCCTACGGCCTGTAAAAGATAGCCATACGCCCTAGGGCCACCCTGAGGCCACCTCAGAAACTCTGCGGCCGCCGCACGTTTCTGTCAATTTAGGGGGGGTACGGCCGCCGTATCCTAGCTGTAGAGCAAATGTGACTGATGCTTTATTGATGTGCTGTTCATGAATTGATGTGATGATCATGAATTGATGTGATGATCATGAATTGATGTGTTGATCATGAATGTATGTGTTGATCATGAATGTATGTGTTGGTCATGAATTTATGTGTTGATCATGAATGTATGTGTTGGTCATGAATGTAAGTGTTGATCATGAATGTATGTGTTGGTTATGAATGTATGTGTTGGTCATGAATGTATGTGTTGATCATTAATTGGTGTTGATCATGAATTGGTGTGGATCTATAAATTGATGTGTCGATCTAAAATTGATGTGTTGATCTATAATTGATGATGAGTTGAAGTGTTCAACTGAATTGATGTTTTAATCATGAATTGATGTGTTAATCATGAATTGATGTGTTAATCATGAATTGATGTGCTCATCATGAGTTGATGTGTTGATCAAAAATTGATTTGTTGATCTATAATTGATTTGTTGATCTATAATTGATGTGTTGATCATTAATTGATGTGGATTATGTTGAGAGAAATGGTAATAATGAGTGATAATAATGAGTTTATTGTCATATACATGATGCGATGCACATACAGTGAGAAGACTTTGACAGTTTGCTTAGAAATGACATTGAATAAGAAATAGTCATTGTGATGAGAGTAGAAAGCCCGAAAACAATATTTTAGTGTTGAAATGAGGGGCATGGGTTAAAATATACATATACATTATTTAGATATTCATACAAAAAATTCGGCTGATTCATTGAGGGTGAGGATTGTAGTTGGATAAAAGGTGTCGTGGAAGCGATTAAATTTGGTCTTGATGGAACGATAACGTTTACTCGAGCGGAGAAGTTCAAAAATGTCATGCGCTGGGTGAAACTCATCTCGGATGATAGCTTTCGCTCTTTTTAGCTGCGACGAGCAGCTCTATGAGAGGACCGCGTTGTTCTTGTTGTTGGGGTGCCTTTTTGAATAGCGCATGCGCATACACTCGGACGTGCGTCGGTATGAGGTAAGAACATGGCGGACTAAAATCGCGATTTGTTTGAAGAAACCAGAATAAATTTAGCAACAAAGACAACATGAATGTTTTCATGTCAATCTCGTTTCACAGAACTTGACACAAATTAGGTGTAATTATTGAATAGCGCATGCGCATACACTCGGACTTCCCCTACCGACCAAGCCCGTTTCAAATTATCCCACTGCCACCCAGAATTAACATTAATAAATAACATTAATGAATTAACATGAACATTAACAGAAATACATTCACGTCGATACATTATATGTAATCAGTTGATGAAGCATGTTGCGTCACAAAACAAAGGACAAGACCAGAACTGAAAGACAAAAAGACGCCAGTCCATGCGTATAATCTACTGACTGGTCGAATTTGGTAGCGCATATTGCAACGGATATCCTCATGATTCTACACGTCGCAGCTGGTGACCACACTGTGGTCATTTTTGTCTTGTTTCGACTCGACTCAGTACAGGCTGTCGTTGGAAGGAAGATCTCACCCAATAATTTTACCAGCAGTTTTTATTATCCTGTTGAGCCTGATAAGGTAGCTGTACAGGAAACAAGAAGCTACAGTAAGAACAGATTATGGATTGGAAAAGGGGTTAGACAGGGGTTCATTATTTCCCCTTATCCTTACTATAATTCACGGACCAGTGTTTGTTTGTTTGTTGTGATACTCCTCGTACAGTTCTGGCCCGATAAAATCCAGACTTTGTACATATGATCTTCATGACCCCAATTAATGTATCGGGGTGTTTTTATCTTTGTCAGTGATCTTGTGAGGGGCTGAGGGAGGGCGACACAATTCTCTATGTAAATGCGTATCGTGTAGCGCCACCTCCAGGTGAGACAGGGTATTACAAGTCCCACCCTATACAGTATGTACAGTTTCCCTGTCCCCACGTTTTCCAGTGCAGTGAGGTGTTTTGAATTATATGCAGTAGTTATGTTTTTGTTTCATGCATGTAACTCGGGTTATTGTTATTTATTTATTTTCGGGAGTGATTGAAGCAGCTTTCAGTTGCCTATACACCGCCCAGATAAAGGTATACGTCAGAAGAACACGTTGATCATTGTTTTGTGTTTTTCCACGTTTCCAAATTCCACGTTGTTTTGTGTACCTAAGAACAACATTGCCTGTAGCGCAAGTACTCTGGTACTTTGTTTAATCTGAATCATGAATACATCATGGAGGAAATCAAACTTGGATGACATCGAGGCTGGAGTCAGGATTGGAGGTAGACGTATCAATAATCTAAGGTATGCTGACGATACCACTCCGTTGGCAGAAAGTAAAGAGGACTTGATGAAAATGCTGCAGAGAGTGATTTTTTTTTGTATACAAGATCGAGGCTCGTGAAAGAGCTAACATTAATCACACAAAAAGTCAAACCGACACATAAAACACAAAATAAGGGGAACGGTAGAAAAGATGGGGAGAGAGGGGGAAGGACACAAACACAACATTTGAGAGCAGGGACATCGAGAGAACTGTGGGAGGGAGAGGGCTTGGGGGGAGGTGGGAGATGTATAAAACATATGGACACTGCAAGGACTTCCAGGAAAGAAGTTGGAATTTCGAAAAAGTGTATCTGGGGTGAATTAGCGGGGGTAGAAAAGATCAAGGTTTTGGATGTGGGAAGATAAGAGATGGTGGTGAACAGCTGTTTTAAAGACCTGGAGGGTGGAGTGGGGTTGAAGAGAGTGGGGGAGTTTGTTCCAGAGGCGGGAGAAAAGGGGAATGAAAGAGTGAAGGTGAGCAGAGAGCCTAGATTTTGGCAGTTTCACCAGAAGAGGGTTGCTGGCAGATCTTGTGCGATCTGTAGGAATATTTGGGGGACAAAGCCCAGAGAGAGCTGGGGGAGCAAGGCAGGAGAGGAGTAATTGGAAATTTGGAAATTGCATGGCTGTGTGCTTCATTACATACAAGTGAATTAAAAAAGTTATGCTAAATTTTAAAGGCAATGTCGGGATGACAAAATACAGTCCAAAAAGTGAAGTGAAGTGAAGTGGAGTAAAAAGTGGAGTGAAGTAGGAAAGTGAAAAAGTTGGTCTTTATTTAAACCTCAACAGCACTGAAATCTTGTTAACTGAGAAGATCAACGTGTTCAGATTGGGAGATGATCATGTGGAAATAGTGGAAAGTTTCATCTTCCTGTGCTCTAAGATTTAAGTGAGTGGAGAATGGGGATGAGAAATTAATAGACTGTTACCATTTGGGAGACCAGCAATTTCAGGAATGACAAAGATCCGGAACGACAAAGATGTGACAAAACAAACCAAGAGGAGGCTGATGTATGTATGCTCTGGTGTCTCCAGTTGTAATGTATGGATGTGAGTCATGGACAGGGAAAAAGAATGAAAGGAAGAACATTGACAGTTTTGAAATGTGGTTTTGGAGACAAATATTAATTCCATGGACTGCATGAAGAAGAATCAAATCAATGCTTGAATAAATTAGTACATGAGAAGTGCTGATGCTAAAACACAAACTGTCATACTTTGGATACATATGTGCAGAAGACAAAAATTTGAAGAAATCAACCATGCTGGGTATGGCTGAGGGAGGAAGAAGAGGCAGACTTTGTATGACATGGATGGATGGGGTAAAGGATGCAACCAAGCTGTCTCTGCCAGGGCTTCGGGAAGCAGTGCAGTATGGGGATTTTTAAAGAAATCTGATCATGAATGTCACCAGACGTCAGACACGACTTCACAGAACTACATGAACCAGATGATGTCAATGAGATGATGAAAAAAACCCCAGTTTTGTGTACCTATAATAGGTAGAAAGCCCCTTTATCAGCCTGGTGTTGGCTTAACGGTTAAGGTAGAAGTCTTGAGATATATTAGGGTCCTGAGTTCGAGCCCCTGTCATGCTGTTGAATTTACACCAGGTAGGTGGACTCAGCTTGTCATCCTTCCAAGGTCGACAAAATGAGTACCAGCTGACTTATAGAGGCATTGCATCAGTGGCACAGCCGTGCCCCTGGAAAACGATGCAAGCAGCATCCACAGGCTGCACAGGAACCACCATCCGCCCCTTCATCACCATCTCCCTGTTATTGGTTTGAGAGTCTATCTGCACCCTGGGTATATACTCCATAAAAACATTCAATTCACGTATCTGATGAAAAAATGAATTGTTCCGCAGATATTTGTCTTCCATCGTCAAATAAACTAATGAATGGATGTGTTCTCTCTCAGCATGGGTCTCAGTCAGGTGACCCACACAAAACACATAATGTACCTTCCACTGATCTATTTAAGTGTGTTGTTGTTGTTGTTGTTGTTGTTTTCTCGTGCCATTGTGCAGGTGATATTCGCGCTCGTGGCAGCGAACGAATTGTGCCCAGAATGATGGCAGGTGACCTGATCATCATCTTCATTGTTCTGATCATGTGGGCAGGTGAGTGCGGCTTTTGCGCACTTTACGAATCGCAGGCGATGATCGTGTTTTCGTTGCAATGCCTTGTGTGTGTATTCTTTTCATCATCGAATCTCCAACATGTTCCAACCTCCGTCAAGATGAGTTCCACCACGCTCACTTTCTTCCCTTCATTCCAATCATGGCCAGGGATGTGGACATCAGCATCTTGTAATATCTTGTATCGATTCGTCTTCATGCGACTTGGAGTCTCCTTGGAAAAAGTAATCATTTCTTGTTTCGCAAATCATAAGGCCAGATTACAATACATATGAAATATTTGACTTCCACCAATTTTGCAATAACTTTAATTTGTTATAAGTACGTTGGATTGTGAAAATTTACATTCTTTAAAATGACACCCGCGTAGTACTTTATATGCCCATATAGACTGGCAGGCTAATTAATTGGTTACCTGCTCACCTGCCAACTGTCTGGGCCGGCAGTTCGAGTCTTCGGAGACTTTCACCTCTTCTCGATACACTATTCGATTGAGGTCGGGTTAAGCCGGCTGTTCTGTTCGTTAAATATTCCACGGTATATTTTTCAATGGTTGGCCTTTTGGGCCAATACCGTTGTCAAATTCCAAATCCCCATGGTAAGTTGAGCAATTGGACTTGCTTCATTTACACTTTTCCTGGACTCAATTATCACCGCCGTTGCACCCCGAGGCTTCCTCCAACGATGAAGTGTCCAACGAATGATTTGCTGAAAACCTCAGCAGCACAGTCCATGAATGAATGAATGAATGAATGAATGAATGATCGTTTTAAGGCCATTTTCCCCGCTAGAGCAGAGGTTAGCCTTGCGGGCCCCATGACAATCATGGTTCCATGTTTGAGGCAAATGTTTTTATGGCCGGATGCCCTTCCTGACGCCAACCCTTGGTCACGCTCTTACGATGCGCAGGGATACGGTGTACCTATTCTAAATCGGGGTACACACCGTGAACTTTCATCCCAGCAAGCTGGTACTCAATTTGCCGACCTCGGAAGGATGACAGGCTGAGTCAACCCCCCTGGCGTTAATTCAGCGATCGACCGGGATTCAAACCCAGGATCCTTAGGATCCCAAGCCGGCACCCTAACCGCTAAGCCAACACCAAGGATTCAGCAGCACAGTCCATAATTGTGCAAATTTGCAAACATCCCATGATAGCCTTGTAAGCAAATAGCCATGGTCTATTGAGATTGGATTGTTACGTCTCACATCTATGTTGAACTTGAAGCCATGTAGATTGACGACACCGCAGGAGGATGGATTGTGGCCATTTCCGTGCATGTTAATTTGAAGCGCATTTGTTAATCAGGGCACGGGAGTTGTGCACCTGTTGACCGTTTAAATAATGACTCTGGTGTGTCAAAACGCTTTTCCTCCCCATACCCTCTGGGGATACTCTGCGTTAATCACTCTAGTTATCTAGTCGAATGCCAGCAGAGGGTGCTTGTATCCCTTTAGGAGCTTGTATCCCTTTTGTATCCCTTTCATTCATTTTTCTTTACCTATTTATTTATTGGCGTTAAGGTGCCCACAATTTGCTTCGCAAATGCTTGGGCTTTGGTCACACTTTAAAATTCCCCTAAACTGTTTCTCATTTCCTGCTCTTGAACCATGGTTGTGAAGCCCCATGACGTTCAACACATTCAATAAGAGTTAAGAACATAGTCATAAATAATTAAATCAATGACATATGGACACGTGGCCATTCAGAAATCCCCATGGACTCAAGAAATCCCCATGGACTCAATGGCTAAGCACGAGGAAGCCTTCTGTTTCAACCTTGAAACCCACATTAAGTTTGGAAGTACACTTGGCAAGTTCAAACAGATTTGCCTTTGAATGGAGTGAATCCAAGTGCTTTGGTTTGTTAAACTTCCTTTTCTCACTTGAAAATAAATACAAGAACATTTAGTGTCTGGAGACGAGCACATATAATATACCAGCTTCTCTCGGCTCACTGTGCTCGCCTCACCACGCGTCGTTACTGAGGAACGGGCTTATTTTAGCTGAGGATAATGACTGTACCTGAGTTGCTGTGTTGTCATGATTTACACCAATCATAATACAAACAATTATTTTGCACAAATGTATTTGTTGTGTTTGTGATATTACATTTTTATAGGCAATTTAGGTTGAATGTTTTTTTTTTTTCAAGAAAGAACCCCTCAGCACACAAATAGGGGAGGGGTAGGTGCAGACTGGAAGTTTGGGACGATTACACCTCACCACCACGAAATTAAAAACACCTCACCACCAAGTAATTTAAAACACCTCACAGCCATAAAACACGTAATAAAAACACCTCACCACCACAAAATTAAAAACACCTCACCACCACGAAATTGAAAACACCCCACAGCCATAAAACACGTAATAAAAACACCTCACAGCCACGAAATTAAATACTCCTCACCACCACGTCATTTAAAAACACCTCACCACCACGTAATTCAAAACACCTCACCACCAACTAATTCAAAACACCTCACCACCACATCATTAAAAACACCTCACCACCACGTAATTATAAATACCTCACCACCACGTAATTCAAAACACCTCACCACCACGTAATTCAAAACACCTCACCACCACGTAATTCAAAACACCTCACCACCACGTAATTCAAAACACCTCACCACCACGTAATTCAAAACACCTCACCACCACGTAATTCAAAACACCTCTCCACCACGTAATTCAAAATACCTCACCACCACGTAATTCAAAACACCTCACCACCACATAATTCAAAATACCTCACCACCACGTGATTCAAAACCACCACAACGTTATTAAAAACACTTCACAACCACGGAAACAAATGTTTGAGGGAGTCGTTAAGTGACAACACAGACACTGCCCAGATGTGTAGATATATAGATAAATGACTGCACCCGAGTTGCCGTTTTGTCATGGTTTACCGTTTTGTCATTGTTTAAACCAAACATAATTCAAACAATTATTTTGCACAAATGTATTTGTAATATACGTGATATCACATTTTATAAACAATTGAAGTTGAAAAAAAATTCCAACAAATAAATAAATAAAAATAGGATATTTTTTCAAAACAAATACCCTTTGGACATACCGACGGGAGAGATATGTGCATACCAGAAGTTTGGTACGATTTCACAATAGTTTGAGAAAGTAGTTCAGTGACAACACAACACAACACAGGACAGACACTGCACAGATATATATATATATATATATATATATATATATATATAATAATAAAAAAAAAAATATAATAAAAAAAAAAAAAAAAAAAAAATGTATATATATATATATATATATATATATATATATATATATATATATATATATATATATATATATATATATATATATATATATGTATATATATATATATAGATAGATAGATAGATAGATCTATATATATATCTATATATATATTGTTGTGGATATGAGAATGTTTTTTTATTTTATTGTTGTGGTAAAATGTTGTTGTAAAAGGTTGTTGTAAAATATCACCCCTCCTCCCTCCGTTTGTGGTTGTATAAAGGTCAAAAGGGCGTTCCCGTAGTTAGTCCATAAAACATACATGCAGGACACGATATATCTTTTTTGACAGTTATATCCTTATTATGTGTATTAGTGTAAGGCTGTGTCTTCCATTAATTGAAATACTCCATTGCACCAGTGAAAGAGAATAGATCCCCTTTCCTTCCCATCCCCAAAATCTCCCTTTCCTTCCCATCCCCAAAACCTCCATTTCCATATTACATCCCCTCTCGTCACTGCTGAGCCCTCGATTCCCAATCACCTCCCCTCCAATAACCGCCATTGACCATGTGCTTTGAGTCGGAGAAGAAAGGCGTGTCTCCACCTCGTCAGAGGGGAGGAGGGGCGCGCCCACCCGTCGTCATCCAGGGCGGAGCCCGAGGGTCGCGCGACCAACCAGGGCCGAGGTGAGCACCCCGATGGGCGTGTCCAAAACGCCGGCGGCGTAATCGCTGGAGGCGCTATAAAAGGCGCAAACGGAAGTGGTCACAAGGAGTTGGTCGGAGATGCACTTTGAGTTGGTCTGAGTTGGTTGGGAGTCGGTCGTCAAGTGCAGAGTGGTGAAGAGTCAGTCAGTAGAGGTGGTGGTCAAGTGGTTGCGTTGGTTGCGGTGAGGAGTCGGTGGTAAAGAGTGAGGGACCAAGAAAGAGAGAGAAAGAGTCCTGAAGCAAGAGAGGAAGTTGTTGAACTGGGTGGGACTAAGCAAGAGAGGAAGTTGTTGGACTGGGTGGGACTAAGGAAGGAGAGAGAACCCGTCACACCAATCCCCCAAGCTCCGCGTTGGCTCCACCAAGCGTTCACCTCCACCAAAGCTCCACCAAGCTCCGCGTTGGCTCCACCAAGCGTTCACCCCCACCAAAGCTCCGCCAAGCTCCGCGTTGGCTCCACCCAGCGTTCACCTCCAGCCATCCACATCCTGCAATTCCCCGCGTGAGTCAGTGTCTTTTGTTTGTTCTGTCCTGGGTTAATTAAGACTGTAGGTAAGCTAATCATTTTCCCTGTGTCACCTGCGTCTTATGTGCTTGTAAATAAACGTGACTGCTTTCTTTTTGCTTGTGTGTAAATAGTCAATAAATTCAGTCGTATTTCCAAACCTTTCTTGGCCTTCGTTTTCCTCTTTACATTGCGTCGTTTTCGTCTTTTCCCCTCATTGAGCAGCTGCGGTGCGATCCGGCCAAAGTCCTGGGTGAATCGGGTGAGTCAGGGATCCTGTTAGGTCGCGGTTAAATACACCACCGCTCGGTCATCATAACATCTAAACCGCGATCTGTAACAATTTGTGTCTGGGAGTGGGATTCGAGGCCCGAACCAAATTTTTAAAACGAATAGAAAAAAAAATTTGGTCAAAATTACGAGCTGCCGAAATTTGTTTTGTTTAAAGCAAAACCCGAATTTTGAAATCGCGCCATGGCTGGTCAAGGCGACGGGATGCCGGTGGGAGAGATAGAGGGGTTAGGAGTAACCCAGGATCAAATGGAGGGGAGCAATGAGGAGGCGGTTGAGGGAGTATCAGACGCACAAAATGGCGCGCTCGCGCACGTGGTTGAAGAGTCCCAAAATAGCGGCGCCGCGGAGGGCGAGCCCGCGGTGGCGGCTGGGGACGCTGGGCAAACCGGGTTTGACCTCAGATTATTCTTGACCCAACTGAATGCAAAAATGGATAGTATGGGGGGCCAAATGGGGGCAATGAGGGACGAAGCGAGGGGTACCGGTGAGGGATTAGACAAGAAATTTGGGAAGTTAGACAATAATTTTGAGGAGTTAGACAAGAAATTTGGGAAGTTAGACAATAATTTTGAGGGGTTAGACAACGGGATAAAAGAGGTGAGACATGGGTTAACGGGGGTGGAAAATAGAATGGCTGCCCAGGAGAATCAGATAGAGGGGATGAAAAATGGGTTAATGGGGCTAGAAAATAGGATGGAGGACAAATTGCGGGAAATAGGGGAACAATCTGCCAGGGAAATCAAACGAATGGGAAACCAGATAGAGGAGGTGCAAATCGGGTTAGAAAGTAAACTGGATGCTCAGAGGGATGAATTGGGACAGATGAGGGTGGCATCTACAAAAGAGATGGGGGAGATGAAAGAGGAGATACGACGAGGTGTGGGTGAGGAGGTTTCGGGGCTACGCGAGGAGGTAAAGCGAGGTGAGAAGCGTATGGAGAAAGAGGTGAGAAATAATACGGCTAAGTTACAAGGGGGAATAGAAGATCTGACGGAGGAGGTGGAACAGCTGACGGAGGGACAAACGAAGTTAGTGGAGCAGGTTCAAAGGAACACTGCAGTACTCGGAGGGTTAAAGGCGACACAAAAAGAAATTAAAAATGACTTGATAGCGACACAGAGGCAATGTCAGATGGTACGTGAGGAACTGACAATGAGGGTGGACGAGGTGACAGAGATAATGGAGACAAAGGACCGGCAGGTGAGGATGCACATAGAGACGGTCACGGTAGCCCTAGAGGACGAACTTGAGGAGACGCACCGAGAAATAAAAGAGGTTAAACAAAAACTAGAGGAAGTGGAAGAAGAGGTGAGTGAAATTAAGAAGGGACGGACAGAAACTAAGAGAGAAATCCAGGAGGAGGTAATGGAATATGTACAAGGTCTGTGTTCAAATCATGATGACGTGCTCACTAACCAAATAAAAAGTTTGCAGGTGGCAGAGGAGGTGCGACGACGAAGTACGGAGGTGAGTGGCAATGTATATGATGTGAGGAAAGCTTCAGTCGGCTTGGGGGTTGCTTTGGATCCAGGTGTTCGTGAAAGGCCGTTGGTGAAGTGTGTGACAGGTCAGGTGTGCGAAAAAAGAGGTGTGCGAGAATGTCCGACCATGGGGTGTGTGAGGAAAAAGTGCACGCCGAGGAGTGAGTGTGCCGTCAAGAGTGAGTTGGTCGAAGCGCGTGTGCGAGGGGGTACATGGAAGCGCGGTGTGGTGAGTGTTACGGAGGAAGTAACGAAAAAGTGTGCGCGAGAGAGGTGTGTAACGGACGGGTGCATGGGGAAAGCGCATGCTGTCGAGAGTAAGGGTGAGTGCGCTGTCAAGAATGGAGGTGAGAGTAGTGAGAGTGAAACGGAGCGTGAGTTGGTTGTGACAGGTGAGCGAGGATGTACACCTGGAATGGAAGGATGCACACCTGGAATGGTAGAGCGTGTGTGGGAAGGCACATTTGAGTTGGTAGTGAGGCACGTGGTTGGTTGTGCGAATGAGAGCACACCTGTGATTGTCACGGAGGAAGTGACCGAGGAGGGGGCGCGAAGAGGTGTGTTGGTGAGGTGTGCGACCAACGAATGTGTGCCAAAGTGTTCGGTGGTCGGGTGTGTGACCAAGTCGGCGAGCGGAATGAGTGTACCGAAGTGTGTAAGGAAAGGTACGAGGAGAATGGGAACAGCTGCATGTATGAGCAAGAAAGGGGTAGCGTATGCATGTAAGCGTCCAGGTGAAGCGTCGACGGTAACCAGGCTCGAGGTTAGAACGACTTATAGCCGAATCAGGCCCTCGGTGCGCGTCGGGCAGCTTCGCGTGCCGCGAGGATCAGCGGGGATCCGAACCACGGCGGTTTCGAAAGAACCGCCGTACGCGATCCACGCTGTGCCTCGCTTGGAACGGCCGCGGCCGGGCTCCACTAGGCGGAGCGGGCAGCTGGATAGGAAGGGTCGTTATGGCGACCACGTTTTGTTGAGACGTGCCGGCAGGTCGAGATCGGGACATTGGATGGCTCCACGCCGAGGTGGTGCGTGGGATCTCGGCCCGGGTAAGCCCCCGCCCCTGCCCCGAATGCGGGACGCATCCAGCCGCAGGCACAAAAGAAGCCGCGTTCATTGCTCGGCTGTACGAAGCCGGGCTGTAGACGTGAATTGGCGCACCGAGAGGATGTAATAAGTAGACGGGTGATGATAGTGGTTTGGCCCCGAAATTAGAAAAAGGCGAAATTTGATGATTGGTACGCTGATTGGCAGAATTTTTGATTGGTTGGGTTTAGGTGTGCCAAATTGATAGTGAGAGACCCCCGATGTGGTGGGATGGCAAATCCACCATCCCTCACAGAGTGGGGCAAATGCGCAATAGTTTATGGGGTGTATGGCAGTGAAAACTAGCCCGGGTGGGTTAGGTTATATTGTTAGGGCCCTAGAAGATGACATTAGGTAACGTTAAGGTTAGTTAGTGACTGATACCTGTAGGGGGGACGCAGGTAGATTAGTGTGGATTATAATGACGTGGGAGCGCAATAGTTTAAAGGGACGACTGGGAAGCGCAAGTTTCAGAGGGGAGTAGTTAGCTGAGATGATGCCGGGTGTGTGAGGATTGAACAGGTGTAATTGAACAGGTGTGATTGCACAGGTGTGCAACTGAACAGGTGTGTGGAGCAGTGTATGAGGGAGTAGTGGTGATTGTGTGTTGTGTTGACCAAATGGTCCAGGAAGAAAGGAGGGTGCAGGTGGCACCAGGTGTGAGGGCACAGGTGTGCAACAACAGGTGTATGTGGCTGTGTGGAATAAATGGTAGTGTGGAATATCTGGAGTAGTGGAATGGATGGTCGTGGAGTGAGAATGGTGGAAATTGTGGAGTGGAGTGGATGGTGCGAAGGTGTGAATGGGGGAAGAGTGGACCCCCATCACGGATACCCGGGGCGGGTAGTGTAAGTGTTAGGTAGAGGGTATAGGTAAATTGTGGTTGGATATTGGCATTTGTGGTGCGGTTGCAGAATGGTATTGTGGATGGGTGCATTAGTGTTGTGGAAATGGCTGGGCGTGTAGCCTGTTAGTGTGTGTAGTTGGTTGGGCACTCCACCACTGTGAGGATGTCGGCCAGGTGAGGCCGCAAGTGGGCTCTGGGAGCCGGTAGCGTTGTGGATGGGGCCCGAGGATCCGGAGGACGGACCCGGGTAGCCCAGTGCCAGAGAGGGCACCGAGTGGGGAGAGCGCCAGAGGGCCTTCCCCAGGTAGTTAGGTTAGGGTAAGGAGCAGGTAAGCTCGGGTGGCAACTACAGTGGTGGAGGTGTGCAGGTGGGTAGACCTGCTGGGAGAGCTACACGCCCCAGCCCAGAAATTGTGCAAGGGCACCGGGAGTTGAATCGGGGGAGTGAGACCCCAAATTGAGGAGGCACCACAGTTTGGGCAATGGGAATTGGTTATTAGAACCCATAGTGTAAGTTGGCCAATGGATTGGCAGGGAGAGACCCCGGGTAGTGTAAAGTGTGTTAATGTCATTTAGAAAATAGTTAGGATGAAGGATCTCCTCGCACCATCTGCATCCACTCACCTGAGGTGACAGGTACTCCACACCATGCCATGTTTTGATTATTTTTTATGATGCAAATGTTTGGATTGTGAGACGCATCATGACGTGGGTGTGACATTGTGCTTTGATGTTCCATCTCTGCCTCCTTATGAGGATTGATGATGAATTTGGTGATGGCAAATTTTGAAGTAGAGGGATTGTGGAGACGAATTTGGTATAGGGGAAGTCCTTCCCATATGGGGAAGACGTGACAGTAGTGACGAATTTGTAAATGTGTAGATTTTTGTACATATGGGGTAAGGGCAAGGGTAGGGTAGGTGACAGGGGGGGTGACGTACGGTAGGGACGAGCTTTCTCACTTCGCCCTCCGTACGCATTTCGCCTTGCATTGCCTTATTGATGTGTACCCTTGTGACCTTACCCCTCGCTCATTGTCTTTCCCCTTTTGTCTCCCACATGACCTGTGCGCCATTGGGTGCCGAGGGGAGCGTGCGTGGGTCGGCCATTGTGCGCCCGAAATTCCCAGAACCAGCTGTCTGCATCGATGCACCACATTATGGACCACATGTCTGTGGCCGAGCACCACTTATGGACCCCATGGGTTGGGGCATGGCCCCTCTGCTGGAACCGGCCATGAGGGCCCGAAATCTTGCTGGCGGACCTTGGCCACAGGGCACCGATGCCCCACAGGTGAACCACACATAGTCGGCCCTGTGGGCCATAAATAAAGCAAATAAAAAGGACACATTGGGCACACTTTATTGAAAATAGGCCGCCAGTAAGCAAAGCAAAAGAATGACAACAACTGGAAGAAATAATAATAACCAGCAGAGGGAGCCGAAGAGCAAGAGACCACCTGCAGGGTTAGGGGTTGTTGATTTTATTTTTATTGAACATTGTTGGACAGTGATGACTGCACCGATTGGTGCTTGAGGGTCCTTTGGTGCGTTTTTGGGTGCGTTCATGGTGCATTGATGCAGAGCAGACTGTCTCCCCCCCAGAAAGAACAATCACAGGTCCTGGGTTAGTTTTGTAAATAAAAATAGCGTCATTGTAAATAATGCTTCCCACCGTCAGTGTATAGTTTGAAGACCATTCCGCAATTCGGTTAACTGTGGGCGTAAGTCTGTTAGGCAGGGTGCAATGGAGCAGCGGGACACATTTATTTATGTTTTAAAACTGTCGCACTCAGGGTCAGGTTAAAAGTAGAGGGAACTACACCTACGTGCCACACTAAGGTAAAAGTAATAGGCCCGGGACGTGCCTAAGGGGAGGAGGGTGCAGTGTTGTGGATATGAGAATGTTTTTTTATTTTATTGTTGTGGTAAAATGTTGTTGTAAAAGGTTGTTGTAAAATATCACCCCTCCTCCCTCCGTTTGTGGTTGTATAAAGGTCAAAAGGGCGTTCCCATAGTTAGTCCATAAAACATACATGCAGGACACGATATATCTTTTTTGACAGTTATATCCTTATTATGTGTATTAGTGTAAGGCTGTGTCTTCCATTAATTGAAATACTCCATTGCACCAGTGAAAGAGAATAGATCCCCTTTCCTTCCCATCCCCAAAATCTCCCTTTCCTTCCCATCCCCAAAACCTCCATTTCCATATTACATCCCCTCTCGTCACTGCTGAGCTCTCGATTCCCAATCACCTCCCCTCCAATAACCGCCATTGACCATGTGCTTTGAGTCGGAGAAGAAAGGCGTGTCTCCACCTCGTCAGAGGGGAGGAGGGGCGCGCCCACCCGTTGTCATCCAGGGCGGAGCCCGAGGGTCGCGCGACCAACCAGGGCCGAGGTGAGCACCCCGATGGGCGTGTCCAAAACGCCGGCGGCGTAATCGCTGGAGGCGCTATAAAAGGCGCAAACGGAAGTGGTCACAAGGAGTTGGTCGGAGATGCACTTTGAGTTGGTCTGAGTTGGTTGGGAGTCGGTCGTCAAGTGCAGAGTGGTGAAGAGTCAGTCAGTAGAGGTGGTGGTCAAGTGGTTGCGTTGGTTGCGGTGAGGAGTCGGTGGTAAAGAGTGAGGGACCAAGAAAGAGAGAGAAAGAGTCCTGAAGCAAGAGAGGAAGTTGTTGAACTGGGTGGGACTAAGCAAGAGAGGAAGTTGTTGGACTGGGTGGGACTAAGGAAGGAGAGAGAACCCGTCACACCAATCCCCCAAGCTCCGCGTTGGCTCCACCAAGCGTTCACCTCCACCAAAGCTCCACCAAGCTCCGCGTTGGCTCCACCAAGCGTTCACCCCCACCAAAGCTCCGCCAAGCTCCGCGTTGGCTCCACCCAGCGTTCACCTCCAGCCATCCACATCCTGCAATTCCCCGCGTGAGTCAGTGTCTTTTGTTTGTTCTGTCCTGGGTTAATTAAGACTGTAGGTAAGCTAATCATTTTCCCTGTGTCACCTGCGTCTTATGTGCTTGTAAATAAACGTGACTGCTTTCTTTTTGCTTGTGTGTAAATAGTCAATAAATTCAGTCGTATTTCCAAACCTTTCTTGGCCTTCGTTTTCCTCTTTACATTGCGTCGTTTTCGTCTTTTCCCCTCATTGAGCAGCTGCGGTGCGATCCGGCCAAAGTCCTGGGTGAATCGGGTGAGTCAGGGATCCTGTTAGGTCGCGGTTAAATACACCACCGCTCGGTCATCATAACATCTAAACCGCGATCTGTAACAATATATATATATACTGTATATATATATACTGTATATATATATATATATATATATATATATATATATATATATATATATATATATATATATATATATATATGTATATATATATATATATATATATATATATATATAGATACAAGTATACAGTCGTGGCCAGAAATATTGGCACCCTTGCACTCTTTCAAATAATGCACCATTTCTTCCAGAAGATTGTTGAAATTAAAATATATTTTGGTATCCACATATGTATTGCTTTGGTTTGCAGTGGAACAAAACAAAAAAGCTGAAAAAAATACGAAATCTTAGCTTATTCCACACCGAAATCCTAAAATGGCCCAGGCAATATTATTGGCACCTTTTAGAAGTTGTTAGAAATAATTAGATTTCATGCAGGTGATTCTCCTTTACTTTGGAATTTAACTCATCTGCAGTGAGTTGCAGGTGCCTGCAATATAAAAAATGACTCATTCAACCAGTTTGAAGAGAGAAAAGGAGTCATTCTGCTGTTTTGTGTCACTGTGTGTACTGCAATGAGCATGGAGAAAAGAAAGAAAACGATAGAATTGTCTCAGAAGATCAGACAAGATTGTAGCCAAGCGTGGACCATCTCAAGGCTACAAGTCCATCTCCAGAGACCTTGATGTTTCTGTCTCCACCATATGCAATGTTATCAGGAAGTTTAAGGCCCATGGCACTGTAGCCAACCTCCCCGGACGTGGCCGCAAGAGAAAACTTGATCGTAGATTGCAGTGAAAGATTGTTCGAATGGTGGAGAAAGCACCTCAATCAACTGCCAAACAGATTCAAGCTGACCTTCAGACACATGGTACTTAGACACAAGGTACGACAGTTTCAACTCACACCATCCGTCGCCAACTCAATGAAAGGGTGTTCTGTGGTAGGAGACCCAGGAGGACCACACTGCTGAGAAAGACACATAAGAAAGCTCGACTGGAGTTTGCCAAAACACACCTGAACAGGCCAAAATCATCCTGGGAGAATGTCCTGTGGACAGATGAGACAAAATTAGAGCTTTATGGTAAAGCACATCATCTCTATGTTTACAGAAAACAAAATGAAGCCTTCAAAGAAAAGAACATCTTTTCTACATTCAAACATGGAGGTGGTTCAGTGATGTTTTGTGGTTGCAGGGCTGCCTCTGGCACTGGGTGCATTGAATGTGTGCATGGTATCATGAAATCAGGAGATTACCAAGGAATTTTGGAGTGCAATGTTCAACTCCGTGTCAGAACGCTGGGTCCACGTCGAAGGTTATGCGTCAAGACATGGTTCATGGTTCAAGGTTCAAGATTTCAAGACCTACGAATGGTTCGAAATAAAACGCTGGACTGTTCTGAAGTGGCCAGCAATGAGTCCAGATCTAAATTCCATTGCACACCTGTGGGGAGATCTGAAAACAGCAGTTGGGAGAAGGCACCCTTCAAATCTGGGAGAACTGGAGCAGTTTGCACAAGAAGAGTGGGCCAAACTGCCAGAAGAGAGGTGAAGGAAGCTCATTCATGGCTATAGGAAGCGCTTGACTGCAGTTATTTTGTCCAAAGGCTATGCCACCAAATATTAAGTCCAGGGTGTCAATAATTGTCATCCCATTTCTTTTTATTTTCTGATTTAAAAGGATATATTAAGTTCTGAATCAAAAACAAAGGCTCTGTAATATTTACAGTGAAATAAATAATTGCGAAGACCAAATACTTTTGTCAATTTAAACTTATTTTTAGAGAAAATTGTGAGTTATTTGAAAAAAGTGCAAGGCTGCCAATATTTTTGGCGACGACTGTGTATGTGTATATATATATATATATATATATATATATATATATATATATATATATATATAATATATATAGTCACGTGAAAAAGTAAGTTCACCCCATGTAAAGTTTTGACTATTTCAACATGCAGCTATTTGATCTTCATTTCAACACAATTGATAGATAAAGGTGATATAATATAACAAATATCATGAAATATTTACATTTTGTCATCCATTGTATAATTTAAATAAACATAAATGCAAATTTCGCATGTGGAAAAAGTAAGTACACCCTGACATTTATCACTACTTCAAATACCTAAAATTAGAATCAGGTGCACCAGCTCTGATGCAAATGATTAGAACATCATTAGAGAGGATCTTGGAGGAACCTGTCTTATTTAAACCTCAGACATTTAGTTTGGTTTGCTCTTTGTTGTTGAAGTGTGCAGCATCACCATGCCTAGATCAAAAGAGCTCTCGGAGGCCTTCAGAAAGAAGGTTATAGATGCCTACGAGTCTGGGAAGGGATTTAAAAAGATCTCCAAACAATTTGAAATCGACCATTCGACTGTCCGGAAGATCATCTACAAGTGGAGAAGATTCTAAACAACTGCCAACTTGTTCAGGCCAGGCCGCTCCAGCAAGTTCAGCCCGAGAGCAGACCGCAAGATGCTGAAAGAAGTCTCGAAGAACCCCAGAATGTCATCACGGGACCTACAGGTAGCTCTTGCCACTGTTGATGTCAAAGTGCACGAGTCTACCATTAGAAAGAGGCTGCACAAATTTGATCTACATGGGAGGTGTGCCAGGAGGAAACATTTTGCTGTCCAGAAAGAACATCAGGGCAAGACTAAAGTTTGCCAATGAACACCTAGGCAAAGACCAGTACTTCTGGAACAATGTACTCTGGACAGATGAGTCAAATGTAGAGCTATTTGGCCACAGTACCAGAAGACATGTTTGGCGAAAACCAAAGACAGCATTTGACCACAAGAACCTGATTCCAACTGTAAATCATGGTGGTGGAAATATGGTTTGGGGCAGCTTTGCTGCACCAGGGCCTGGGCAGCTCACCATCATAGAATCCACTATGAATTCTTCATTGTACCAGAGGGTGCTTGAGGATAATGTGAGGCCATCTGTCGGAAAGTTGAAGCTCAACTGAAGGTGGACCTTGCAACATGACAATGACCCTAAACATACCAGTAAATCCACCAAGGAATGGCCGAAAAGAAAGAAATGGAGGGTTCTGGAATGGCCAGGTCAAAGCCCAGATCTAAATCCCATCGAGATGTTGTGGGGGGGGGTGGGGGTTTGAAACGAGCTGTGCATGCAAGAAACCCTTCAAACATCGCACAGCTTAACGAATTCTGCATGGAGGAGTGGGCAAAAATTTCTCCCAGTCGATGTCAGAGACTTGTAGACAGTTATAAGAAACGCCGACTTGAGGATGTTTCTGCCAAAGGGGGCAATACCACCGATTAGAGCCAAGGGTGTACTTACTTTTTTCACATGCGAAATTTGCATTTATGTTTATTTAAATTATACAATGGACTACAAAATGTAAATGTTTCATGATATTTGTTATATTATGTCACCTTTATCTTTCAATATTGTTGAAATGAAGATCAAATATCTGTATGTTGAAATATGTTGAAAAAGTCGAAACTTTACATGGGGTGCACTTATTTTTTCACGTGACTGTATATATATATACATATATATATTGTCATGTCCCCGGGGTTAAGACCCCTGGGTGACGGATGACCAAAACGAGCATTAACTCCGAGGTGTACTTCGAAGCCTGGCCGGATTGTCCTTGGCGCGCGAGGGAGAGGCCCGAAGCCTTATCTGATCGGGAACACACAGGGTTTATCCGAACCCACAGAACAAAGAAACGAAACAAGACAAGAAAAGTAAAATTCAACAAATAATGATTTAATTAAAATAAATGGAAATACAACTAGAACGGCACTCAGTCGAGGTTGGCCACACCACTCAATGGTGAAGAATCACTTAAAAATTCTACGAGGTGGATCCAGATCCGAATCTTCACCAAAATTGAATCGATTCTTCGTTGTCACACACACAACCTGTCCAACAAGTTTCATCCAAATCCGTCCATAAAATTTTGAGATTTCCCACTATGTATCGTTTTTGGCCCTATCAGTGGTGAAGAATCACTTAGAAAAATTAAATTATTCTCAAATCTGAATACATATTCAGATCTTCACCAAAATTGAATCGATTCTTCCTTGTCACACACACAACTTGTCCACAAAGATTCGTCTAAATCCGTCCTTAACTTTTTGAGATATCCTGCAACATATCGTTTTTGTCCCTATCTCCCAATGGTGAAGAATCACTTACAAAATTCTAGTAGCCGGATCAAAATCCGGATCTTCACTAAAATCTAATCATTTTGTCCTTGTCACATACGCTACATCTCTGCCAAATTTCGTCCGAATCCATCCACAACCTTTTGAGATACCTTGTTCACAAACAAACAAACAAGCAAACGGACAGACGGGGATTAAAACATAACCTCCATCCACTTTGTTAGCGGAGGTAATAAAAATGTTGCGGTAAAAACTCATAGTAATAGGCTAAAGTGAGGGACACTCCAACGGACTCAATTACAGACACAGGGAGAAATAAAAGAAAATGAAATGGTTTGGTAATGGCCGGCATTCAGCTTTGCATTTCAACTGAGGGCTTGTAGACATTCGACACTTCCAAACCACCGCACGGGAAGCACACAAAAAATGGCGTGGATTCGCGCTCCTCGACGTCCTAACGTGAGGTACTTCTCGCGATGCCAACTGCCCCAGACCTCTCTTGTTCAGTCTCTGCCCCACAAATGCACATGAGCAATTATTTTTTTTGTATACAAGATCGGTAAGAGCTAACATCAATCAAAAAAGAAACGGACACACAAAACATACAATGAAGGTAGCGGGAGACAATATGGGGAGAGAGAGGGAAGCACACAAGTACAACAGCAGAGAACAGGGACAACGGGAGATCTGTGGGAGGGAGAGGGCTTTGGGGGATGAGGCATGGGAATGGGAGGGGAGTGAAAGGGGGGGGGGGGGGGGGGGGGGATATCTCAGCATCATTTGTTCAAGGGATATCATTTGTTCAGGATATCATTTTTCAGGGGTTCAGGATATCATTTGTTAACTTGCTCATTTGTTCAGTGAATATCAATTGTTCAGGCGATATCTCAGCCATTCTTTGAGCTAGGAAGCTGAAATTTGTGCACAATAGGGAACAATTGCTTTGGCAAAAACGGTATTTGAAAATTTTTTGATTAATTAATAAATTGATTAATTAATTAATTGTTATCGATTTATTAATCACTTATTTATTTTCTTTTTCTTCTGGCCAATATCTCAGGTGCCTTTTGAGCTAGGAAGCTGATATTTGGACATGACAGTGATCAAGTGATTTTGCTGTGGAGGGTATTTTTGATCTTTTGATTAACTATTCGATTGAATTTTTTTCTTTTCTATCGATTTCTATTTAATTTCTATTTGATTTCTCGATGAATTACTTACTGAGATGACTGATAATTGAATTACTTGATCCTTGATCTCTTCTACCCCCGTTAATTCACCCCAAATCCACTTTTCTTTCTTGAAATACCGACTTTTTTCTTTGCTGGAATTTCCAGCAGTGTCCATGCATTTTATACTTTCCCTCCCCCCCCCCGCCTCCTCCCCTCAAGCCCCCTGCCTCCCACAGATCTTCCGTTGTCCCTGTTCTCTGCTGTTGTACTTGTATGCTTCCCTCTCTCTCCCCATCTTGTCTCCCGCTACCTTCATTGTATGTTTTGTGTGTCCGTTTGTTGTTGTTTTTTGTGATTAATGTTAGCTCTTACACGAGCCTCGATCTTGTATACAAAAAAAACAACTTTCAAAAAGTCACAGAATCTGATGACACAGTGGTGGTTTAGCTATGCTATTCGGCAATCGATTAAGCAATTAATTATTTTACGATTACTATTTATTTCTTTTAATTACACAATTAATCAATTAATCAATCAATTATTGATTGTCAATTTTCGTCATACCTGTCAGGCTTCCTTTCTGACCTGACGTCCTTCCTTTCTTGTCTGTTTGCTTAATTGTTCGTGAGCAGGATATCTCAAAAGTTGTGGATGGATTCGGACCAAACTTGGTGGAGAGGTTGGGGTCTGACAAGGACGAATTGATTAGATTTTGGTGAAGTTTCGAATCTGGATACGAAAATTTTAAGTTTTAGAGGGATTCTTCATGATCGGGTCAAAAACAATGACAAAACTAGAACGGGCACTCGGTAGAGCGCATACCTTCGCCGCAGCTACTGTTCTGTACTTGGTAAAAATACGATTTTGACCTTTTCGTGACCTTGACCTTGACCTTTGACCCGATTGCTCCCAAAATCTAATCAAATGTGTCCCGTATAATAACCAATCATCCCACCAAATTTCATGCAATTCGGTTGAATACTTTTTGAGTTATGCGAATAACATACACACACACACACACAGACATACAAATAAATACACAGCGATCAAAACATAACCTTCCGCTTTTGCGAAGGTAACTAGTACGGCACTCAGTAGAGAGCATACCTCCGCCTGGTTGGCCATATCACTCAATGGTGAAGAATCACTTAAAAAATTTAAATAGCTGGATCCGGATCTGGATCTTCCAGAATATTGAATCGATTCTTCCTTGTAACACACCCAACCTGTCCAACAAGTTTCGTCCAAATCCATCCATACCTTTTTTGAGATATCCTGCTATGTATAATTTTTGGCCCTACCTCCCAATGGTGAAGAATCACTTAAAAATTCTCGTAGCCGGTTCCGAATCCGGATCTTCACCAAAATCTAATCATTTCGTCTTTGTGACATACGCCACATCTCTGCCAAATTTCGTCCGAATCCGTCCACAACTTTTTGAGATATTTTGTTCACAAACAAACAAAAAACAAACAAACAGACAAACAGACAGGGGTGAAACAGACATTTTGGCTTTCCTTGATATCACACCATCATCACCTCCTTTTAATATAATATATCAGGCTGGGTTTTGGAGCATTAATTTTAATTGCCTCATGACCTTCAGGATGACTGACTGCAGTATGTGGTTTTCTCATTACAGTGATGTGACGTATATATATATATATATATATATATATATATATATACATATACAGTCACGTGAAAAAGTAAGTACACCCCATGTAAAGTTTTGACTTTTTCAACATGTTTCAACATACAGGTATTTGATCTTCATTTCAACAATATTGATAGATAAAGGTGATATAATATAACAAATATTGTTTCGGGTTTTTCTACGATCTCCTGGTCTCGGTAAACCTCCGAACCCCGAGAGGAGCCCCGGCAGAAAAATATGTTATTCTGTGTTAGAAATCAATAGTGAAGCCACACCAATGATTATAAATGAACAGATATTGTATTAAGAATCACACACAATAATAACGGTACAACAACTGGCAATTTAGAGTGCACTCCATATACCTTATCGCTTAGGATGGTACCATCACTAAAGTCAGAGAACTCACTGCGCTCCCATCGAGTGCAAAGGACACTCCTCAATGTCTCCATAACCTTTTCCAAGGCGAAGGTGATTTGCTCCAGCGGTCGCTAGAATGATATCCAGTCGAAGCCTGAATCTCGCTCTCCAGTCAAGACCCGAATTGCGTACAGTTGGCAATGGCGATCGCCCCACCGAAACTGTACAAAGGCGCCCTCCAGAGGAGCACCTTCACCACTCACTCAGCAAACCGCAACGTAATTGGAGACGAAGCGGTCGCACACACACATCCCCTGACAGACGGTAGGATGTTGGGGTAAAGCTGACATGAAGCAAAACCTTTGTAGGTGTCCGAAGCACGAGGTTCAAAAGGCCGACGGCTCTTACTTGAGTCGATGCGACTAGGCGAGGATTCGTCGAAATCTCAGCGCCCAAAGCTGACTGCGCAGATTTCTCAATTCCAGGGATGATTCCTATCGCCGGATGTCCTTTCAAGGAACTCAAAATTCCCTCGCTTCTTTTGGTAGACCACGCTCGCTACGGAGCCTCGACGTCACGCGTCTTCTCCGGCTTTGCCCGCCACGCCTCTTCCTCTTCTCTCCTGTCGTCTTCCGGTTCGGTTTCCGGAACCACAACAACGGAAGTTACGAATCCGTAACAATATCATGAAACATTTACATTTTGTAGTCCATTGTATAATTTAAATAAACATGAATGCAAATTTCGAATGTGGAAAAAGTAAGTACACCGCTACATTTATCACTACTTCAAATACCTAAAATTAGAATCAGGTGCACCAGCTCAGGTGCAAATGATTAGAACATCATTAGAGAGGATCTTGGAGGAACCTGTCTTATTTAAACCTCAGACATTTAGTTTGGTTTGCTCTTTGTTGTTGAAGTGTGCGGCGTCACCATGCCTAGATCAAAAGAGCTCTCTGAGGTCTTCAGTAAGAAGGTTATAGATGCCTACGAGTCTGGGCAGGGATTGAAAAAGATCTCCAAACAATTTGAAATCAATCATTCGACTGTCCGGAAGATCATCTACAAGTGGAGAAGATTCCAAACAACTGCCAACTTGTTTAGGCCAGGCCGCCCCAGCAATTTCAGCGCGAGAGCAGACCGCAAGATGCTGAAAGAAGTCTTGAAGAACTCCAGAATGTCATCATGGGACCTACAGGTAGCTCTTGCCACTGTTGATGTCAAAGTGCACGAGTCTACCATGAGAAAGAGGCTGCACAAATTTGATCTACATGGGAGGTGTGCCAGGAGGAAACCTTTGCTGTCCAGAAAGAACATCAGGGCAAGACTAAAGTTTGCCAATGAACACCGAGGCAAAGACCAGCACTTCTGGAACAATGTGCTCTGGACAGATGAGTCAAAGGTAGAGCTATTTGGCCACAGTACCAGAAGACATGTGTGGCGAAAACCAAAGACAGCATTTGACCACAAGAACCTGATACCAACTGTAAAGCATGGTGGTGGAAATATTATGGTTTGGGGCAGCTTTTCTGCATCAGGTCCTGGGCAGCTCACCATCATAGAATCCACTATGAATTCTTCATTTTACCAGAGGGTGCTTGAGGATAATGTGAGGCCATCTGTCGGAAAGTTGAAGCTCAACCGAAGGTGAACCTTGCAACATGACAATGACCCTAAACATACCAGTAAAGCCACCAAGGAATGGCTGAAAATAAAGAAATGGAGGGTTCTGGAATGGCCAAGTCAAAGCCCGGATCTAAATCCCATCGAGATGTTGTGGGGGGATTTGAAACGAGCTGTGCATGCAAGAAACCCCTCAAACATCGCACAGCTGAAATAATTCTGTATGGAGGAGTGGGCAAAAATTTCTCCCAGTCGATGTCAGAGACTGGTAGACAGTTATAAGAAACGCCTACTTGAGGTTGTTTCTGCCAAAGGTGGCAATACCACCTATTAGAGCCAAGGGTGTACTTACTTTTTCCACATGCGAAATTTGCATTTATGTTTATTTGAATTATGCAATGGACTACAAAATGTAAATGTTTCATGATATTTGTTATATTATATCACCTTTATCTATCAATATTGTTGAAATGAAGATCAAATAGCTGTATGTTGAAATATGTTGAAAAAGTCAAAACTTTACATGGGGTGTACTTACTTTTTCACGTGACTGTATATATATATATATATATATATACATATATATATATATATATATATATATATATATATATATATATATATATATATATACAGTATATATATATACATACATACATACATATACTTGGTCCGAATGTCATTTCAGACGTTTTGGCATCTATTTATTATATTTACTTTTATTTATTTAACAAACATGGAACATGACTTGTCTGCCATTGCTACAGCCGTCATTGCACTGTTCTTCAAGCAATACAACATCATCAAGGACAATGATTCATCATTTACAAGTCGCAATGACAAATCAAAGATGGCTCCGCAACCTTCTGTGGAACACCTACAGAGTAAGGTAAAGGCATGTCTGTCACGTCATTGGCGACGTCTAATGAGTGAATGTTCAGTGCATTTTTTTCAATCTCTGAAGTTTTTTCTTAATAGTCATTGGCGTTTTCTTATGGGACCGGTCGGACGGGTTATGTGGCATTCAACTAGAATTCTTGTGTTCTTACCTATGATGTGACCTACAAGGGATGAATTGGCATGTGGGTACACATGGTAAACATGTAAAATTTCATTTGACTAATTGTGATAGAATTTAGTCCCCATTTTGCAATATAAAGTAGCAGTTTAGCCCAAAATCTAAGATTCTGGAACGCTTTCAGGAATGTGAGAACACCTACAAGGAGATTCGTAGAACACCTTACCCCACGCAGTCTTGGGAAGAAAAGGCCATGGGAAGAGTCTTTTAAGCTCTTGCTTGTTGCGTTTCCGAGCACGATCTACATTTCCAATGAACCACAAATTTGTCTGAATCTCAATATTCCCCGACGCTGAGAGTGCGAGCGGCAAATTTGATTGGTCAAGATGACATTAAATGGCGTAATATTTTGTCGAAATACTGTTAAATGTTCTATGGTGTTCAAGTATATAATTCAATTTAAATAAAATAAATATTTTAAAGACGTTTTTCGGAAGTTCACCGCCGTTGATGCAGCGCCTTTTACGCCACCTTATTTAGCACGCTACATTACTTATTCCTGTCTGTTGTTTGTGTCTGATGACGCCTTTAAAAATAGTACGTTTCCTGTTTGGAATGATTTTCAATTTTGTTTGACTGCCAGACAGAGTAAATAAATTACCTGAATATTGTTGTGCGCATGCGCAATCCGGGCAAGATTCCATTCACTTTTCTGGATACAGAGCCAAAGTACTGCTAAACTGGCTGTTCGTATTCCGATTTACGTTCTGATTCGTGTTCTACGGTGTTCAAAATTTATCATTCACTTGAAATGAAGTTATTCCTCGATCATAAACTGGTCTACAGACAGAGAGAGAAAGTGAACCAATTGCTTAACCCCGCTTTTTGCTTCACACGTGCGGGGTAACCATCTGGAGCACCGATACACAACATCCTGCCCTTTTTCCCCCTTTTTTGTATACAAGATCGAGGCTCGTGAAAGAGCTAACATTAATCACAAAAAAAAAACTAACACATAAAACATATAATAAGGGGAGCGGTAGACAAGATGGGGAGAGAGAGGTAAGCACACAAACACAACATTTGGGAGCAGGGACATCGGGAGATCTGTGGGAGGGAGAGGGCTTGGGGGGAGGAGGCATGGAGCACATGGTCACTGCAAGGACTTCCAGGAAAGAAGTTGGTATTTCAAAAGAGTGGATCTGGGGTGAATTAATGGGGGTAGAGAAGTTCAAGGTTTTGGATGGGGGAAGATAAGAGATGGTGGTGAACCTGTTGTTGATAGGAGGTGAAGGTGGTGATGCTGCTGAACTGGCATTCAATTTGCCGACCTCGGAAGGATGACAGGCTGGGTCAACCCCCCTGGCGTTAATTCAGAGATCGACCAAGATTTGAACCCAGGATCCTCGGATCCCAAGCCAGCACCCTAACCGCTAATCCAACAACAGGCCACCTCTTATCTTCACCTTTGTCAACTTCACCACCTTTTCACCTTTTCACAACTTCAGTTTTACACCAACAGGCCACCTTTGCAAATAATGACGCATTATATTTTCAGTTATCAAATATAAAAGCTGCCGAAAAGGATTGATGGATATGAAAAGCCTAACTGGATGGAGCGATTAGATGTTTTCTGACTACATGCACGACCTTGTGAGGTTAAGGCTAATCTGTGAGCATGTGGGAATAAGGAAATCGTTTTCGATTGTAACAGATGCTTTTCCTTCTTGCTTTGCAGTCTGTGCCCACAACTCCTTTGATAAGCATTCAGGAAGTCTGAAGTTTCACACCTGTTTCCTTCTCCAATTGTCAGGCGCTGGTGTTGCTGAAAGGTGGCAAGGCCCAGTGAGACCTTGCAGAGTAGAGTGTTCCTTCCAAGTTACCGTTTAGTGCCTTCTGTAAATTTCTCGGGAGGAATGCAGCTATCTATAAGGGGGGAAAGTGGAATCATTTCCACTGTCCAAGAACGAAACGACAGAGGAAAGAATGTTGAGGCCTTGTGGAAGTGCTTGATCAGTTTGGTAACTTGAGGCACTTTGTTTGTGTATTTGACAATAAAAAGAAGACGAAGTAAAGCAATTAATCCACTACAACTTATCTCTTTGCTTCATCATGCTACTCTTAGGACACAATGCCCCGGTAAAGCTTGCAGATTGGGGACAACATGGCCGAGGTTGCTGGCATTGCGTGGGACACAACTGAAATGCAACTTAAAAACCGCCACTCCGAATTCCAGGCCAATGGTCCACTATGCCACACAGTTTGCCACACAGTTGTACATCTTCCTAGACGAGTAGCCAACACAGCGGCTGAAGACCTTGAGAAGCTTCCAGGGTCCAGAAAGCTCCCTTTCCATGAAGGTCATTGTGCATTCCGCGATACAAACTGTGCCAGGCCACAGAGCACCAAAATGGACACAGGAAGGATAAGTAACAGTGACTTTGGAAATTCCTTAATTGGAAAGCCTATTCAGACTTGGAATAGTCTGTCTGCCCGCCTTTCCAGGAGGCCATCATGTTTGACAGTATCTGGTCATCTCCCAAAAAGGTCAAATCGAATGTACCACCTCTGCTTGCCACCAAAGAGCAGTGAAACTAGAACAATGATGGTGGGGGTAATGGTCTGCAGGGTATAAAGGAAGATCATTTGCACCAAAGTACCTGCACTGGACCATAATTCAATAAACTCTGTATAAATGTTGACAGACAAGGGCACCTGGGGGTGATTATACTTGTAAAGACTGGAGGATGAACCCTCACCTGATGTATCTCGGACTCGTAATGAGAAATTGGAAAGTGATAAAGATTACCTGTGGACGGTCTAGTGTGAAGCTCACCACCCTGGGAGAATCATCTCACGGTAATTGTTTTTGCCTCGACTTTATGGAAGAATGACAACGAGGAATTTCACCGACACCTGCATCCTTCACCTGCGATGGAAATTTTCCGCTCTCTTACGGACCAACGTTGCGGCGTAATCGTTTTATCTGTGCCGTTTCCAGTGCGGGATATTTTGCTGCAAGAAGCAGGTGTGTTTAACCTGCAATCGGAGAAGAGGCATCAAACGAGCCAAGTCTGTATGGTAAACACCTGCCCACGGCCCCTTCTTTTATTGCAGGTGTCCTGTGGAGTGGTAACGCATGGTCGCAATGAACGGAGGTTGTATCTCTTTAATATACCTGAATTTACCGTTTGTTTGATCTTGCACCTCCTTGTATAAACCGCGGCAAAACAGAGGTTTGTATGTACACCGAGAAGCTTCGTAACAGTCTACCTGTGTGTTGAAGATCGAGTTGTGCGTGCGATATACCTTTTGCTTGTGTCATACACGTGGTTGAGGCAGATGCTTGTTGCCACTCAGTGCGTGTTTGTAAGTGGTTAACGAACGAAGATGGAATAATAATAATAAAAAAACGACAACAAAACAATAAGCACACCTCTTGCAGTGTTTAGGATTCCACAACCACACCTTCCGACTACGTCACCCGTCGAGAACACGTCGAGCAACTTGTGTGAGTGAGTTGTCACTACCTTCATCATGTTGCCGCCGGTGTGTGCATGCCGAACTCCACACAACCAACATCGAAAGCTTTGAACATGCGAGCCGAGGCTCATTTAACATAAAAACGCAGGAATATTGGAGACCCACCAAGAGTGTCTATACCCAGCGGAGGTGCTGGCTCTAACTATGGGAAGACTCCCTTTAACCTTCAGCCTCTTCAACATCTTCGCTTCTGTTTTGGGCAGCGCAGGAACGACTGACTACGGTACGTTGCAGTACAATTGTAGCGTCGTGATATTGTTGCTGATAGACCGTGTTCTGAAAAGTTCTGAGTGTTCTTTCTTTTGTAAGCGCTGGGCGTCACGGTTGTGAACTTTCGCGAAGTTTGAAAGTTCACCAAACCTTTCGACTTTGAAACAAACAGGTCACAGCACAGCCTTTAATCTGCGGATCTGCGTCAAAGGATGTTGTCGCGATAGAGGTGAAACGAACTGTCGGAGGTGTTCGAAATTCGATGCTGCTGTTGGATGCACTCAATGGGCTGCTGGAACGACATAGAGGCTCGTGCACTCAATGGTCTACCAGAACGACCTGGAGGCTCGCGCACTCAATGGTCTACCGGAACGAACTAGAGGCTCGTGCACTCAATGGGCTACCGGAACGATCTAGAGGCTCGTGCACTCAATGGGCTGCGGGAACGACCTAGAGGCTCCTGCACTCAATGGGCTGCCGGAACGACCTAGAGGCTCCTGCACTCAATGGGCTACCGGAACGAACTAGAGGCTCGTGCACTCAATGGGCTACCGGAACGACCTAGAGGCTCGTGCACTCAATGGGCTACCGGAACGACCTAGAGGCTCGTGCACTCAATGGGCTACCGGAACGAACTAGAGGCTCGTGCACTCAATGGGCTGCCGGAACGACCTAGAGGCTCCTGCACTCAATGGGCTACCGGAACGAACTAGAGGCTCGTGCACTCAATGGGCTGCCGGAACGACCTAGAGGCTCGTGCAGTCAATGGGCTACCGGAACGACCTAGAGGCTCGTGCACTCAATGGGCTACCGGAACGAACTAGAGGCTCGTGCACTCAATGGGCTGCCGGAACGACCTAGAGGCTCCTGCACTCAATGGGCTACCGGAACGAACTAGAGGCTCGTGCACTCAATGGGCTGCCGGAACGAACTAGAGGCTCGTGCACTCAATGGGCTGCCGGAACGACCTAGAGGCTCCTGCACTCAATGGGCTACCGGAACGAACTAGAGGCTCGTGCACTCAATGGGCTACCGGGACGAACTAGAGGCTCATGCACTCAATGGGCTACCGGAACGACCTAGAGGCTCGTGCACTCAATGGGCTACCGGAACGACCTAGAGGCTCGTGCACTCAATGGGCTACCGGAACGAACTAGAGGCTCGTGCACTCAATGGGCTGCCGGAACGACCTAGAGGCTCCTGCACTCAATGGGCTACCGGAACGAACTAGAGGCTCGTGCACTCAATGGGCTGCCGGAACGACCTAGAGGCTCGCGCACTCAATGGGCTGCCGGAACGACCTAGAGGCTCGCGCACTCACCTATGAGCTATCTTGCCCGGGTTTTTTGGATCCTGTCATCCTGGAGTTCCGTAGGCAGGGGAACGCTAAACTGGGTCTCCCACCTGCCAGCATTAGCAGGTGGACGCTAAAGACCCCACGATGTCCGCAGAGTATAAGCGAGTTACACTGGCGTTCATCAGTCGAACGTCAGTCCTGGCCAGCCGGTTCGTGAATGACTTGTACCAAAGTCATTTTCTCCCTGACTTTAAGGAGGGAGGTTGTAATAGTAGTAGTGGTCAATAAGTGTCATGTGAGTCATTGATTGCTTTGCTCAGTTTGGCGAGCTCTTCGGAACTCTTATCTCATCAATCCTTCAATCATAGATTCCTGAGAAATTTCTCATTGTATGGAATGCTGTTATTGTCTGATATTATCACAGACACCACCTGATGTTTTAGCCTCGGCACATAAAAAAATGCAATGCAGCAAAACCTGATTAATGCAGTCACCCATCTTTTGCAGGCACTTTTGGTTGGAAGGATTGAAAAGCCATTGGATGAGTACATGTGATTATTAGAATGAAGAACCAGTCTTGTTGCAATTTTTTATCCATCTTTTGACAATTTTATCTTACAAAATTTGTTAACAATAGAACTCCACTTGGAATTGGAGAAGGTGTTGGATGTGCAAACCCGAGTGACGTTACAGAAGCTCATCAATCATAGGACACCAATATGATGTTTAGACAATGGGCTATTGAATGTGTGCATTACAAAAATAGAAACTCTGCATGTGAAACAATGAATTCGGGATTACAATGTGGAGATTCGTAATTGTATTTTTTATGGTCGCCCGGTTGTTCTGGTTCGAAACCAGCGAGTCACCACAATGCGACCATAATGGTCGACCGCTTCAGTGTTGTCCTGGCCGGAGTACGTATACGTCGAATGTCGCGATACCGTACGGATTGGAACTCTGAATCACCTCAGCGTTACACTGATAAGGCATCACACGTCTTATGCAAATTAGGCCGAGCGAGCTTGACATGTAATACAGTCCGTGTCCGGGTGTGCGGCATTGAGAACTGCAGCCAATTGTCCCTAACGGGTCTTTCTTTTAATTGCCAAAGACAGCCACGACAGCCACAATTCGTCCTGAGACCAAGTACAGACTTGGCATTTAATATGGAATATTTTTTTTGTGGGGGTGAACTTACTTTTCAAGATGACTTAGAACCAAAAGTTCATTGGAATTATGTTGAAATTATTCTAGATTTTGTTAATGTGACCTTTAAAAGAAACAAAAACCACATTTGACATTTAAAAATAAATAAATTGATCCTTGAAAGTGATGTAAGCTGATATCGAACTCAATTCATGGACAGTACTGTGTTAAACTTCTGTACGTTTTCCAGAAGTATGTCTTTATTTTGCACATCAGCCAAAATTTTTTTTAACAAAAACAAAAGTTAAATTACGACTGGGATGACGGACAGTAAAATTAGAGTTCAGTACTTCGTGTAACCCCCACGAGCATTCAGGAGAGCACGTACACGTTGAGGCATGCTGTTCACGAGATTTGCCAAGGTTTGTACAGGAATCGCTTGCCATGCAGTGACAATAGCCTGCTGCAATTCACGCACAGAGGTCGGCTGCTGGTCCAAGTGGTCGATTTGACGCGTTAATTCTGCCCACAAGTTCTCTATCGGATTCATATCCGGGGACATGGCAGGCCACTCCATATGCTCTACACCACGGTCAGCAAGAAAGTGTTGGATCATGCAAGCCCGATGAGGCCGTGCATTGTCATCTTGGAAGACAATGTTTCCTCGAAAGGCTGCACGAGCAAATGGAAGCAATGTTTCTTCCAGAATGGCCCTGTACTTGAACTGGTTCAGGTTTCCATTCAGAACAACCAGGTCAGTTTTGCCCCCTGCATGAAAAGCAGCCCAAACGGTCACCCCACCACCTCCAGCTTGGACTCCTGGCACTATACAATCTTTGTTGTAGGCTTCATGCACTTGTCTGTGCACTCGGACGTGGCCATCTTGACGATAGACCAGAAATCTAGACTCGTCACTGAAGATCACATGATTCCAGTGTCCGGGCTGCCATTGACGGTGCTCTCTGACCCACTGCAATCGGCGCTGGCGGTGTTGTCTGGTCAGACGTGGCTTTCTCAGGGGACGCCTGGCACGATAGCCTGCTTGAACCAGTCGTTGGTTGACTAGCCTTCTGGATACAGGCACATTTGTCAGTTGCTGCCACTCAGCCCTAAGCCGATTAGCCGACTTGGTACGGCCATTGCGGACTAACCGGTGCAGCTGGCGATCATCCCTCCTTGTGGTTCTGCGGGGACGTCCTGGCCTCGGTATTGGAGTAGGGACACCCCTCTGACCATTTCGTTTCAGGATCTTTGACACCTCACCTTGAGTGATGCCATACTGCCGAGCAATAGCACGCTGGTTCATGCCGTAATTTCGTAAAGCCACCACTCCATGACAAACAGCATTGTCGAGTTGACGGACCATCTCCAGAGGAAACGGCAATAACTTTTGGAGATGTGCAGCAGTTGCTTTACACTAATACAAATCGCAACAACCCTTGTATACCTGACTGTGAAGCCAATCATCAATGCACCTGTCCGTACATTTTGACACGCCACCTCTAATATTATCCTGTTGTTGACTTCTTCCTGCGACAGACAATCAGTGACGTGGTTCTTTTAACAAATAAATCACCAAAGTGTAAAATAAACTCACCAGATTGATATACTGAGTTAAGAAAGTAAACCCGTCAAGAAAAAAAAGATATTCTATATTAAATGCCAAGTCTGTATATATATATATATATATGTATATATATATATCTATCTATAATTCCAGTAATCTCTGTACGTCTGTACGTTTGTACGTTTGTTTGTTTGTCTGTGACCGCTGTTTCTCGACAACCACGGGTCCGATATACTTTTAACTTGCCAGGTATATTGCTGGGGACCCGAGGATGTGCCTTTTCAAGGTTTCATATTAATCGGACAATTACTTACCGAGCTATGTCCAAAAAACGATTCAACCAATCAGAGAGCAGCGAACGATCGCGTGTGCCGAACGTGGAGGACACACTCTGCCTCGGATGGCACATTTGAGAGCGTATTCATTTATTTCACGTTTGCAAACTATGTTGGCGTTAAACTATGTTTTAAAACTAATAAAACCGAATTTGCGATTCATTCGCTTTCCTGCGCGTTTGTGCACGCGATGGCGATTTCTTTACCAAACTCCGGAAGCCGTTCGCTTTGGACCAAACCATTGCATGTAAATAGAGGGGGGGGGATTGTCACCGTACTCGCAAGCCGTTCGCTTTGGACCAAACCATTTCATGTAAATAGAGGGGGGGGATATAATTTTAGATATAGATATAGTACGGGCAATGCCCTAGTATATATAATATGTATATATATATGGGTTCCGTTGTCTTGGGTTCCGTTGAACTTGGGGCCGACTCAGAAGAAGACCTTTGTTGGTCGAAAGCTTGTCAAAAATTAAAGCTCGAAGTCCTGAAGCTACGTCCGCGTCTGATTTAATCTCCCGATTATTTATTCAATGCAAATGAGACGCCCTGCTCGTACTGTGGAGTTTCCACTATTTCTCAGATATATATATATATATACAGACTTGGCATTTAATATGGAATATTTTTTTTGTGGGCGTAAACTTACTTTTCAAGATGACTTAGAACCAAAAGTTCATTGGAATTATGTTGAAATTATTCTAGATTTTGTTAATGTGACCTTTAAACGAAACAAAAATGACATTTGACATTTCGAAGCAAATAAATTGATCCTTGAAAGTGATGTAAACTGATATCGAACTCAATTCACGGACAGTACTGTGTTAAACTTCTGTACGTTTTCCAGAAGTATCTCTTTATTTTGCACATTAGCCAAAAAATTTTTCAACAAAAACAAAAGCTAAATTATGACTGGGATTACGGACAGTAAAATTACAGTTCAGTACTTCGTGTAACCCCCACGAGCATTGAGGAGAGCACGTACACGTCGAGGCATGCTGTTCACGAGATTTGCCAAGGTTTGGACAGGAATCGCTTGCCATGCAGTGACAATAGTCTGCTGCAATTCACGCACAGAGGTAGGCTGCTGGTCCAAGTTGTCGATTTGACGCGTTAATTCTGCCCACAAGTTCTCTATCGGATTCATATCCGGGGACATGGCAGGCCACTCCATATGCTCTACACCACGGTCAGCAAGAAAGTGTTGGATCATGCGAGCACGATGAGGCCGTGCATTGTCATCTTGGAAGACAAAGTTTCCTCGAAAGGCTGCACGAGCAAATGGAAGCAATGTTTCTTCCAGAATGACCCTGTACTTGAACTGGTTCAGGTTTCCATTAAGAACAAGCAGGTCAGTTTTGCCCCCTGCATGAAAAGCAGCCCAAACGGTCACCCCACCACCTCCAGCTTGGACTCTTGACACTATACAATCTTCGTTGTGGGCTTAATGCACTTGTTTGCGCACTCGGACCCGGCCATCTTGACGATAGACCAGAAATATAGACTCGTCACTGAAGGTCACGTGATTCCAGTGTCCTGGCTGCCATTGACGGTGCTCTCTGGCCCACTGCAATCGGCGCTGGCTGTGTTGTCTGGTCAGGCATGGCTTTCTCAGGGGACGCCTGGCACGATAGCCTGCTTGAACCAGTCGTTGGTTGACTAGCCTTCTGGATACAGGCACATTTGTCAGTTGCTGCCACTCAGCCCTAAGCCTATTAGCTGACTTGGTACGGCCATTGCAGACTAACCGGTGCAGCTGGCGATCATCTCTCCTTGTGGATCTGCGGGGACGTCCTGACCTCGGTATTGGAGTAGGGACACCCCTCTGAGCATTTCGTTTCAGGATCTTTGACACCTGACCTTGAGTGATGCCATACTGCCGAGCAATAACACGCTGTTTCATGCCAGAATTTCGTAAAGCCACCACTCCATGACAAACAGCATTGTCAAGTTGACGGACCATCTCCAGAGGAAGCAGCAGTAACTTTTGTAGACGTGCAGCAGTTGTTTTCCACGAATACAGAACGCAACAACCCTTATATACCCGATTGTGAAGCCAATCGTCAAATGTACCTGTCCTTACATTTTGTCACGCCACCTGTGATATAATCCTGTTATTGACTTCTTGCTACGAAAGACAATCAGTGACATGGTTCTTTCAACAAAGACATCATTGAAGGGCAAAATAAACTCACCAGATTGAAATACTCAGTTCAGAAAGTAAACCCAAGTCAAGAAAAAAAATATATTCCATATTAAATGCCAAGTCTGTATATATATATATATATATATATATATATATATGTATATATATATATATATATATATATATATATATATATATATATATATATATATATATATATATATATATGTATATATATATGTATATATATATATATGTATATATATATATATGTATATATATATGTATATATATATATATATGTATATATATATATATGTATATATATATATATATATATGTATATATATATATATGTATATATATATATATATATATATATGTATATGTATATATATATGTATATATATATATATATGTATATATATATATATATGTATATATATATGTATATATATATATATATGTATATATGTATATATATATATATATATATATATATATATGTATATATATATATACATACACATATACATATACATATATATATGTATATATATATATATACATACACATATACATATACATATATATATATATATATATATATATATATATACATATACATATACATATATATATATATATATATATATATATATATATATATTGTTACAGACGCGGTTTTAGATGTTATATTGACCGAGCGGTGGTGTATTACCGCGTCCGAACAGTTACTCCCCGATTAGAACCCGATCCCGCCCAAACGTTGGCCGGATCGCACCGCAGCTAGTCAATAGGGAAAAGACAAAGGCGACACGGATGTGAAGAAGAAGAAGAAGACAAAAAGGTTGGAAATACCACTAAATTTATTCCTACTATTTACATGCTCAAAGTAACCAAGGAGAAGGAAAGATAATAAAATAATATACAGAAGGATCAGAGACACAGTGCAATTATTAACTTATACCAGCTTAATTAACCCCCAGGACAGAACAAACAGAACAAACTCACGTACACAAGAAGGATGGAATGGAATGAATGTTGGAAGGAGGAATGGGAAGGTTCAGCTGGGGCAGATGGTTCGGGCTTGATCCCGCACGGGACGTCGGCTGGACCTCGACGGCCACCGATGCCACCGCTATCTGGTCCCCGCGGGGTAACGGGTTGAAGCTGCCTGGTGGAGTCAACGCTGCTTGTGGAGCCAAAGCTGCTTCTCTGGCTCAGCTCAGGGCGCGTCTGCCGTCTCTGGCGCAACTGCTGGTAGTGGCCCTTGAACCTTCTCTCTCTTGGCCCTGGTGTCTCCTCACCACCGACACCTCAACGCAACCAACGCAACCACTGACCACTCAACGCCACCACTTCTCACCACCGACTTCTTACCGCAACCAACGCAACCACTGACTGACCCTCCACTCACGACCAACTCTTGGTGACCAACTCTCTCTGGCAACCGACCCACTTGCTTCCTGCGTGCGCGCCTTTATAACGCCTCCGGCGATTAAGCCGCCGGCCTTTTGGACACGCCCATCGGGGTGCTCACCTCGGCCCTGGTTGGTCGCGCGACCCTCGGGCTCCGCCCTTGATGACGACGGGCGGGCACGCCCCTCTTCCCCTCTATGACGAGGTGGAGACACGCCTTTCTTCCCCGACTCGAGCACATGGTCAATGGTGGTTTTGGAGGGGATGTAATATGGGCAATCGAGGCTCGGCAATGACGAGAGGGGATGTAATATGGGCAATCGAGGCTCGGCAATGACGAAAGGGGATGTGAAGGAAATGGGGATTTTGGGGATGGGAATGAAAGGGGATCTATTCTCTTTCACTGGTGCAATGGAGTACTTCAATTAATGGGAGACACAGCCTTACCCTAAAACACAGAATAAGAGATAACTATCAACAGGGGTATTCTGTTACTTGGCTGATGTGTATGCTTGTGGACTAATTATGGGATGCCCTTTCACCTTTACACAGCTCCGGAGGTAGGGGGGCGCAGAATAAACAATAATAATAATAATACAGCACACAATCAAAAAAACACAGTTCTCATCTCCGCAACAATATATATATATATATATATATATATATATATATATATATATATATATATATATATATATATATATATATATATATATGCTAGTGCCATCTATCTGTCCCACCTTGCAACACATAAATGCTCCTCGGAGAGAAAAAAAAAATTCAACAATAGTTGCTTCAAATTAATCCAACCTATGGAAAAATTGAATTTTTCTCAATTGGACCAAAAATTAAATCAGGGTGTTGTGTAAGGCAACTGACTGCTGCTTCCATCACTCCCGAAGCCAGACCCTGACATTCGCAAGGGATGCATTCCTGGAAAATGCCGCAAATATCGATACCGCAAATGTCGAGACATTGTTTCAATAAGGAAAAGGGTGATATGTTCCATGGCAGTTCGTGATTCACAGTGGAAATTTTTTAAATTCTTCAAAAAGGAATGCACATGATTACAGTTGGATTTCAAATTCTTACAGGTAAAAGAGCAACAACAACAGCAGGACTCTTTCCAAGTTTTAGTGAAGATACGGTAATACAGTACGACGTCCCTGAACAATGCTGCGAATGTCGGAACTGCAATCCTCAGAACCACGATTGTCGGAACCGCGAATGTCGACACTGCGAATGAATGTCGACACTGCGAATGAATGTCGACTGCGAATGAATGTCGACACTGCGAATGAATGTCGACACTGCGAATGTCGGGGCATTGTATCAATGAGAACTAGAACGGCACTTTCGACATCACGATGTCGAGTGATTATGCCTCCACCAACATTATTACATCATTATAATACTTGCACCAAGTTTGCTTTAAATACATTCAGCTCTTCTCAAGTTATCACATTTTTCTGTGCCATAACCTCTGACCTTTGACCTTGGGACCCCAAAATCTAATCAGTTAATATTTACAACATTATACATACCCGTACCAAGTTTGAATTAGATAACTTCAGCTATTCTCAAGTTATAGACCTATTACAGACTTTGACCTTTGACCCATTGGACCCAAATTATAATCAGTTAACCTTTACATCATTATACATACCTGTACAGAGTTTGAATTTGATCACTTCAGTCGTTCTCAAGTTATAGACCTATAACAGACTTTGAACTTTGCTCCCAAAATATAATCACTTAATCTTTACATCATTATACATACCTGTACCAAGTTTGAATTTGATCACTTCAGCCGTTCCCAAGTTATAGACCTATAACGGGCTTTGACCTTTGACCTATTGGCCCCAAATTATAATCAGTTAATCTTCACAGCATTATACATACCTGTACCAAGTTTGAATTAGAACCCTTTAGCTATTCTCAAGTTATAGACCTATTACAGACTTTGACCTTTGACCCATTGGACCCAAATTATAATCAGTTAATCTTCACAGCATTATACATACCTGTACCAAGTTTGAATTAGATCACTTCAGCCGTTCTCAAGTTATAGACCTATTACAGAATTTAACCTTTAACCTTTGACCTCTTGACCCCAAAATCTAATCAGTTCATCTTTACATCATTATACATAAGTGTACCAAATTTGGTGAGAATCCCATCACTGGTTCACAAGTTATCACGGTAACAGGATTTTTACCTAACATGACCTCTGACCTTTGCCCTTTGACCTCGTGACCCCAAAATCGAATCAGTTCATCTTTACCTCATTAAACATACCTGCACCAAGTTTGACTAAGATCCCTTCAGCCGTTCTCAAGTTTTTGCGGTAACGAAAACCTATCACGGACGGACGGACAACCTGAAAACATAATGCCTCCAGCGACGTAAATGCCAGGGGCATAGAAAATGCCCCTTTATGTATGGGATGTGCCATGTGGTAAAGTATAGGTGGGATGATTCATCAATGTGTGTGCCGTCCCTTGAACGTTAAGCCGGGGTGACCTTCCGCTGGCATTCATTGATGAAGGTAAAGATCCCACGCCCAACGGTATCCTTTGCGAATAGTACGCAAGCTATCGCCGGCACTATGGACAAATCCCTGGCGAACCTGAGCTGATCGACAGGCCTGGCCAGTCGGTTACTGAAAGACTTGGGCCAAGCTTCCCCTGGCAACCAACCTCTCAAGAACGTGTGGATGGTGTTTCATGTGCAGCCGGTGGCTGTAAGTTGCATCATTTTCTGGAAGTGTTCCCTCCATCAATTTTGGAATTTGAGCTGAAGAAACAGTTTCTTATTGGTGGGATCAAAGTTGGTTTACAGTCACGTGAAAAAGTAAGTACAGTACACCCCATGTAAAGTTTTGACTTTTTCAACATATTTCCACGTACAGCTATTTGATCTTCATTTCAACAATATTGATAGATAAAGGTGATATAATATAACAAATATCATGAAACAGTTACATTTTGTAGTCCATTGTATAATTTAAATAAACATAAATGCAAATTTTGCATGTGTAAAAAGTATGTACACCATTGGCTCCAATAGGTGGCATTGCCCCCTTTGGCAGAAACAATCTCAAGTAGGCGTTTCTTATAACTGTCTACCAGTCTCTGACATCGACTGGGAGAAATTTTTGCCCACTCCTCCATGCAGAATTCTTTCAGCTGTGCGATGTTTGAGGGGTTTCTTGCAAGCACAGCTCGTTTCAAATCCCCTCACAACATCTCGATGGGATTCAGATCCAGGCTTTGACTTGGCCATTCCAGAACCCTCCATTTCTTTATTTTCAGCCATTCCTTGGTGGATTTACTGGTATGTTTAGGGTCATTGTCATGTTGCAAGGTCCACCTTCAGTTGAGCTTCAACTTTCCGACAGATGTCCTCACATTATCCTCAAGCACCCTCCGGTACAATGAAGAATTCATAGTGGATTCTATGATGGTGAGCTGCCCAGGCCCTGATGCAGCAAAGCTGCCCCAAACCATAATATTTCCACCACCATGCTTTACAGTTGGTATCAGGTTCTTGTGGTCAAATGCTGTCTTTGGTTTTCGCCAAACATGTCTTCTGGTACTGTGACCAAATAGCTCTACCTTTGACTCATCTGTCCAGAGCACATTGTTCGAGAAGTGCTGGTCTTTGCCTAGGTGTTCATTGGCAAACTTTAGTCTTGCCCTGATGTTCTTTCTGGACAGCAAAGGTTTCCTCCTGGCACACCTCCCATGTAGATCAAATTTGTGCAGCCTCTTTCTAATGGTAGACCCGTGCACTTTGACATCAACAGTGGCAAGAGCTACCTGTAGGTCCTGTGTTGACATTCTGGGGTTCTTAGAGACTTCTTTCAGCATCATGTGGTCTGCTCTCGGGCTGAACTTGCTGGGGCAGCCTGGCCTGAACAAGTTGGCAGTTGTTTGGAATCTTCTCCACTTGCAGATGATCTTCCGGACAGTCGAATGATTGATTTCAAATTGTTTGGAGATCTTTTTGTATCCCTTCCCAGACTCGTAGGCATCTATAACCTTCTTTCTGAAGGCCTCAGAGAGCTCTTTTGATCTAGGCATGGTGACGCCGCACACTTCAACAACAGAGAGCAAACCAAACTAAATGTCTGAGGTTTAAATAAGACAGGTTCCTCCAAGATCATGTCTAACGATTTTTTTTTTTTTTTTTTTTGCATACAGAATCGAGGCTCGTGAAAGATCTAACATTTATTTCACAAACAAATCAAACAGACAAACAAAATATATAAAAAGAGGGAGCGGAAGACAAGATGGCGAGGGAAGGGGAAGCACACAAACACAACATTTGAGAGCAGGAAGACGTGTGGGAGGGAGAGGGCTTGGGGGGAGGAGGCGTGGGAAGGGAGGTGGGGGGAGTGGGAGAAGTATAAAACACAAGGACACCAAGGACTTCCAGGACAGAAGTTGGTATTTCAAAAAAGTGGATTTGGGGTGAAATTAGCGGGGGTAGAAAAGATCAAGGTTTTCTAACGATGTTCTAATCGATCTAACGATTCTCTAACGAAGATCTCTAAAGATCTAACGGCTCTCTAACGATGTTCTAATCATTTGCACTTGAGCTGGTGCATCTGATTCTAATTTTAGGTATTTGAAGTAGTGATAAATGTAGGGGTGTACTTACTTTTTCCACATGCAAAATTTGCATTTATGTTTATTTAAATTATACAATGGACTACAAAATGTAAATGTTTCATTATATTTGTTATATTAGATCACCTTTATCTATCAATATTGTTGAAATGAAGATCAAATAGCTGTATGTTGAAATATGATGAAAAATTCAAAACTTTACATGGGGTGTACTTACTTTTTCACGTGACTGTATTTGACAAACGTGGCATATTCAGATCAGTTGATCGAGTTCATGTTTTCTCACTGCATTGTAAGGATGTTTTCTGTTGCTATGTGACGTATTTATGTTTTATGGTGACTGCATGGGGTTACTTTGTGACTGTTGCAGACCAGAAGAGCCCCGAGTAATTAAACTACAATTTTATCAACCCCATCCTCAACTTGTAAAGGACCGGAACAACAGCTCGAAAGACTACTTTTGTGAGGGAGGCCAGGCATGATCTTGTAGATGGGACAGCTGGCATAAAGTATGTTATATGGGTATGCTCCACGATAAATTGCCCCCGCTGAAATGCCATTTATGGTCAGTTTTGGACTCATCAGATTACATCGATCAGGAGTCGAGCCTTGGATTGTAAAGGTCAAAAGTTAATTGGGTCAAATGGATCATCGCAGAGTCTGAAAAGAAGCCAGGATTAATGACTGTGGCTCCCCTCTGCTGTAAATGCCGTGTGACTCCCCTTGGTTAATACCAGGAGAGTCACGGATAGCCAAAGCCAGCTTTAACACCAAAGGCGTTCAGTTAAATTGCGGACTTTATCTATGCGGGGGAAGAAAGGGGAGGAAGCTGAAGCGCTTACCTGATCGATCCTGCCGGGCAGTCCTCAAACCTGCAGAAAATAAACTCACATGAAAACCCGGATATAAAATGTACAGAAAATAATGAACAAGAACCAGAGGAGAGCAAGAACAGGGCAATATCGGAGGGTCAGAGAGGCTCAGAAAGCAAGAGGGCAAGAAGCGTCCAGGGTAAGAGAGAGAGGGCAAGAGAGAGAAAATGTCGGTCCTCGAGTTATTTTAACGTTGCGTCGTGACGTCATCAGCGCTTCTCGCCAAATCAGCGCGGCGCCCCTTGCTCGCGTCTGACGTCATCGGTGGTCTTTGCCAATCGGCGCTTTGCTTCCTCCTCTGCCTTCTTTCCACCAATCAGCGGGTAGCTTCTTGCTCCGCGCTGGCCAATCATGAGTCCCTTCTTACCCCGGCCTTCCCGTTGATCAACTTCCACCCAATAGCGAGTCGCTTCTTGCTCCGCCCTGGCCAATCACGGCTCCTTCATACCCCGGCCTGCCCGTTGGTCAACTCCCGCCTAATAGCGAGTCGCTTCTTTCTCCACCCTGGCCAATCACGGCTCATCGGGGTGTGTCTATGGCCTGCCTGTCTTCCGTGGCGATGTCGCTGTTGCATCCCAAATGGCAGTGTTCAGAACTGGCTTCCGGTTGGTTTTATGGTTCTTATTTAGTGCAATTAATGGGCATTTCTCACTAGTGTCTACGGTGCAGTGCCAAAAGAGCCAAAGAATAAATAACATAAGGTAAGACTTACAAGGGATAATTTATCCTTATCCCGTATGTTAACATGCCCTGCCCCCTCGTGACAGGGACGAAGATACACCTTACTCCGACATTTGGCTAAACAGAACTTATTACATGGTGATGGTTCTTACCCGACATCCAGAGCATGATACCTACACATATGTACCTGACTCTACATATCACTACCCCACAAACATAACACTACATACAAACACACATACAAACACACATACAACCACAAATGCACACATACAAACACACACACACACACACACACACGTTTTTTTCCCATGTGAAAGGAACACTTTTGAAGGAGAGCCAGGTAATGAAGTTGGTGTTCAGCGTCATAAATGACACTTCTGTACCTGTTTGCAGGTGATGTGCCACCAGGTAACAAGCTCGTGGTTCCTTCCCTACCCTGGAATGTCATGGTGCATTCCGTGGACCTCAACTGTCAAATGAAATGGAACTATGATCCAGAAACTCTCTCCAAGACCTCATTTACAGTCCAATATCGGTAATGAAATATATACGTATATATAACTCGGTCGTTTCTGCTGCACACACAAGGATTGTGTTGAGTGAGTGCTGTGCCGAGCAGTGTTGTTTTTCGTTCTGGAGGCAAGACCTCTGATTGGTTGGTTCGTCATGAATTCTATGTCTCTTGACGCACTGATCTCTATCAGAGAGTACGCTTGTACTCTCCATGTAGGGATGGAGCGGAAAAAAATGTCGGTCCCATCTGCTACATACAAAACTAAAGTTGGATTATCTTCTTTAAAAACTCGCTTAGGCTACACATGAGAGCCTACCTGGTCTGTTCAGCTGATTGTCGAGGTAGGGATCACTTTTCAGTTCTCCAGACCAAGGCAAAGGCAAAATAAAGCGAAAAAACGAGATCAGTCAAACCCCGGGAATTCATCCTCTGTTCATAATAATAATAATCTTCTTCAGATGGATATTTCCGAGCTGCCTCTAGCAATGGCAATGATTGTGCTACCATTCGACAGAGTTTTACTTCCTGCAACATCCTTTGGTATTATAATTCTCGTAGCTTGAAAGGATTCCTCGAGAAGTACACAAAACGACATTCCTATGCAAAAGATTAGGACTGGGGTAGGCGTGGCTATGACTGTCAATCAGCTTGATGGGGGCGGAGCCGCTAGACACATTTGCCTCAGTGTCAGCGTTATGCGTGATAATGTTACGTGGCATCAAATAATATCAGCAGAAATATCATGTCTCGGGAAATACCTTGTTTTTCAGTGTTACATTTATGAAAATAAAATAATAGCGAGGTACCAGTGCTATACACCGCACACGGGACACGTGGTCACGATCCCTCCAGTCGCGGGTCAAGGTAAAAGCAAGCCACATGATCAATAAACGAAGTCGAGTCACGGTTTCTCGGCGCCAGATTCGATACGTCGGCGCATCACTGATGCTGTCGTGTAAAACAGCCTGAACAAGGGATCCACGCAAATTGAATTACTATAAATGGATGAGGTGTGTGTATGTGTGTGTGTGTCTGTGCGAATAAGAGAGAGACAACTGTGAGGAACAGAAATGAAAAAACGAGATGTGTGTGCGTGTGTCAAACTTTTTCACGTCTATTAATTAATTACGTACTATTCAAATGTGCCTTGTAACCCTTTAGACTGCTGATACACCTTAGACCTTGGAAGACCCTTCAACACTTGACCCAAAAGACCCCTGAGGACCCAAAAGACCCAAATCACTCAAAAGTCCCTGAGGACCCAAATCACCCAAAAGTCCCCAAGAATGCAAAAGGCCTTGATGACCCAAAAGACCCACATGACCCAAAGGTCCCCAAGGACCCAAAAGAGCCTTGAGGACCCAAAACACCCAAATGACCCAAAAGTCCTGGATGACCCAAAAGACCCAGATCACCCAAAAGTCCATGAGGACCCAAAAGTCTCCAAGGACCAAAAAAGTCCCTGATGACCCAAAAGTCCCCGAGGGTCCAAATGACCAAAAAGTCTCGATGAACCAAAAGTCCCCGAGTACACAAAAAACCCAGATGACCCAAAAGTCCCCAAGGACCAAAAAGACCCAGATGACCCTGATGACTCAAAAGTCCCCAAACACCCAAAAGTCCCCAAAGACCCAAAAGTCCCCGAAGATCCCAAAGTCCCCAATTAAAATTTGGTCCAATGGACCAACGGGCCCCCAGTTTAATAAATATTTGAACTGACATTTAGTGTTCCTTTCATCTTTGTTTTGGCATACTGCATCGACTGGAGTGGTCAATGGTCAATTAATTGATATTTAAATATAAAGATCATAGTTTCCTTATGTCTATGCCCTATTAGTGTTACCTATGGCTACTGGGGTGAGGGATTTGTGAGAGGGAGGTGGAAGCAGAGGGTGGAGGGGGAAAAATTGTTATAAAAAAAAAAGAAAAAAAGTTATTTTTAAAAAATGCCAGACACCCTCAGTACGCCATTGGTGAGCACGTCTATAAAGTTTGTGCTACAACATTGTAAATCAGTAGGAGAACATCATCTACTCAAATATTACAATAATTATTCAGACGGTGTGTATTTCTGAGCTGGGCCTCTCTCAATGGCAATGACTAGAGTTTCACTTGGTGCAGAATCCTTTGTTGTAATTTTGTTTCTCCAGTTCATTTATACAGTTAAATATTTACAGATGCTCTTGAGACCAAAGATCGTAGAGCGGAGCAAGATAGCCCACTCGTGCGAAACAGTGAAGTATCCAATGGACGTGCTCGGCGGCCATTTTAGCAGGCAGGCAGAGTGAGCTTGCGCTCGCCATCCATCATCTCGCAGTTTATCTTATCCATCGCCATCTTATCATATCATATCTTATCCATCATCTCGCCATCCATCGCAGTTTTATCCATCTCCCAGTGAGTTATGACCATCATCATTTTGTATAGTACAGCCCATAAATCCATAAACATGGATTTCACTCCACCAGCATCCCTTTAACCCTTTGAGGTACATATACATGTACTAATATATCCAGTGTAAATGCTTGGAAGGAGTGATTCATGTCTCATAATGCTTGCTAGGACAACTTCTTTCATACTCTGTGATCTGTATGATTTGAACGACAGCCGACGTTTATCTATATTTGATCTACATGCAAATATATGGATATTAAAGTTCTTGTTTAATGAAGATCATTAATCTGATTTAATAATGGTTTTGTGGCGGACACAAAAGCCCACTGGCGTGGCGACATCATTCCGCGCACCAAGTGGGCGGTGGCCACGCCCGAGGGGTAGGCGTGGCCTCATGAGATACACCGGGCGCGCAGCCCGGAGCGCGCCAGTGTTACAGTGAGCTCCTGAAATAAAGACGCTTATAAGTTACCGCTTGTCCGCTTCCTCCTTGCTCGCAAGCAGCGCGCATAACGCCGCGCTTTACTGGTGACCCCCTCGACGTTGGATCTGCCGGAGCGATCCTTCCACACGCGACGCCATTGCCATGACCAACTTCATCAAACTTCCCGAATTTTGGGAGGCTCAGGCCGAAGTCTGGTTCGTCCAGGCCGAAGCCCAATTTCAGCTTCGGCGCCTCACCGGCGATGACACGCGCTATTGCCACGTCGTCGCCTCCCTCGGGCCCAGCACGGCCGCTCGAGTTGTGTCCGTCCTTCGCCACCCACCGGATGGCCACAAGTACGAGGCACTCAAGCGGCTACTCCTAGCCACGTTCGGCCTCACGGACGACGCACGGGCCGACCGCCTCCTGGATCTCCCCGAGCTCGGTGACACGCGCCCGTCGGTCCGAATGGACCATATGCTGTCACTGTTGGGCGACGAAGCCCCCGGTTCTCTATTCCGGGCGCTTTTCCGTCGCCAAATTCCAGCGCAGGTTCGCCTCGCGTTGGCCGGGACCGGGCTAACGGAACCCCGAGCATTGGCAGCCGAGGCGGACAAGTACTTCGCCGCTTCGGACACGCGGGCGAGAGTCGGCGTGGCTGTCACGGCCCTCGTGGCTGATGCTGCTAATGCTGCTAATGCTGCTGATCCACAGCATCAGCTTATACAGCATACGCAGCATGCTGATACGCACCTCGTGACCGCCGCCATGCCCCGCCCACCGCCGCGGCGAAAACCGCCACCGCGGGGAAACCCGCCAACTCCACCGGCCTGGCGGAGCCAGCCGCGCTCCTCCAGCTCCACCACCTGGTGCTGGTTCCATGCCAAGTTCGGCCACGAAGCTCGGCAGTGTCATCCGCCATGCTCCTTCAACAGGTCGGGAAACTCCCGGGCCGGCGCTCAATAGTGGCGATGAGTGCCGGCCGTTCGAGCAGCCTGCTGTTCATAACGGACACCTTCTCCAGGCACCGTTACCTGTGCGACACGGGAGCGCAGGTGAGTGTCGTTCCCGCCGGCACGTCAGACAAGCACGCCGCGGGTGGGGGCCCCGCGCTGCTTGCCGCGAATGGGACGCCCATCCGTACGTACGGAAAACGCTGCCTCTCTCTGCGGTTCGGAGGGCAGGTTTTCCGATGGACGTTCGTCACCGCCGATGTGCCCATGGCACTGCTTGGCGCGGACTTCCTGTGCGCTAATGGGCTCCTGGTCGACGTCAAGCGCAGACGTCTTGTCCAGGCCGAGACGTTCAGCTCGCTCGCTTGTGGGTTGCCCGGTTCGGTTCCAGCCACGATGGTCTGTACGCTTCAGGCAGCGGACGCATTCACCCGCCTCCTCGCCGGCTTCCCGGCCCTCACGCGGCCCACCTTCTCGGCGGGGGCCGTCAAGCACGGGGTGGCCCATCACATCCCCACCGTCGGGCCACCGGTCTACGCCCGGGCACGCCGCCTCGAGCCGACGAAGCTGGCGGTGGCAAAAGCGGGGTTCGCTACCCTGGAGCGACTCGGCATCGTTCGGCGCTCAGAGAGCGCTTGGGCGTCGCCGCTGCACATCGTGCCGAAGCCCAGCGGGGGATGGCGACCGTGCATGGACTATCGCCGTCTCAATGACGCCGCGACTCCCGACCGCTACCCCGTCCCCCACATTCAGGACTTTTCCGCCCGTTTGGCGGGCATGTCCTTCTTCTCGAAGGTGGACCTCATATGCGGCTACCATCAGGTCCCCGTCAGGCCGGAGGACGTCCCGAAGACGGCAGTCATCACGCCATTCGGACTCTTCGAGTTCCTGCGCATGCCCTTCGGTCTGAAGAATGCGGCTCAGGCGTTCCAGCGACTGATGGACAGCGACCTGCGCGACTTGGATTTTGTCTACGTCTACCTGGACGATATCCTCGTCGCCAGCGCGTCCCGCGAAGAGCACCTACGCCACCTCCGCACGCTCTTCGAACGCCTGGGCCAGCATGGCCTGATTGTGAACCCCGCAAAGTGCCGGTTTGGCGCCGCCATAATCGATTTTCTGGGGCACCGTGTCACCAGGCACGGAGCCGTCCCCCTGCCGGCCAAGGTGGAGGCGGTGAAGGGGTTTCCGCGCCCCCACACGATCAGAGGGCTGCAGGAGTTCCTGGGGATGGTGAACTTTTACCATCGGTTCCTGCCCCGTATCGCCCAGCTCCTGCGCCCCCTGCACGAAGCTCTCCGAGGTAAGCCGGGCAAAGGCGACATTACCTGGACCGAGCAGATGGACACGGCGTTCACGGGCGCGAAGCTCGCCTTGGCTAACGCCACCATGCTCGCGCACCCGGCGCCCGATGCACCGATCGCCCTCACCACCGATGCCTCGGACTACGCGGTGGGCGCGGTGCACGAGCAATGGGTGCGTGGAGCTTGGCAACCGCTGGCGTTCTTTAGCCGGCAGCTTCGCCCGCCTGAACGCCGTTACAGTACCTTCGACCGCGAGTTGCTCGGGCTTCACTTGGCGGTCAGGCACTTCCGCCATCTGCTCGAGGGCCGTGCGTTCACTGCCTTCGTCGACCACAAGCCGCTGATCTTCGCGATGGGCAAGGTCACCGAGCCGTGGTCGGCCCGGCAGCAGCGTCACCTCTCGGCCGTGTCCGAGTACACGACGGACATCCAGCACGTCGCGGGGAAGGACAACCCGGTGGCGGATTGCCTTTCCCGGGCCGTCGCCCACGCAGTCCACCTCGGCATCGACTATGCCCGGATGGCAGCGGCCCAGGCCGCTGACCCCGACGTCCAGGCCTTGCGGACCGCCGTCACGGGCCTCCGCGTCACCGAGGTGCCGTTCGACGGCGCGGGCGCGGCCCTCTTATGCGACGTCTCCCTCGGGCATCCTCGCCCCATCGTGCCCGCGGGCTGGCAGCGCCAGGTGTTTGACGCCATCCACGGCCTGTCCCACCCGGGCGCGAGGGCCTCCCAAAGGCTGATCGCCGACAAGTTCGTCTGGCATGGCCTCCGGAAGGCCGTCCGCGGCTGGGCCAGGACGTGCCTCGCGTGCCAGCGCGCCAAGGTGCACCGGCACACCCAGGCCCCGTTGGCCCCGTTCACGGTGCCGGAACGCCGGTTTGACCACGTCCACGTGGACCTGGTGGGACCTCTGCCCCCCTCGCGGGGTTTCACCTACGTCCTCACCATGGTGGACCGCACCACCCGGTGGCCGGAGGCCGTGCCCTTGGCGTCGACAATGGCGGCCGATGTCGCGCAGGCTTTCATCGCCACCTGGGTCGCCCGGTTCGGCGCCCCCTCAGACATCTCGTCCGACCGCGGCCCCCAGTTCACCTCGGAGCTCTGGGGGGCGGTCGCGCAGGGGCTCGGGGTCCGGCTGCACCGAACCACGGCCTACCACCCCCAGGCTAACGGCCTGTGTGAGCGATTTCACCGCTCATTGAAGGCCGCGCTCCGGGCCACCCTCCGTGACGGCGGCTAGGTCGACAGGCTCCCCTGGGTCCTGCTGGGCCTCCGGACGGCGCCCAAGGAGGACCTGCGCGGATCTGCGGCGGAGTTGGTCTTCGGGCAACCGCTGCGGGTGCCGGGCGAGTTCCTCCCCGACTCCACGGCACCATGGTCCGCCGCGGCACAGCAGCGCTCCGCTCTGCAAGAGACCGCCCAGAGGTTTCTGCTGTCATTATTTTTTATTTTATTTTTTGTATACAAGATCGAGGCTCGTGAAAGAGCTAACATTAATCACACAAAAAGTCAAACCGACACACAAAACACAAAAAATAAGGGGAGCAGCAGACAAGATGGGGAGAGAGGGGGAAGGACACAAACACAACATTTGAGAGCAGGGACAACGGGAGAAATGTGGGAGAGCGAGGGCTTTGGGGGAGGTGGGAGAGGTATAAAACATATTAACACTGCAAGGACTTCCAGGAAAGAAGTTGGAATTTCCAAAAAGTGTATCTGAGGTGAAATTAGCAGTGGTAGAAAAGATCAAGGTTTTGGATGGGGGAAGATGAGAGATGGTGGTGGACAGCTGTTTTAAAGACCTGGGGGGAGGAGTGGGATTGAAGAGAGTGAGGGAGTTTGTTCCAGAGGCGGGAGAAAAGGGGAATGAAAGAGTGAAGGTGAGCAGAGAGCCTAGATTTGGGCAGTTTAAACATAAGAGGGTTGCTGGCAGATCTTGTGCGACCTGGAGGAATATTTGGGGGACAGAGCACAGAGAGAGCTGGGGGAGCAAGGCCGGAGAGGAGTCGGTAGAAGACAGAAGGACCACCAACCTGCCTGCGGTGAGTAAGTGAAAGGCCCTCGGAGTTAACTTCATCGCAGGAGATTCCAATGATTCTGTATGCTTTGGTTTCAACAGCGTGAAGACGAGCTAGGTGTGAGGCAGGAGCACCAGCCCAGAGGGGAGAGCAGTATTCCATTGAGCTACAGATGAAAGCCTTGTATGTGGTGAGGAGCTCAGGTGTGCCAAGGAAGGACTTCGCATGACGGAGGATGCCCAGTCAGCGACTGGCTTTGGAGGCCGGATTGGAAATGTGGTTTTCCCAAGAAAGATCATGGCAGATAGTGAGACCCAAAAGCTTGAGTGACAGAACTTCTTGGAGAGGATTATTTAGAAAGTGGATGGGAGGGTTGTCCAGTCGGTCTTTTCGGAGAGACATCGTAAGAGTGTGAGATTTGTCAGAATTGAAAGACATGTTCCACTTGTTTGCCCAGTTTGTGATTTTGTCCAGGTCTGCAGAGAGTGAGGAGGCTGCAGACTGCCGATCTGAGGGATGAAGAATGGAGCGGCAGAGAGTGGAGTCATCAGCAAAAAGATAGAGAGGATTTTCAAGAGAGTCGGATAGATCATTGATGAAGACCAGAAAAAGCACAGGGCCCAGAACACTGCCTTGGGGAACTCCAGCCTGAACAGAAAGAGGAGATGAGAGAAACCCATTCAGGGCCACACGTTGACTACGACCAGAGAGGAAGTCCGCAAGCCATGAGTGGAGGTTTCCATGGATACCATAGGAGGAGAGTTTGGTGAGCAGAGCAGGGTGCCAGACCGTATCGAAGGCACGTGATATGTCAGGTGAGACAGCTTTGATTTCCTGTTTGGCATTGAGGACCTCCATCCATTGTTGAGACAGCAGAAGCAACATGTCCAGAGTAGAATGACCTGGTCTGAAACCAAGTTGATGATCAGAGATCAAGCCATTGGAGAAGAGGAAAGATTTCATATCCGAAGCAATGATGGAATCCATGACTTTGCTGATAATTGGAAGCAGGCTGATTGGTCTGTAGTTGCAAGGATCTGTTTTTGCACCTTTTTGTGTAAAGCGGTAATGTTTGCTGATTTCCAAGATGCTGGCAGATGACCTTGAGCAAAAGAGAGGGTGAAAAGAACAGAGAGAGGGTGAGATAGAGCGGCAGAGCAGGATTTTAGGACCCGTGGGCTGATTCCGTCTGGTCCAGTTGCAGAATCAGAGTCGAGGTTTGACAGAAACTTCTCCACCTTGTCAGGAGAGAAGGACAAAGAAGGTCATGATGCATTACATACAAGTACATTGTTGGGATAGGATTTAAAATTGTGCAAGACATTGAAATGTCGATGAACACTGAAATGTTTCAATACATGGACATCTGTGCATCTTATACCGACTTAATTTAGTGCAAATAATTGAAAATAATTGATTCATATCTTTTCGTAAATTGTCATGAGATGCAATGGTCAGCATGGGCACTGTAAGTTTAATTTCCACCTTTAAACGTGTGAAAAATCATTGCAGGCAAGCGTTTAAAAGTACATTTGCCAATGATACTGAAGCGCGGTGCTACGCGCGCTACTTGTTTAGCAAGGAGGAAGCGGACAACGCGGTAAGTTAAAAGAGTCTTTAATGCAAGAGCTCCACTGTAGCACTGGAGCGCTCCGGGCTGCGCGCCCGGTGTATATCCCGAGGCCACGCCTACCCCTCGGGCGTGGCCGCCGCCCACTTGGTGCGCGGAATGATGCCATCACGCCAGTGAGCTTTCGTGTCCGCCACACGTGCCCCCCCAGAATTCCCGCGCACCTGGAGGGCCAGTTTGTGGGGCAAACGGATGACCCGGCCGAAGCGCCCTCTGGCGACTGGCGGTGTCCGGGGTGCAGGGATGCCAGTGGGGATACCTCCGGCTGCACCCGAGATGGGTGCCGGACCGGGGGCCGGCGTGCCGGCGGGGCTGGGCGGTGCCAGGGGTCCATCCGCAGGGGGGCGGCCTCGACGCGGGGGCCGAGCCACCGGCGGTGGGTGGTCCACGTCGAGGTGGGCCGGCTTGAGGCGATCAACTGAGACGCGGTCGGGAGTACCGCCGATGTCCAAGGTGAAATGTTTCACCCCGGTCTCCAGCACGCGGAAAGGCCCGTCGTACGGGGGCCACAGTGGTGTCCGGTGGGCGTCATGCCGGACTAAGACGTACTCCGCGGTGCGGAGCTCCGGGGCGATGTGCGTAGGTGGGTGCCCGTGGTGCGCCGTCGGCACCGGGACGAACCTCCGGGTGGTCTCCTGCAGCGCGGAGCCCTTCTGCGCCGCGGGCCATGGTGCCGTGGGGTCGGGGAGGAACTCGCCTGGCACCCGCAGCGGTTGTCCGAAGACCAACTCTGCCGCGGATGCGTGCAGGTCGTCCTTGGGCGCCGTCCGGAAGCCCAGCAGGACCCAGGGGAGCCTGTCGACCCAGCCGCCGGGGTGGCTCGGAGCGTGGCCTTCAACGAGCGGTGGAACCGCTCGCACAGGCCGTTGGCCTGGGGGTGGTAGGCCGTGGTTCGGTGCAGCTGGACCCCGAGCCCCCGCGCGACCGCCCCCCAGAGCTCCGAGGTGAACTGGGGGCCGCGGTCGGACGAGATGTCCGAGGGGGTGCCGAACCGGGTGACCCAGGTGGTGATGAACGCCTGCGCGACGTCCGCCGCCGTCGTCGCCGCCAAAGGCACGGCCTCCGGCCACCAGGTGGTGCGGTCCACCATTGTGAGGACATGGGTGAAACCCCGCGAGGGGGGCAGAGGTCCCACCAGGTCCACGTGAACGTGGTCGAACCTACTTTCCGGCACCGTAAACGGGGCCAATGGGGCCTGGGTGTGTCGGTGCACCTTCGCACGCTGGCACGCGAGGCACGTCCTGGTCCAGCCGCGGACGGCCTTCTGGAGGCCATGCCAGACAAACTTGTTGGCAACCAACCTCTGGGAGGCCCTCGTGCCCGGGTGGGACAGGCCGTGGATGGTGTCAAAAACCTGGCGCTGCCAGCCCGTGGGCACGATGGGGCGAGGCCGCCCGAGGGAGACGTCGCACAAGAGGGCCGTGCCCGCGCCATCGAACGGGACCTCGGTGACGCGGAGGCCCATGACGGCGGTCCACAAGGCCTGGACGCCGGGGTCGGCGGCCTGGTCCGCCACCATCCAGGCATAGTTGATGCCAAGGTGGACTGCGTGGGTGACGGACCGGGAAAGGCAATCCGCCACAGGGTTGTCCTTCCCCGCGACGTGCCGGATGTCCGTCGTATATTCGGACACGGCCGAGAGGTGACGCTGCTGCCAGGCCGACCACAGCTCGGCGACCTTGCCCATCGCGAAGACCAGTGGCTTGTGGTTGACGAAGGCCGTGAACGCATGGCCCTCGAGCAGATGGCGGACGTGCCTGACCGCCAGGTGAAGCCCGAGCAACTCGCGGTCGAAGGTACTATAACGGCGTTTGGGCGGGCGAAGCTGCCGGCTGAAGAACGCCAGCGGTTGCCAGGCACCACGCACCCATTGCTCGTGCACCGCGCCCACCACGTAGTCCGAGGCGTCGGTGGTGAAGGCGATCGGTGCATCGGGGGCCGGGTGCGCGAGCATGGTGGCATTAGCCAAGGCGAGCTTCACGCCCGCGAACGCCGCATCCATCTGCTCGGTCCATGTAACGTCACGTTTGCCCGGCTTCCCTCGGAGGGCCTCGTGCTAGGGGCGCAGGAGCTGGGCGATGCGGGGCAGGAACCGATGGTAAAAGTTTACCATGCCCAGGAACTCCTGGAGCCCCTTGATCGTGCGGGGGCGCGGAAACCCCTTCACCGCCTCCACCTTGGCCGGTAGGGGGATGGCCCCGTGCCTGGTGATGTGGTGCCCCAAAAAGTCGATGTCGGCGACGCCGAACCGGAACTTGGCGGTGTTCACGATGAGGCCATGCTGGCCCAGGCGTTCGAAGAGCGTGTGGAGATGGTGGAGGTGCTCTTCGCGGGACGCGCTGGTGACGAGGATGTCGTCCAGGTAGACGTACACAAAATCCAAGTCGCGCAAGACGCTGTCCATTAGTCGCTGGAACGCCTGAGCCGCATTCTTCAACCCGAAGGGCATCCGAAGAAATTCGAAAAGTCCGAATGGCGTGATGACCGCCGTCTTCGGGATGACCTCCGGCCTGACGGGGACCTGATGGTAGCCGCATATGAGGTCCACCTTTGAAAAGAAGGACATGCCTGCCAACCGGGCGGAGAAGTCCTGAATGTGGGGGACGGGGTAGCGGTCGGCGGTGGTGGCGTCGTTGAGGAGCCGGTAGTCCCCGCACGGTCGCCATCCCCCGCCGGGCTTTGGCCCGATATGGAGCGGCGACGCCCAAGCACTCTCGGAGCGCCGCACGATGCCGAGCCGCTCCAGCGTAGCGAACTCCGCTTTAGCTACCGCGAGCTTCGTCGGCTCGAGGCGGCATGCCCGGGCGTAGACCGGTGGCCTGGCGGTGGGGATGTGGTGTTCCACCCCGTGCTTGACGGCCCCCGCCGAGAAGGTGGGCCGCGTGAGGGCCGGGAAGCCGGCGAGGAGGCGGGTGAATTCGTCCGCTGCCGGAAGCGTACAGATCAACCTGGCCGGAACCGAACCGCTCAGCAAGCCGCTCGGTGAGCCGCTCGCCGAGCCGCTCCGGGAGCTGCTCAGTGAGGCGGGCAGCGCGCAAGCGAGCGAGCTGAACGTCTCGGCCTGGACAAGCCTTCTGTGCTTTACGTCCACCAACAGGCCATTGGCACACAGGAAGTCCGTGGCAAGCAGTGCCATAGGCACGTCGGCAGTGACGAACGACCACCGGAAAACCTGCCCTCCGAACCCCAGAGAGAGGCAGCGTTTTCCGTAGGTGCATATGGACGTACCGTTGGCAGCAAGCAGCGCGGGGCACCGGCCCGCGGTCTGCTTGTCGGACGTACCGGCGGGAACAACACTCACCTGCGCTCCCGTGTCGCACAGGTAACGGCGCCCGGATAAGGTGTCCGTTATGAACAGTAGGCTGTTTGAATGGCCGGCGCTCAGTGCCACTACCGAGGGCCGGCCCGGGCATTTCCTGACCTGCCGAATGAGCACGGCGGGCGACATTGCCGAGCCTCGTGGCCGAACTGGGCGTGGAAAAAACACCAGGTTGGCGGCGGAGGCCGTGGTTTTCTCCGCGGCGGCGGTGGTGGGCGGGGCGTGGCGGCGGCCGCGAGGTGTGCATCAGCATCAGCCACGAGGTGTGCATCAGCCTCGGGATGCGCGACGGCTGCGCCAAAACTCGCCTGCGTGTCCAAAGCCGCGAAGAACTTGTCGGCCTCGGCAGCGAGAGCTCGGGGTTCCATCGTCGCAGAACCGGCCAAAGCGAGGCGTACTCGTGCCGGCAGCTGGCGTCGAAATAACGCCCGGAATAGAGCATTCGGGGTTTCGTCGCCCATCAGCGACAGCATATGGTCCATGCGGACCGACGGTCGCGTGTCACCGAGCTCGGGGTGGTCCGGGAGGCGGTCGGCCCGTGCGTACACCGTGATGCCGAACGTGGCGAGGAGGAGACGCTTGATTGCCTCGTACCTGCCGTCGGCCGGTGGGTTCCTCAGGACCGACACGACGCGGGCGGCCGTGCCGGGCCCGAGGGAGGCGACCACATGGCAGTACATGGTCTCGTCCACCGTGATGCCTCGAAGTCGGAACTGGGCTTCTGCCTGCAGGAACCAAACTTCAGCTTGAGCCTCGCAGACCTCGGGGAGTTTGATTGTGACCGCGTTGGTTGCCATTGCTGTGGCGGGTTCGGGTGGTCAGCGACGGCTGACCAGAACGTCGGAGGGTCACCAATGAAGCGCGATGCTACGCGCGCTACTTGTTTAGCAAGGAGGAAGCGGACAACGCGGTAAGTTAAAAGAGTCTTTATTGCAAGAGCTCCACTGTCGCACTGGAGCGCTCCGGGCTGCGCACCCGGTGTATATCCCGAGGCCACGCCTACCACCAGGGCGTGGCCGCCGCCCACTTGGTGCACGGAATGATGCCATCACGCCAGTGAGCTTTCGTGTCCGCCACAATACATAACTTTTCTTTTTTTCTGGTGAAGTAAATCTTCCAGTGAAGCAGCCCGAATCCCGCTTGCTTGCTAAAATGGCCGCCATTCTGCTCCATTGCGTACTTCACCGAATTGAACACGGTTGCGCACGAGTGGCCTATCTTGCGCCGCGCTACGATCTTTGCTTGAGAGCGTGTTCTCTCGTACTCAACCGACGTCATCGTAGTTTGGCAAGGTCACGCCCTTCCTCACACTTACTCGATCAACCCTGAACCTTGCTTTGCGCATGCGCAGATAATAAAGCGTGTGACGTGTACAGTGTGTTTGACTAACGTCTTTCTGATGATTTATAATGATGCATTTTTGTCTGGCGAGAATCTACTCAAATATTACCGAGATCTTCTGATTTCCCAGAACCACGATTTGGACACCAAAGATAAATACTTATACAGTATATTGTCTTGATAAAGTTCTTCATTGAAGTAAATTTTACGAAACTATTGTCAGAGACTGCGCTGGCACTGTCGACTCTATGTACCACCCATTTTGTGACCACCCTATGCAAGATATTTTGTGACCACCCTGTACAATAGATTTTGTGACCATCCTGTACAATAGATTTTGTGACCACCCTGTACAATAGATTTTGTGACCACCCTGTACAATAGATTTTGTGAGCACCCTGTACAAGAGATTTTGTGACCACCCTGGACAAGAGATTTTGTGGCACCCTGTACAAGAGATTTTGTGACCACGCTGTACAAGAAATTTTGTGACCATCCTGTACAAGAGATTTTGTGACCACCCTGTACAAGAGATTTTGTGACCACCCTGCACAAGAGATTTTGTGACCACCCTGTACAAGAGATTTTGTGACCACTCTGTACAAGAGAGTTTGTGACCACCCTGTACAAGAGATTTTGTGACCACCCTACACAAGAGATTTTGTAACCACCCTGTACAAGAGATTTTGTGACCACCCTGTACAAGGGATTTTGTAACCACCCTGTACAAGAAATTTTGTGACCACCCCGTACAAGACATTTTGTGACCACCCGGCACAAGAGATTTTGTGACCACACTGTACAAGATATTTTGTGACCACCCTGCACAATAAATTTTGTGACCACCCTGTACAATAAATTTTGTAACCATCCTGTACAAGAGATTTTGTGACCACCCTGTACAAGAGATTTTGTGACCACCCTGTACAATAAATTTTGTGACCACCCTGTACAAGAGATTTTGTGACCACTCTGTACAAGAAATGTTGTGACCACCCCGTACAAGAGATTTTGTGACCACCCTGTACAAGATATTTTGTGACCACCCTGTATAAGAGATTTTGTGACCACACTCTACAAGAGATTTTGTGACCACACTCTACAAGAGATTTTGTGACCACACTCTACAAGAGATTTTGTGAGCACCCTGTGCAATAGATTTTGTGACCACCCTGTACAATAGATTTTGTGACCACCCTGTACAATAGAGTTTGTGACCACCCTGTACAAGAGATTTTGTGACCACCCTGTACAAGAGAGTTTGTGACCACCCTGTACAAGAGATTTTGTGAACACGCTGTACAAGAGATTTTGTGACCAGCCTGTACAATAAATTTTGTGACCACACTCTACAAGATTTTGTGACCACACTCTACAAGATTTTGTGACCAGCCCGTACAATAAATTTTGTGACCACCCTGCACAAGAGATTTTGTGACCACTCTGTACAAGAGATTTTGTGACCACCCTGTACAATAGATTTTGTGACCACCCTGTACAAGAGATTTTGTAATCATCCTTTACAAGAGATTTTGTGACCACCCTCTGCAAGAGATTTTGTGACCACCCTGTACAAGAGATTTTGTGACCACCCTGCACAAGAGATTTTGTAACCACCCTGTACAAGAGATTTTGTGACCACCCTGTACAAGAAATTTTGTGGCCACCCCATACAAGAAATTTTGTGGCCACCCTGTACAAGAGATTTTGTGACCACCCTGTACAAGATATTTTGTGACCACCCTGTACAAGATATTTTGTGACCACCCTGTACGATAAATTTTGTGACCACCCTGTACAAGATATTGTGACCACACTCCACAAGAGATTTTGTGGCCACCCTGTACAATAAATTTTGTGACCACCCTGTACAATAAATTTTGTAACCATCCTGTACAAGAGATTTTGTGACCACCCTGTACAAGAGATTTTGTGACCACCCTGTACAATAAATTTTGTGACCACCCTGTACAAGAGATTTTGTGACCATCCGGTGCAAGAGATTTTGTGACCACCCTCTACAAGAGATTTTGTGACCACCCTCTACAAGAGATTTTGTGACCACCCTGTACAAGAGATTTTGTGACCACGCTGTACAAGAGATTTTGTGACCACGCTGTACAAGAGATTTTGTGATACCCTGTACAATAAATTTTGTCACCATCCTGTACAAGAGAGTTTGTGACCACCCTGTACAAGAGATTTTGTTACCACACTCTACAAGAGATTTTGTGACCACACTCTACAAGAGATTTTGTGACCACCCTGTACAATAGATTTTGTGACCACCCTGTACAATAGATTTTGTGACCACCCTGTACAATAGAGTTTGTGACCACCCTGTACAAGAGATTTTGTGACCACCCTGTACAAGAGAGTTTGTGACCACCCTGTACAAGAGATTTTGTGAACACGCTGTACAAGAGATTTTGTGACCACCCTCGACAAGAGATTTTGTGACCACCCTGTACAAGAGATTTTGTGACCATGCTGTACAAGAGATTTTGTGACCACCCTGTACAATAAATTTTGTCACCATCCTGTACAAGAGATTTTGTGACCACCCTGTACAAGAGATTTTGTGACCACACTCTACAAGAGATTTTGTGACCACCCTGTGCAATAGATTTTGTGACCACCATGCACAATAGATTTTGTGACCACCCTGTACAAGAGATTTTGTGACCACCCTGTACAATAGATTTTGTGACCACCCTGTACAATAAATTTTGTGACCACCCTGTACAATAAATTTTGTAACCATCCTGTACAAGAGATTTTGTGACCACCCTGTACAAGAGATTTTGTGACCACCCTGTACAAGAGATTTTGTGACCACTCTGTACAAGAGAGTTTGTGACCACCCTGTACAAGAGATTTTGTGACCACTCTGTACAAGAGAGTTTGTGACCACCCTACACAAGAGATTTTGTAACCACCGTGTACAAGAGATTTTGTGACCACCCTGTACAAGGGATTTTGTAACCACCCTGTACAAGAAATTTTGTGACCACCTTGTACAAGAGATTTTGTGACCACCCTGTGCAAGAGATTTTGTGACCACCCTGTACAAGATATTTTGTGACCACCCTGTACAATACATTTTGTGACCACCCCATACAAGAGATTTTGTGACCACCCCCTACAAGAGATTTTGTGACCACACTCTACAAGAGATTTTGTGACCACCCTGTACAAGAGATTTTGTGACCACACTCTACAAGAGATTTTGTGACCACCCTGTACAATAAATTTTGTGACCACCCTGTACAATAAATTTTGGAACCATCCTGTACAAGAGATTCTGTGACCACCCTGTACAAGAGATTTTGTGACCACCCTGTACAATAAATTTTGTGACCACCCTGTACAAGAGATTTTGTGACCACTCTGTACAAGGAATTTTGTGACCACCCTGTACAAGAGATTTTGTGACCACCCTGTACAATATATTTTGTGACCACCCCGTATAAGAGATTTTGTGACCACACTCTACAAGAGATTTTGTGACCACACTCTACAAGAGATTTTGTGATCACACTCTACAAGAGATTTTGTGACCACCCTGTACAATAGATTTTGTGACCACCCTGTACAATAGATTTCGTGACCACCCTGTACAATAGATTTTGTGACCACCCTGTGCAATAGATTTTGTGACCACCCTGTACAATATATTTTGTGACCACCCTGTGCAAGAGTTGTTGTGACCACCGATGCGATTTGTTGATTTGGTCCCTTTTTCCTTGTTTGAATTCCTTTGAATGCCGTTCCAGGTATAGAACGCAGAGTCATTGGTACAAGTTAGTGGAATGTACAAACGTTACTGGCATCTCCTGCGACTTCACAAACCACTGCGATCCTTTCCTTTTTTATGGTATAAGGATGCGGGCACAGCATGGTAACACATTCTCCCTCTGGACTCCGGTTCTGCTCTTCAGAGGTCTGACCGACAGTAAGTCACTGGTCCGTGAGCGATTGTGAGCGATCCCCGTTTACGGGGGAAAGGGAGGACTTCATAATTATGCAATTTGGAAAGATCGAAACCTTACTTTGATGATGGAATAATCGGATGGAAATATTTTCCTTTGCTGTGAACAGTTTTTGGTGCAGCATTATCATAGGATAACAAGAAACTGATACCAAGGGGAGACCATGACATATTAAAAAGATTATCTTATCCAGATCTGGATCTTCACCAAAATCGAATCAATTCGTCCTCGTCACACACAATCATGTTCTAGTTCGTTATGAAAGGAATAAGTTGATTATTTTCACTGTGATTCAGAGAATCTCAGATCAAACAGCAAAAAGCCGTTTTTTTATTGGATGTTAATGGTGATTCAAGGGTGGATCCAGGTTTTTTTTTCAAATTTGGGGAGAGGAGTGGGACTAAGGGGTGAGGGTATCTATCCCCTAGAGTGGACTATCCATAAGGAATACATGAACGGTACCCCTTAGGTACATTGCAATATTGTGACGTCTCTGGCCATGCTGCATTTCAATTGAAATATACTTGTAAACCGAAATATGAGATCTCAAGGTGTAAGGTCCCTGTTTTCTCCCAGGCATCATCACACATCCTGAAGTCAATGTGAGTGCTCGAGGAAGAACCATTAAAGTGCAGATTGAGAGGATGAAAGCACGGGGAAGATCTAAACTCCTCAACGCCTTCTACACCAACATTCACCATCAAGTACGCTACGTCCACCGAGATACCGTAAGTTGCCTTGTTCTTGCAATCCATGTGATAAGCAACTTGACGATTGCGGGAAGGCAATATGGATGATAATTCAACAGACTTCTTCGCATTGCACCGACAGACAAAATGAGTGGTTGTGTGACCCTTATTTTCTGTGAAGTAGGACACTCAATCTCTTGTCTTTACGATGAGCTGCATAGCCTGGTGATTGTAGGCCTAAGAGGTTCAAATGAGCCAGTGATGGTAGGCCTAAGAGGTTTAAATGACCTGGTGATGGTAGGCCTAAGAGGTTTAAATGAGCCTGTGATGGTAGGCCTAAGAGCTTTAAATGAGCTGGTGATGGTAGGCCTAAGAGTTTTAAATGAGCTGGTGATGTTAGGCCTAAGAGGTTTAAATGAGCTGGTGATGGTAGGCCTAAGAGGTTTAAATGAGCCTGTGATGGTAGGCCTAAGAGCTTTAAATGAGCTGGTGATGGCAGGCCTAAGAGCTTTAAATGAGCTGGTGAAGGTAGGCCTAAGAGGTTTAAATGAGCCTGTGATGGTAGGCCTAAGAGCTTTAAATGAGCCTGTGATGGTAGGCCTAAGAGCTTTAAATGAGCTGGTGATGGTAGGCCTAAGAGGTTTAAATGAGCTGGTGATAGTAGGCCTAAGAGCTTTAAATGAGCTGGTGATGGTAGGCCTAAGAGCTTTAAATTAGCTGGTGATGGTAGGCCTAAGAGGTATAAATGATCTGGTGATGGTAGGCCTAAGAGGTTCAAATGAGCTGAGTGAGATGGGATGCTTATTCGCGAGCACAGTGTAATGAGCTCAAGAATTATGGGTAAATTTATCCCCTGTATGTCATTGACTCTGTATTTTATTCCTTTGTTCCTTGTGACACCACACTAGACACATAGCCAAGCCACGCAAACGAAACCCAAATCAAGCTCACTAATTAAAAAGCTAACCGGAAGCCAGGCATGAAGCACGAACGCTGATTACCCCAACTTGGGAATCACACAGGACAGGCAGCTCCGTGGAGACACGCCCAAAGAGCGGTGACTGGGTGGGGAATTTGATTGACACAAGGACGAGTAAGAAGGGACTCGCTGATTGGTGAAGGAAGGACAAATGACGTCAGAACCTGAACGTTGCCAACGTTGGCTCAACGGTGTTGTGTTAGTTGGGTAGGCCTAAGAGTTTTAAATGAGCTGGTGATGGTAGGCCTAAGAGTTTTAAATGAGCTGGTGATGTTAGGCCTAAGAGGTTTAAATGAGCTGGCGATGGTCGGCCTAAGAGCTTTAAATGAGCTGGTGATGGTAGGCATAAGAGCTTTAAATGAGCTGGTGATGGTAGGCCTAAGAGCTTTAAATGAGCTGGTGAAGGTAGGCCTAAGAGCTTTAAATGAGCTGGTGATGGTAGGCCTAAGAGCTTTAAATGAGCTGGTGATGGTAGGCCTAAGAGCTTTAAATGAGCTGGTGATGGTAGGCCTAAGAGCTTTAAATGAGCTGGTGATGGTAGGTCTAAGAGCTTTAAATTAGCTGGTGATGGTAGGCCTAAGAGGTTTAAATGAGCTGGCGATGGTAGGCCTAAGAGCTTTAAATGAGCTGGTGATGGTAGGTCTAAGAGCTTTAAATGAGCTGGTGATGGTAGGCCTAAGGGCTTTAAATGAGCTGGTGATGGTAGGCCTAAGATCTTTAAATGAGCTGGTGATGGTCAGCCTGAGAACTTTAAATGAGCTGGTGATGGTCGGCCTAAGAGCTTTAAATGAGCTGGTTATAGTAGGCCTAAGAGCTTTAAATGAGCTGGTGATGGTAGGCCTAAGAGGTTTAAATGAGCTGGTGATGGTAGGCCTAAGAGGTTTAAATGAGCTGGCGATGGTAGGCCTAAGAGGTTTAAATGAGCTGGTGATGGTAGGCCTAAGAGGTTTAAATGAGCTGGCGATGGTAGAACAAAAAGGTTTGAATGAGCTGGTGATGGTAAGCCTAAGAGCTTTAAATGAGCTGGTGATGGTAGGTCTAAGAGCTTTAAATGAGCTGGTGATGGTAGGTCTAAGAGCTTTAAATGAGCTGGTGATGGTAGGTCTAAGAGCTTTAAATGAGCTGAGTGAGATGGGATGCTTTAGATTTTAAAGGTGGCACCTTGTGCAGGTGTCTCCTGGATTGATGATCGAGAGTTTGCTTGAGGTTCTTCTTATCCCTGAATTCCCTCCTCCTCGTGAATATTTAATCGAGTCGTTACACGAACGACATGTGGCTCTGTTAAAACATTTTATATTGGTTTGCCTTTCTTCTCTCCAACTGCCCTTATCGGTTGGACTATATCGGTTGGTCTTGTGTGTTATTCTGTTTGTTTGCCTGTCAATCGTCTACAGGTCACAATTTCAAACCAATCTTCAGAAAACTTCACCAAATGGTAGAATTGTCTTTCAATCCTGACAAATCTCACACTCTTACTATGTCTCTCCGAAAAGATCGACTGGACAACCCTCCCATCTACTTTCTCAACAATCCTCTCCAAGAAGTTCTGTCGCTCAAGCTTTTGGGTCTCACTATCTGCCATGATCCTTCTTGGGAAAACCACATTTCCAAGCTGGCCTCCAAAGCCAGTCGCCGACTGGGCATCCTCCGTCGTGCGAAGTCCTTCCTAGGCACACCTGAGCTCCTCACCACATACAAGGCTTTCATCCGCAGCTCAATGGAATACTGTTCTCCCCTATGGGCCGGTGCTCCTGCCTCACACCTAGCTCGGCTTCACGCTGTCGAAACCAAAGCTTTCAGAATTATTGGAATCTCGCGCGATGAAGCTATCTCTGAGGGCCTTTCAGTCACTCACCGCAGGCAGGTAGGTGGTCTTTCTGTCTTCTACCGACTCCTCTCCGGCCTTGCACCCCCAGCTCTCTCTGTGCTCTGTCCCCCAAATACTCCCTACAGGTCGCACAAGATCTGCCAGCAACCCTCTGATGGTTAAACTGCCGAAATCATTGGCTCTCTGCTCACCTTCACTCTTTCATTCCTCTTTTCTCCCGCCTCTGGAACAAACTCCCTCACTCCCTTCAATCCCACTCGTCCCTCCAGGTCTTTAAAACAGCTGTTCACCACCATCTCTTATCTTCCCCCATCCAAAACCTTGATCTTTTCTACCCCCGCTAATTCACCCCAGATCCACCTTGTTTGAAATTCCAACTTCTTTCCTGGAAGTCCTGGCAGTGTCCATATGTTTTATACCTCTCCCACCCCCCCCCTTCCCATGCCCCCGCCCAATGCCCTCTCCCTCTCACAGATCTCTCGATGTCTCCATGTCTCTCGGTCCCTGCTCTCAAAATAATGTTGTGTTTGTGTCCTTCCTCCTCTCTCCCCATCTTGTCTACCGCTCCCGATGTTATATGTTTTATGTGTCGGTTTGTCTTTCTGTGTGATTAATGTTCGCTCTTTCACGAGCCTCGATCTTGTATACAAAAAAAAAAAAAAAAAAAAAAAAATTGGTCAAAAGGAAGAAGCCTATTCATTTTGAGGTCAAAGGTCACCTTGAGGTCAAATTTCTAAAATTGTCATTTGTCATCCGATTGACTTGAATGTTGAACAGAATTTGCATATTGAGTCATTAAATTGGGAAAGGAACTATTTTTGAGGTCAAAAGGTCATAGGTCAACTCAAGGTTAAACTTCTAAAATCATCAACTTCTGAAAAATTATCTATTTTTATCTGATTAACCTAAAAATTAAAGAGCTATTGCATAGTGCTTCACTGAATTGGGAAACCAACTATTTCTTTTAAGGTGAAAAGGTCAAAGGTCAACTCAAGGTCAAACTTCTAAAATCATCAATTTTCATCTTAAAAATCATCAATTTTTATCTGATTAAACTGAAAATTTAAAAGCTATTGCATAGTGCATCACGGAATTAGGGAAAGCAACTATTTTTATTCAAAAGAAAGCTAATAATAATAATAGAAGAATTCTATTCTACATAAATTTAGTCGAAGAAAACTAATAATCAATTTGCTTGGAACAAAAATTTCTTTAATCCCAAAGTTTCCTCTTTTTATAGCTTCTTCCCAAGTTTGAAGAAGAAGAATCGCTAATGGTTGTTTCACGAGATCCGAATGGAAACATTTATTATTCTACGAAAGGGCACGGAAAGGAGCACATAAAATTATATACAGTAATATTTATCGAAGCAATGGAAAAAATATACAATCACGCGGAAGGAGCACACAAACAACAGCAAAACAACAACTAGAACGGAATTCGGAAGAGCGTAAACATCCGCCAGGCTGAACAGTTTACGTTTTGCATCCCACTGATAGGTCGGATCTGGATTCAGACCTGAACCTATATCAAATCGGTTTGTTCTTGTCATTTACCCAACTCATCCACCGAGTTTTGTCATAAGTCGTCCACAACTTTGAGATATCGTGCTATATATCGGTGTTTAGCCCTATCACTCAATAGTGAAAAATTGCTGAAAAAAATACTTAATGATGCGGAGATGGGACTCGGTTCGGGTACATCATTATCCTCTCTCTTTACACATTGTCTAACTTATTTCAATTTCTACATTTACTTCTAAATTTGTTTCTTCCGGTCTTTGCCAGGAAAGTTTTCCTTGTGTGTGTGTTTTCCGCACCCTTGCCTTCATTGTGTCTATTGGCTTGAAGATCTTTCTTTTGGGTTGTTATAAGTCGACGAGACCTTTTTGGTGTCTGAGGTGGCGAGTGGTTATGAAATCTAGGTGAACATAAAATACTAGGCAACACACAGGAATTTTATTGATGCCCGATCTTCATAGGATTTTTTTTTTTTTTTGTCCACGACGTCGAGGCTCATGGAGGAGCTAGAACATAGAACGCATCAGGACATAACAGAACAAAAGGAACAGTATAAAGAGAGGGGGGAAAACAAGCCATCAGCAGGGATGAGGGACAAAGTAGAGGGAGACTTGGAGGATTAAGGGATTTGGGGAAAGATGGAAGGATCGGGGAGGAAACACAGAAATTGGACGAAAACACAAACAGCAACACAAGAATGAAAATAAAACAGAAATACATGATGGATATGCTCTGCAAAACCTAACTTTGATGTACTTTTGACTTTCGGCGCAGAAGGTGAAATTGGTCGCAAGACCATGGAGAGGTACAGAAACTTTGACAAACATGAGAGACTGTGGATTCATGGATCCTCGGCCCTTGGGACAGTGGAGTGAATCGGCAGTTTGGACTGCATTTGGTGCTCGACCCTGTGGACTCAGCTTGGTTTCCCTTTGTGGGTCAACACTGCACGGCAAGGAACTGGTGGACCTGTATGGGCACAAGAAGAAAGCAGCAAGTAGGGTTGTGGATAAAGTGAGGAATGATATGGAAGAAGAGGTGCATAACAAGTAGGAAGAGGATGATGGGAGGAAGATGATCTATAAATTGGCTCTTGACAGAGATGAGCATGGCAAGGACATGAAGTGGGGAGAGGGGCGGTGATTAAGGATGGCGGCAGGAGGCTAGTGACAGAGAGTGGTGCAGTATTGAAGGTTTGGGAAGGATATTTCAAACAGCTGTTGAACCGGGAAGGAAGTAATGGCAAGCTGGAGCTACCGTGTTATGTGGAGGGTAAAGTTGAGTTGGTGGAGATCATAGAAGAGGAAGTGCAGACGGTATTGAAGAGGATGAAGAAGTGAAGAGCACTAGGCATTAGTGAGGTGTGCAGAGAGGTGATAATTGCAGTGGGAGAAGTCGGAGTCAGGTGAATGAAGAGGTAGTTGAATGTATGTATGAGAGAATGGGTCAATTCCGGAGGATTGGAGGACAAGGTTAATTGTGCCGATATGGAAGGGGAAAGAAGGATGTTCAAGATCCGGGGGAAGTACAGTGGCATGGCACTCCAAAGTCATGTCAAGAAGGTGCTGGAGAGGGTTCTAGACTGAAGGATAAGCAAGAGTGTGCAGATGGAGATCGGAGAAGAGCAACAGGGGTTTATAAAGGGTAGGGGGATGACACATGGGATGTTTATGCTGAGACAGCTGCTGGAGAAGAGGTTGAGGTGCAAGGTGAAATGGCATTGGGATTTGTGGACCTAGAGAAGGTCTACAAAACTGTCCGGAGTGAGATGGTGATGGCGACACTGAGAGGGATGGGAGTGCCAGAAGCAGAAGTTAGGTTGGTAGAAGGGATGCACAAAGGAACGAAGGGAAGAGTTTTGGTTGGTCCTGGGAAGGAGTTCAGTGTAAACATCGGTTTGAGGCAGGGAAGTTCTCTCAGCCCACGCATGTTTATCATGGTGATGGAGCTGGTAAGCAGGAAGAGAAACATGAAAGGTATTCTGGGGTGGATATTGTATGTGGATGATCTGGCTGTTGTGGTGGAGAGTGGGCGGGAGATGCAGGAAGTACTGGGGAAGTTGAAGGAGGCATTTGGGAAACATTGGCTGAAAATTAGCATGGAGAAGACTGAGGTTATGTGGCTTGGACAGCAGAGAAACAAGAGAACAGACCTGACAAATAAATAGGTTTGTGTATCTGGGGGGGGGGGGGGAGGAACAGTGACCGGGGTGGTAAGTCGGTTGCAGAAGTGTGGAGGGGGATTCAGTTGGTGCGAATGCATGGAGGAGGGTGGAGTAATGATGGAGTAATGCAAATGCATGGAGTAATGGCAGACAGTAAGATATCCAGGAGATTGAAAGGAAAAGTTCTGATGTCATGTGCCAACCTGGAGACAGTGGCGTTGACAGAGAGGCAATGACAGATGCTACCGTTTTGCGAGAATAACTGGGGTCAGAAGGATTGTGGGAGTGAAGAGGGTGGATAGAAGGAGAATGGATGAACTGAGGGGGTTGATTGGTGTGAAGGTGAGCTTGATGTGGAGATTGGTGAAATGCCGGCTGAGATGGGCTGGATACGGTTCAGATGGGGGAAGTGGGAATGGCAAAGAGGTTGGATAGGTTGAGGTAACAAGACAACAACAACAACAACAACAACAACATGCATTTTAAGACCATTTTCCCTTCTAGAGCGGAGGTTAGCCTTGCGGTCCCCATGACAATCTTCTCCATCTTGCCCTATTTTCTGCATCTCTCCTTGTTAACCCCCTTGCCCGCATTTCTTCTTCCACCATCTTTAGCCAAGTCTTTCTCGGTCTTCCCAGTCCTCTACTTCCTTCTACATTCATTTCCATCACTCTTCTCAACCAGTCACTTTCATCCTTCCTCAACACGTGACCAAACCATCTCAACCTGTTCCTATTCACAGCATCAATCACAGGCTCTATTCCCATCATTTTTCGCAATTCATCATTTGTCTTCCTCTCTCTCAATGAAACTCCACACATCCATCGAACCATTCGCATTTCCACCCTTTCCAACCTTCGTTGCTGCTCTACGTTCATTACCCATGTCTCGCTCCCATAAATCATAACACTTCTCACACATGCAGCATACACCTTTCCCTTCAGCTTCAACAACACTCCCCTCCTCATCAGCACACCACTCAGGTCCCGAAACGTCTTCCATGCACATCTCACTCTAGCAACCGTTGCCGAGTCTGATCCACCTTCTCCATTCAGCATGTCTCCGAGGTAGCAAAAATGTTTTCGCACCTTCCAGCTTCACGCCGTCTCCAAGATCCAACTCAACATTTCCTCCATGTGCAGCTCCCTCTGTGCACACCTTACATTTTAATGTAGCTGCCACACTGGTTAATGACCCTCTCAGACCACTACATTTTTAATGAACCCACTCAGTGCACATTGTACATTGAATGGAGTTCACTCCGACACCCTTCCTGCACACAGCACAGGGCCACTTCCCAGTTCTTTCCACCTCACCACATGCTTTACCACTTGCCATCACCTTCGTCTTTCCGATATTCACCTTCAGACCTTTTGTCTCCATACATTCCCTCCACGTGTTCATCTTTTCCTTCAGTCCATCCATACTTTCCGCAATCAACACCAGATCATCTGCATACAACAACTCCCACAGTAAACCCTCCTTTACGTTCTGAGCCAGCACCTCCATCACAGCTACAAATAGTAGTGGACTTAGTACCGACCCCTGATGCACTCCCACCTTCACCTCAAACTCACCACTGTTCCCGTCCTTCGTCCTTACAGATGTGCGCGCTCTTTTGTACATTGCCATCACTACTCTGATCAACCATTCCTCCACTCCTAACTTCCTCATTGCCCATGTCAATACTTTGCGTGGAACCCTATAGAATGCTTTCTCCAGATCAACAAACCCAAGAAACAACTACTTCCTCTTCTCCATGTACTTCTCCTGCAACTGCCTCACAATAAAAAGCACGTCTGTCGTTCCTCTTCCTGGCATAAATCCAAACTGCATTTCGTCGATCTTCACTTTCTTTCTTATCCTCCTCTCCAACACCCTTTCCAATACCTTCATTCCATGCTCCAATAACTTTATCGCTCGGTAGGAGCCACATTCTAGAGGGTCACCTTTCCCCTTGTATAAAGGGACGAGGGTACTCAGTTCCCAATCCACTGGAATGCGGCCTTCTTTCACCACCAGATTACAGATCTCTGTCATTCTCTTCACACCCCAACTTCCTGCTGCCTTCAACATATCTCCCACAACTCCCGTCGGCCCTCCCGCTTTTCTACTCTTCATTGCTTTTATCGCTTCCTCAACTTCCTTCTCAGTTATCTTCTCTGCCGGTCCTAAAACTGGGTTACTCTCTATGTTGCCATCCCATTCATTCTCTGTATTCAACAGCATTTCCATATATCTCTTCCATCTTCCTTTAATTCCATCTGGGTCGACAACGATTTGTCCCACTTCATCCTTCAAGCAACTCACCCCCATCACATCACACCTCTCTTTCGCTATCTGCTTTGCAATCCTGAATACTGCTCTCTGGTCCTCTTCGAATCCAAGCGTTCTCCGAACATTTTCCTACATGCCTCCTGCGCCTTTGCTACCTCTTTCTTTGCAGCCTTCCTGGCTGCCTTATAACTTTCATGCTCTGCTGTTTCTGCTCCCGTACCCTTCGCCTTCTGCCACTCCTTGAACTTCTTCCTCTTCTCGTCAATCCTCTTTCCAACTTCATCATCCCACCACCATGTTTCCGAATGCCTCGGTCGTCCTTTTGTCCATCCACATACCTCACCAACGGCAACCAACAGACTAGCTTTCATTGACATCCAACCACTTTCAAGCTCTACCACCGCATCCTCTACCTTACTCACCCTCTCTTTTAATGCCTCCCTTACTGTCACCTCTTTCAACCTCCACACCTTCATTCTCAGTTGGTACTTCACCCGCCGAGCTCTCCTCGCACCTTTCACCCTTATGTCGTAGACAACCAAGTGGTGCTGTGAAACAGCCTCCCCCCCCCCCCCCCCGGGATCACCTTTGTGTCTCGGAGGTGCCCCCTATCTCGCCTACGCACCATCAGGTAGTCAACGGTTGTCGTGGACCCACCTGACGTGTATGTAACAAGCTTATTATCCTCTTTCTGGAACTGAGTATTACAAATCAACAAATCAGCTCCATCAGCAAACTCCAAAATCCTTTCACCTTCTCCATTTCTCACACCATATCCGTAACCCCCATGAACTCCCTCAAAACCCTCCATGAGTCCATACTCCTTCCCACATGTCCATTTAGGTCTCCTCCTACCACAACAACTTCCTCATCTTTCATGTTTTCCATCAGCTTCTCTATCGCACACCAGAACTTGTCCTTCTCTTCATCGCTCCGACCAACCTGCGGAGCATATCCCGAGATGACGTTCACTGGCCGAATTGATTGGTGGAGGTTGGTCGGAGCGATGGTTGAGGTAACAAGGTAGAAGGAAAAGTGGTTGGGATGGGAGGATTGTGTGAAGAGGGATATCAGTAAAGTGGGGGTGGTTGGAGAGTGGAGGAGTATCCTGGTCAAGGCAGGGCAGGAGCTTGTGCCATTGGATATCATCCCTTATAAAGGGAAGAGCAGGAGAAGATTAAGAAGAACTGTAAGCAGGATGGCACGACCCAACGTCCCACGTGTTCAGACACGGAACCAGAAGTTGTTCTCCAGAAGGATTTTCAATTAGTCAGAAAATATCAAATAAACCAACACCACGACATCTCCTTCCATAACTGAGTCAGTTTTGAAGGTCTATTTCTTCTTTTTCTGAGCTGGCGATCCTTGGCAGGTTTTGACGTTACCTTTCTGCATGATATTATGTTCCCTCACGATTTGGTGAGCTAGGTTGCTACAAAGGTTCGAGTAATCCGTTGCTGGAAAGGTACTCGGTAGAGCACATACCTCCATATGCAGGACATTTAATGATTTGTATCCCACTGATAGACCGGATTTGCATTCCAGAAATGAACCATAATGTAATCGGTTTGTTCTTGTCACCTACCCAACTCCTCCACCAAGTTTTGTCGTAATATATCCACAGGTTTTTGAGATATTGTGCCATACGTTGTTTTTGGCCAAATCATTCGATGGTGACGGTGAAAACATTCATTGCCAAAATATAATCAATTCGGCCTTGTCCCACACCCAACCTGTCCACCAAGTTTTGTCTGAATCCGTCAATAACCATTAGATATAACCTGCTCACAGACAGATAAACAGACACGGGTGAAAACATACCCGTCCACCTTCGGAGGCAGAGGTAATAATAGCACAGGCCTTGCTGGGCCTAATGCCAAGGGATTACTGGTGCGTTGATGTTCCTTGGAAGGGAACTCGGATTTTTACAACTTGGGTCAAACCTGTTTTTGGAGTAAGAAGGGGAGGTTTCTTAATTTATACCTTAGTTATCCAGTTTCACAGGCGTTTGTATGTACAAGTCGCATTCAGTGCAAACGGGAAGCCATGAGACAACAGTTGATGTGCCACTTCCACACTTCCCAAATGAAAAGGCTGTTGTTTGTTTCTTCCCTTGGGATTTATTGTGCAGGCCACGTGGTTTGACATCAACAGTACCGAGAATCCAGTTATATTGCCAAATCTCCACAAGGCTGCCACCTACTGTGTTCAGGCACGGTATTACATCCCTGACTTCTCCGTGTTTGGCGAGTTCAGCAAAAGCAAATGCGTCTACTTGGAAGGTAGGTTAGTGTACAGGGAATGTCTAATCGTTAGCCCGTCCCCTGTACTGCAGGATACGGGTTTTGTAATCACTTCTGTGTGTCTGTCTTTCTGTCTGTCTGTGTGTCCATCTGTCTGTGTGTGTGTGTGTGTGTGTGTGTGTGTGTGTGTGTGTGTGTGTGTGTGTGTGTGTGTGTGTGTGTGTATCGGGCCATAACTTTTTACCATTTGAGTTTTGGCATCAAATTTTCACCAAACCTTTATTATGATAATACGGAGAAGACAAATTAATAATTTTGTCAAAAGGTCAAAAGGTCAAAGCTCAAGGTTGCATAAAATCATCAATTTTCACCCGATTGGCCTGAAATTTAAAGAATTTGCATATCCAGTCACTGAATTGGTTCACTATGAAAATATAGGAGTTCATTGTTTTTTTTATATCAAAAGGTCAAAGGTCCAGGTTGCATCAAATCATAAATTTTCATCCAATTGACCTGAAATTTTAAGAATTTGCATATTGGGTCACTCAATTGGTTCACCAATCAAAAGCTAGAAGCTAGTTATTTTTTTTTTAGATCAAAAGGTCAAAGCTCAAGGTTGCATAAAATCATCAATTTTCACCCGATTGGCCTGGAATTTAAAGAATTTGTATATCCGGTCACGAAATTGGTTTACTATCCCAATATGGGAGTTCATTGTTTTGTTTTTTATATCAAAAGGTCAAAGGTCCAGGTTGCATGAAATCTTCAATTTTTGTCCAATTGCCCTGAAATTTAAATTTATCATTTGAGTTTTGTCATAAAATTTTCACCAAAGCTTTATTATGATAATATAGAGAAAACAAATTAATAATTTTGTCAAAAGGTCAAAGGTCCAGGTTGCATCAAATCATAAATTTTCATCCAATTGACCTGAAATTTAAAGAATTTGCATATTGGGTCACTGAATTGGTTCATCAATCAAAAGCTAGAAACTGATCGTTTTTTTTTTTAGATCAAAAGGTCATAGGTCAAGGTTGCATAAAATCGCCAATTTTCACCCTGATTGGCCTGAAATTTAAAGAATTTGCATATCCGGTCACTGAATTGGTTTACTATCCCAATATTGGAGTTCATTGTTTTTTTTATATCAAAAGGTCAAAGGTCCAGGTTGCATCAAATCGTCAATTTTTGTCCAATTGACCTGAAATTTTAAGAATTTGCATAATGGGTCACAGAATTGTTTCACCAATCAAATACTAGAACCTGATTTTTTAAAATATATATCTAAAGCTCAAAGGTCAAGGCTGCATTCATTTTCTTTCATTCCTTTTTTCTCCCGCCTCTGGAACAAACTCCCTCACTCTCTTCAATCCCACTCCTCCCTCCAGGTCTTTAAAACAGCTGTTAACCACCACCTCTTATCTTCCCCCATCCAAAACCTTGATCTTTTTTACCCCCGTTAATTCACCCCAGATCCACTTTTTTATTTATTTTAAATCCCGACTTCTTTCTTTCCTGGAAGTCCTGGCAGTGTCCATGTGTTTTATACCTTTCCCACCCCCTCCCCCGCCTTCCCATGCCTCCTCCCACCAAGCCCTCTCCCTCCCACAGATCTCCCGATGTCCCTGTTCTCTACTGTTGTACTTGTGTGCTTCCCTCTCTCTCCCCATCTTGTCTCCCGCTCCCTTTATATTATGTTTTATGTGTCCGTTTGATATTTTTTTGTGATTAATGTTAGCTCTTACACGAGTCTCGGTCTTGTATACATTTAAAAAAAACTGTTTTCGTTATTTTGAGCATACGGAAGAAGAAGAAGAAGACGTCTGAACGAGTTTTGCATACGAGTATGCAGACGAGTTTTGCATTTTCAGATGCTTTCTAGTTTCCGATTGAAATGTGAGAAGTGCATTCAGCAAAGGAAAAGGCTTATTGTTCCTTATTGCATAACCTTTGACCTCCAGATGACAAGCTCCACGTGCTGGTGGGTGTCGTCATTTTCATCATGTGCATTTTGGCCTCGTTGGCATGTTACTTTGCCCACAAGAAAGTTGCGAAGTTATTCAAGTTTCTTCTCACCAGAGATTCGACCATCCCGTTTGTGTTGCAGGTGCGTGTACCACAAACGCATTAGCTTGTTTGTGTGCATTTACAGATACATCAATAGACTTCTATTTCAAACTGCATTTTCATTCTTTTTGTTGTTTGTTGTACCTTGGCCTAATTTGTCATCCTTGCTCTACATCCATTGGAAAGCATCATTGGTTGGGTGTGTTCTCGTAGAATGAGAACACACCAATGAGCTTCTGGGTGTTGATGGTATCTCACCTTTCTGAGTTGGCCAGCACAAAATAAATACTTGTTTTCTTTTTTTCCACCAGCATTTCCCTGCAGAGATGAGACTTGCTGAAACACCTTGCGTGGAGTTACTTGGTGATGCCATTGAGGAGATCGGTGTTGACGTCAATAACACCAGTCCTCTGCCACACCCTCATGATGTGCAAGACAACGCGGATGCTGATGGCAAACAACTGCTGCTTCGGCCTCGTAGCGGGAGCTCTGTTGTGGAAATGCGTGTCTGTTGCTCTGTGGGATATTTGCGGACACGAATTTTAACCGATATGCCAGAGGAGTTGAGTACAGAAGGCCTTCAGGGAACCGATGTCATCGTGTGCTGACTCCCAGAGAATCTGTAAATATTGTTGTGGATATGAGGATTGTATTTTTTTTATTGTGTTTTATTAATATTGCTTGATTCTGGACCCTCCTGCCTCCAGTGTTGTATAAAGGTCAAAGGGCGTTCCCGTAGTTAATTCCATAAAGCATACACGTTAGCCAATCATAGATTTCCCCCTGGTTGATAGTTATATCTTTATTATGTGTATTAGGGTAAGGCCTTGTCTTCCATTAAGATGACACTCCATTGCACCAAGTGAAATAGAGTAGATTCCTTTCACACCCCCCTTTCATCATTGCCAAGCCTCGATTGCCAATTACATCCCCTCCAAAACCACCATTGAACATGTGCTCGGGTCGGGGAAGACGGGCGTGCCCGCCCGTTGTCATCAAGGGCGGAGCCAGAGGGTCGCGCGACCAACCAGGGCCGAGGTGAGCACACCGATGGGCGTGTCCTAAAGGCCGGCGGCTTGATCGCCGGAGGCGTTATAAAAGCGCGCGCGCAAGGTACTGAGTAAGATCATCCAGAGAGATCATCCAGAGAGATCATCCAGAGAGATCATCCAGAGAGATCATCCAGAAAGATCATCCAGAAAGATCATCCAGAGAGATCATCCAGAGAGATCATCCAGAGAGATCATCCAGAGAGATCATCCAGAGAGATCATCCAGAGAGATCATCCAGAGAGAACATTAAGAAGATCGTCCAGGGAAGCACAAAGCCTGCTATTCGTCGCCTTGCTCGCCAAAGTTGGACCAAGCAAGAGAGTTGGGCAAGAAGCAAGCACGTTGTTCAGTTGTGTGGTTGGACCAGACGAGTCCTGGCAAAGCACGCGACGTCCCCAGAGCAGCCGCAGCCACAGCAGCAACGACAGCAGCGTGGGGCCTTGACGGCAGTTCCGGAGCAGGGCCGCGAAGGAACAGCGGCGGTCAAACGTGCCGATCGTGCTGCAGTACCCTTGGACCTTCCTCTCCCTCCAGCCATCCATCTCCTGCCAGTTCTATCATCATTCCCCGCATGAGTCTGTCCTTGTTTGTTCTGTCCCTGGGTTAATTAAGACTGCATAGGATAAGCTAGCGATTTTCACTGTGTCCTTCTGGTCCGTCCCTCTGTCTATATTATTTTCTTATCTTTCCTTCTTCCTTGGTTATTTTGAGCCTGTAAATAGCAAATAAATTATATTCGTATTTCCAACCTTTTTGTCTGCTTCTTCTTCACATCCGTGTCGCCTTAGTCTTTTCCCTATTGAATATCTGTGGCGCGATCCGGCCAACGTTCGGGAATCGGGTTAGTCGGGGTAACTGTACGGCCATCCGCTTGGCAAACACAACATCTTATCCGCGGTCCGTAACAATATTCATCATCTGACCATGGATCCTGGCGCACATTACCTGCGCATATTACCATTAATCCTGGCGCATATTACCTAATATAATTACCTGCGCCAAGAAAGGTGGATGGAGGTTATGTTTTCACCCCTGTCTGTCTGTTTGTCCATTTGTCTGTCCGTTTGGGAACAAAATATCTCAAAACGTTGTGGACGGATTCGAACAAAATTTGGCTGGGATGTAGCGTATGTCACAAGAACGAAATGATTAGATTTTGGTGAAGATCAGGATTCGGATCCGGCTACTAGAATTTTTAAAGTGATTCTTCACCATTGGGAGATCGGGCCAAAAACGATACATAGCAGGATATCTCAAAACGTTGTGGACGGATTTGGACGAAACTTGGTGGACCGGTTGGGTGTCTGTCAAGGACAAATAGATTCGATTTTGGTGAAGATCTGCATAAGGATTCGGATATGAGAATTATTTAATTTCTCAAGTGATTCTTCACCATTGGGAGATAGGGCCAAAAACTTTACATTGCGGGATTTCTCAAAAAGTTATGAACGGATTTGGACGAAACTTGCTGGACAGGTTGTGTGTGTGACAAGGAAGAATCGATTCGATTTTGGTGAAGATCCGGATCCGGCTAGTATATATTTTAAGTGATTCTTCACCTTTGAGTGATATGCCCAACCAGGTGTATGCTCTCTACTGAGCGCCGTTCTAGTTATCAAATGTTTTCAATGAATCGAGCATGAAAGGGAAATTAAAATGAAACTTCAAAATCTGCAAAGTACTTGATGTGATCGGCCAGTAGCAAATTCAACTTCAGCAACTTTTCCAAGAAATTTCCGTAGAGGCGGCCATGTCTTGCTTTTGTGAGTGTCCGATTGGCTGCTGCTTGCGTCACGTGCATTTTGCAGCCAATCAGGGACACTCCCTCCTCTCCTCCCCACTGGTAATATGGCTGCCTCCACGGCACTAACTCAGAAACTCCACCAAAGTTTAATTTTCTGCTGGATGGTGCATTTCTACATATATTTTTTTCACATAAAGTGTCAATAGAGAAAACTCAGTAAGGATCAGAACTAGTACCGGTAATTCTCAGTTTTTGAAATTTGAGTCTGAGTTTAACATCCACATGTACTGTATCTCAAAAATTGTAAATGCAGATGTAGCTTCATGAAAGCATTGACGTATACTGTATGAATATATAATATGCAGCAGTAATTAAATAAAGATGCAATAAAGCATTTGTACATATCTGGTGAGATGGCTTGCACTGGTTTGCAAATACTGCGGAAGCATGGTTTTTACGGTACAAACTTATCTAAACCTTACAACTATTACGCATTAATAATGAACATCTTGCAATGGAAAACAATCTCTTATCTACGAGCAGGTACCCGTGGAAATTCCGCGTAATGAAGAATATGACCTCAACAACGTCTTTCTCGATGACGTTCCCCATTTGTTCGGTCACCGGCAGGTCAGGCTTGGACATTACTGGGCGTAATCAAAGTTATAGCAATGTGTGTGAAGTCACAGTAGAAACAACGTCCAATTCGCAATCTCACGAGATATTTCCCATGGAAAATCCCTGGAATTGCCACCTAAGTGATTGTGAGTCGCATAATTGTGTTAATAAATGACCCTAAATTAAGGTCTTCTCTGTGATGTTAATAAATGAACTCTCCCTCCCACAGATCTCCTGATGTCCCTGTTCTCTGCTGTTGTACTTGTGTGCTTCCCTCTCCCCATATTGTCTCCCGCTCCATTTATTATATGATTTATGTGTCCGTTTTTTTTTTTTTGTGATTAATGTTAGCGCTTACACGAGCCTCGATATTGTATACAAAAAAAAGGAAAAAAGGGGCAAACAGACCAGCTGCATGGCTGATGGACAAAATAGAGGGAGACTTGGACAAGTAAGGATGTGGGCAAGAATGAAGTTTGAAGAATGCACAGGGTGGACGAGATGGATGCAGAAGCAAACTTTTATGGAGGAAAAAGTGGAAATTTAGTGAGGGGGGGGGGGGGTGGGGGGGGGGGGGGGTGGTGGTCAACGAGGGTAGAAAAGATGATGGTTTTTCATGGGGGATAATCTGAGATGGTGAGATTCAGGGGTTTGAGTGACAGAAATTCTTCTAGAGGATTGTGAAGAAATTAGTTGAGGGGTGGAGGTGTCAGATGGTTCTATTAGAGAAATATAGCGAGAGTGTTAGATTTGCCAGGATTGAAACACATATTCCAAGTGTTTGACCAACTTGTGATTTCGTCATGGTCTGAAGAGAGGGAAGAAGCTGCTGCCTACTTGGCTGGGCGATTAGAAATTATATGGCAGAGGGTGGAATCATCCAGAGAGAGGCAGAGATATCGTTGAGGAAGATCAGGAATAGGACTGGGCCCAGAACTCTGTCTTGGGGTACTCCAGCCTTGGCAGGAAGAGGAGCAGGAAGAGAGCCCCACGTTGGCTACAAGATTAGAGGAAGTCAGTCGTCTAATAATGGAGTTGGCTTTGGATTCCATATGCAGACAGTTTGGAGAGCAAGGGGTATTGTGCCAGACTGTAATGAAAGTTCGAGATACATCTCAAGAGACGGCCCTGATCCCACGTCTGGCATTGAAGGACTTTGGGCATCAAACGGAATTTCGGGGAATTCCCCAGTAATTACCACAGAGGCAGCCAGGTCTTCAGTACGACGACTCCAAACGGAAAACGCACGTGCATTTTCATCAGCAAATGTCGACCCAGAAACACAGGTGCCTGAGTCACTTCATCTGATCGCCCATGCGTTTCACATCCAATGGCTGACAAGATGTGGGTGGCCGCCTCTGCAGAAACGATGGGGAAATTCACAGCATTCACTCTGATAATGGTGTATTATTTCATGTAAGCAGGTAATGTGAAAGCCTCGATTTTTAAAAATCAGATCAGGCACTTCCTGCTTCTTGAAACTTGTTGCTCAAGGATTATCTGGGGGTTATAAAGTAGTTCTGTGGCTCGAAATGTTTCATCGAGTAGTTGCTATCTGCTTGTACCAACCGGACAATTCCTTTAGGAGGGCTTATTCGAATAAACAGGAACTTGTTGGTACCTTGGGAAAAGCATAAGGTTGTTATTAGCAAATGCATGGAATGATTGCACAGAGATGGTATTCCAAATTCAGCTCTCTGGTTGCATCATTGCTGAGCAACAGGTGTACTCCTCTGACGCAGTGCCTTTGCACCTTTAAAAAAAAATATATCATGTACCTTGTACCATACTCTTTATAGTGCGTTGGTGCTGCCGGTTCCTTAGCACTTTTCCCTGATGTACCATACTCTTTATTAGTGCGTCGGTTCTGCCGGAAGGCTGGAAAGGGTGGAAATGCGAATGGTTCGGTGGATGTGTGGAGTATCGTTGAGAGAGAGGAAGACAAATGATAAATATATATATATATATTTTGTATACAGGATCGAGGCTCGTGAATTGTAACATAGAGAAACAGCTAACATTTATCACACAAAAAAAATCAAACAGACACATAAAACATATAATAAGGGGAGCGGTAGACAAGATGGGGAGAGAAGGGGAAGCACACAAACACAGCATTTGAAAGCAGGGACATCGGGAGATCTGTGGGAGGGAGAGGGCTTGTGGGGGGAGGTGTGGGAAAGGGGGTGGGGGGAGGGTGGTCGAAGTATAAAACACAAGGACACTGCAAGGACTTCCAGGAAAGAAGTTGGTATTTCTAAAAAGTGGATCTGGGGTGAATTTGCGGGGTAGAAAAGATCAAGGTTTTGGATGGGGGAAGATAAGAGATGGTGGTGAACAGCTGTTTTAAAGACCTGGAGGGAGGAGTGGGATTGAAGAGAGTGAGGGAGTTTGTTCCAGAGGCGGGAGAAAAGAGGAATGAAGGAGTGAAGGTCAGCAGAGAGTCTTGATTTTGGCAGTTTAAACATAAGAGGGTTGCTGGCAGATCTTGTGACCTGTAGGAATATTTGGGGACAGAGCCCCAAGAGAGCTGGGGGAGCTAGGCTGGTGAGGAGTCGGTAGAAGACAGAAAGACCACCAACCTGCCTGCGGTGAGTGAGTGAAAGGCCTTCACAATCAGCTTCATCGCAGGAGATTCCAATGATTCTGAAAGCTTTGGTTTCAACAGCGTGTTGCCGAGCTAGGTGTGAGGCATGAGCACCAGCCCAGAGGGGAGAGCAGTATTCCAATTGATCTGCGGATGATAGCTTTTTTATGTGGTGAGGAGCTCAGGGGTGCCAAGGAAGGACTTCACACGACGGAGGATGCCCAGTCGGCGACTGGCTTTGAAGGCCAGATTGGAAATGTGGTTTTCCCAGGAAAGATCATGGCAGATAGTGAGACCCAAAAGCTTGAGTGACAGAACTTCTTGGAGAAGATTGTTCAGGAAGTAGATGGGAGGGTTGTCCAGTCGGTGTTTTCGGAGAGACATAGTAAGAGTTTGAGATTGGGCAGGATTGAAATTTTGTCAGGATTGAATTGCGAAAGATGATGGGAATAGAGCCTGTGATGGATGCTGTGAAGAGAAACAGGTTGAGATGGTTTGGTCATGTGTTGAGGAAGGATGAAAGTGACTGGTTGAGAAGAGTGATGGAAATGAATGTAGAAGGAAGTAGAGGACGGGGAAGACCGAGAAAGACTTGGCTAAAGGTGGTGGAAGAAGTAATGCGGGCAGGGGGGTTAACAAGGAGAGATGCACAAAATAGGGCAAAATGGAGAAGATTGTCATGGGGACCACAAGGCTAACCCCCGCTCTAGCAGGGAAAATGGCCTTAAAATGCATGTTGCTTCTGCCGGTTTCCTGGCAAGGGGCCAGAATTTATACTTCATCCCACCTGGGCCAGAAAATCCTTGTGTGGTGCTGATAAGAGTTTGGTTAAATCTGGCTAACGTCGCATTCTCACTTAAATGTTTTCACTTTGCGAATGCCACCCGTGACCCGTTTTCTACGAATTTGAACCCACAAAGAAAAATAATTTTTGACAACTTTATTGGAGCAAGCGCCGCAACAGAGGCACAGGAGGCCATGACGATGCAACGGAGAGCACCGACTGGGGTCTTGTGCGAGTTGGAGGGTTCGGGGCAGCTCAATGAAGTGTAACACTTTGATGTTAAAAGCACCGTCAACGTTTACTGAAAGCACCATTTTTGTAAATTCAAACCTTGTGATCCTTCATTCCTCCATCATTCATCATATTTTGAGGGGGCGTTCATAAAATACTGCAAACGACCTTCTCGTTCATGGTCAAAGTCCAATAAAGGCCAAAGATTATTATATTTAAACTTTTCAATATAGGACTCTCGTATTCGTAAGAAAAAATATTTCACAAATATTATATTCTTGTATGTTCACAAAAAGAAAGACTTGGCTTCTCTTGGATCTTTGTTCCTCGTTGTGAGAGCATTTTGAAGGTACCAGGTGATTAAAGTGTTCTGTGTAAATAAGAATAGGGGTAGACCACAGGACAGCCAGCTCAAAGCCACGTGGTGCGTCAATATCATAATGCACCTCGATGGAGGTGCTTGGGTGAGAATGCAGATGATTTGGACTTTACCAGCAGCAGCAAAAGGCTGCTCACATGAGGTCTAAAGGTCGAGATGGCTCATATGAGGTCTAAAGGTCGAGATGGCTCACACGAGGTCTAAAGTTCGAGATGGCTCACACGAGGTCGGAAGGTCGAGGTGGCTCACACGAGGTCTAACGTTCGAGATGGCTCACACGAGGTCTGAAGGTCGAGGTGGCTCACACTAGGTCTAAAGTTCGAGATGGCTCACACGAGGTCTAAAGGTCTAGATCGCTCACACGAGGTCTAAAGGTCGAGATGGCTCACAAGAGGTCTAAAGTTCGAGATGGCTCACACGAGGTATAAAGGTCGAGATGGCTCACACGAGGTCTAAAGTTCGATATGGTTCACACAAGGTCTAAAGGTCGAGATGGCTCACACAAGGCCTAAATGTCGAGATGGCTCACACGAGGTCTAAATGTCGAGATGGCTCACACGAGGTCTAAATGTCGAGATGGCTCACACGAGGTCTAAATGTCGAGATGGCTCACACAAACTCTAAAGGTCGAGATGGCTCACACAAACTCTAAAGGTCGAGATGGCTCACACGAGGTCTAAAGTTCGATATGGCTCACACAAGGTCGAAAGGTCGAGATGGCTCACACAAGGCCTAAATGTCGAGATGGCTCACACGAGGTCTAAAGGTCGAGATGGCTCACACGGGGTTTAACAGAGGTTGTTCCTCAGGGATGGCGAATGAAAGCAAAACAAAGATCCATGTTTGTGCTCCAAGTTAGTCATTTCCACATCATGGATTAATTTAAATCGTTTAAGTTAACCTTGACCCTTAACAGCACTTTAAATACCGATACTCTTTGCGAAAAACGAATGATGGAACTAATTAAATGTCTTTTTCTTGCACCGACGGTAATTGTGAAGATTCAATCATTTTCAAATCACAATAACATTACAAACAATCCCAGCATATCGAGATCATTATGCTCGATTCATTTTAAAATAGGTCATCTTTTTGCTGTATCTATTAACATCTAAGTCGTCCTACCCGGCAGACAATGATACATATATGATGTACTTTGTACAATACCAAAACAAAAACAAAGGTTCAACATGCAATAAAACAACAATGAAACAAAAACTTCTTCAAATTTCTACCTAGAAAAGTAATGCATTCAGGGGCTATCTATTTATTACTTATGCAATGGGGGCGGGGCTAAAATTGAATTGGAGAAAAGGAGGAGAAAGGGAAAGTGACATGTTTAACATCCATCATTATAGGAAGGAATAAGGGCAGGGAGTGGAGGAGGCATGTATTGACCCTTACACAAGCGAGGGGGAGCTTCGGAAAGAGGGGGGAAGGGGACTCAGAGATTCTGCTATATCTATCAAACGTGGCCCCATAATAAGAGTAATAACCAATGTTCAGTCCAAGGTTTTAACAGTGTCGGTGCTGCAGAAGGAGTATTTTCTCTGAGACTGGTTTTGTAATCACTTGTGTGTGTGTGTGTGTGTGTGTGTGTGGGTTTGTGCGTGCGCGTGTGTGTGCCTGTGTGTGTGCCTGTGGGTGTGCGTGTCTGTCTGTCTGTGTGTGTGTGTGTGTGTGTTTGTGTGTGTTTGTGTGTGTGTGTGTGTGTGTATGTATGTATGTATGTGTGTGTATGTGTGTGTGCCTGTGCATGTGTGTGTGTGGGTGTGCGTGTCTGTCTGTCTGTCTGTCTGTGTGTGTGTGTGTCTCTGTGTGTGTCTGTGTCTGTGTCTGTGTCTGGGTCTGTGTGTGTGTGTGTGTGTGTGTCTGCACCGTAACCCTTTTACCATTTGAGTTTTGTCATCAAATTTTCAACAAAGCTTTATTATGAGAATATGGAGAAGACAAATTAATAATTTGGTCAAAAGGTCAAAAGGTTAAAGGTCAGCATTACCAAAAATCATCAATTTTCATCCAATTGACCTGAAATTTAAATTTACCATTTGAGTTTTGTCATCAAATTTTCAACAAAGCTTTATTATGAGAATATGGAGAAGGCAAATTAATAATTTGGTCAAAAGGTCAAAGGTCAGCATGACATAAAATCGTCAATTTTCCTCCAATTGACCTGAAATTTTAAGAATTTGCAGGTCACAATTGGTTCTCGCCTATCAAAAGCTGAAAGGTGATTAATTTTTTTAGATCTAAAGCTCAAAGGGCAATTCTGCATGAAATAATCAATGTAAATTTTGTATTTTTTTTAACCTGCTTTCGTTATTTTGTGCATACGAAATAAGAGGACATCAATTTCAGATGCTTTCTAGTTGGCAATTAGGGTTATGTTAGGTGGTTTGCTATTGCCCTCCCAGCTGTCAATAACGTCCTTCCAACCGGACAGCAATGCATTCGAGCCTCATCCTGCATGCAAAGCACCAGGCGACAGTTTATAGCTGGGTCGACATTCAAACTGACCAATCGTCGATCTGGGTCGATTTCACGAGCCTCGATGTTGTATACAAAAAAACCCCAAAAAAAACAGGATTGTGTGCATACTTCTAGCTTACCTGAATAGTAACAATAGCCCCCTATAATAAATAGGTGGCCCCCAAAGGAAACTGCTGTACACAGTACAGCATAGTGAGTACTTGCTCTGAGATAGATCTGAACCAGTTCTGCTTGTGATAATCCAGTCAACTCAATCTAAATGCGGGCAGAGCTTCTTCAACCTTCGTTGCCCACGGTAACTGTGGCGTAGGAATTGCACAACTTTTTCCGAAAATCTTTGCCATTTTCACAGCATTTATCCTGCTTCGCTCTGTCGCAAAGATGTTCTCCTGATATCACAAGCGACTGGAGCATTTTGAGGGCCTGCGCTTCTGAGACTGTGTGTGGGAGTAACGAGCCATTTGAATTTTCAGAATCCGACACAAGGTCTCTTGAGACCGAGCGGGCCTTGCTGTAATCGCAGTTCACCGAAGGTGAGTCCCAGTTGCATACAACATCTCCACTCTGAGACATCAACATTCTTGACCGGTAAGGCTCCACGAAGGTGTCCGTCTCTTCTTCGTCCTCTTCTAGGCCCAGGCTGCTGCAGAGGAGCTCCGAGGTGGTTGTCATTGAGCTTGTGATACATGATGAGATTTCCGTAACTGTGCTGATTGAACTCTGGTCCTCGCTTTGCGTTGATCCCAGGTCAGGGTTGCGTTTCGGGAGGTTGTCTAAATCCCGCTGCAAAAAAGTACTGGTCAGTATCATGGCCTTCTGCTTGATGTGCAATTTCCAAGTTGAAGATTACACCTTTTGACTCACCTATTATATCATGTATTAATACTAACATTATTAGCCCGTCCCATGCACAGCAGGAGACGGGGTTTTGTGATTACAAAACATACAACATCTGTCATCTGTTTATCGTGTCTGTTTATCTGTTTATCTGTGTGTCTGTCTGTGTGTGTCTGTCCAGGCCATTACTTTTTTTTACCATTTGAGTTTTGTCATCAAATTTTCACCAAAGCTTTATTATGAGAATATAGAGAAGACAAATTAATAATTTGGTCAAAAGGGTCAAAGGTCAGCGTCACCTAAAATCATCAATTTTCATCCAATTGACCTGAAATTTAAAGTTATCATTTGAGTTTTGTCATCAAATTTTCACCAAAGCTATATTGTGATAGTATAGAAAAGCCAAATTCATAATTTTGTCAAAAGGTCAAAAGGTCAAAGGTCAAGGTTGCATATCATCCATTTTCACCCGATTGACCTGAAATTTATAGAATTTGCATATCGGATGACTGAATTGGTTCACTAATCAAAAGTTAGGAGTCATTTGTGTTTTTAGGTTAAACGGTCAAAGGTCAAGGTTGCATAAAATCATCAATTTTCACACGATTGACCTGAAATTTATAGAATTTGCATATCGGGTCACTGAATTGGTTCACTAATCAAAAGGTAGGAGTCAAGTGTTTTTAGTTCAAAAGGTCAAACGTCAAGGTTGCATAAAATCATCAATTTTCACCTGATTGACCTGAAATTTATAGAATTTGCATATCGGGTCACTGAATTGGTTCACTAATCAAAAGGTAGGAGTCAATTGTGTTTTTAGGTCAAAAGGTCAAAGGTCAAGGTTGCATAAAATCGTCAATTTTCACCCAATTGACCTGAAATTTATAGAATTTGCATATCGGGTCACTGAATTGGTTCACTAATCAAAAGGTAGGAGTCAATTGTGTTTTTAGATCAAAGGGTCAAAGGTCAATGTTGCAAAAAATCATCAATTTTCACCCGATTGACCTGAAATTTATAGAATTTGCATATCGGATGACTGAATTGGTTCACTAATCCAAAGTTAGGAGTCATTTGTGTTTTTAGGTTAAAAGGTCAAAGGTCAAGGTTGCATAAAATCATCAATTTTCATCCAATTGACCTGAAATTTTAAGAATTTGCATATTAGGTCACATAATTTGTTCACCAATTAAAAGCTAGAAGCTGATTATTTTTTTTAGATCTAAAGCTCAAAGGTCAAGGCTTCATAAAATCATCAATTTTAATTTTGTATTTTAAAAAAAAACTGTTTTCGTTATTTTTAGCATATGGAAGAAAAAGAAGACGTCTGACTACAAACAGACGCGGACGGGCTTCGCATTTTCAGATGCTTCCTAGTATTGTTATTATTATGATGCACCATGCCCTATTGTGTAAGATCTGCCCAAGATTTTTGGGCTGGGGTTAGAATCCTGGATGGGTCACCACCCTGGTGCAGAACATTATAATACCAACAGCATACACGATCATAATCTGGATAATAATAAAAATATAATTAAAATGTTATCAACTGCCTTCAGCCATCAGATTCTTCTTCTTCTTTCTTGTATAGCATATGGCTGTGGCGGATAGCATAATCTGAATTTAAGATGCATTTAAGATGCAATTTGGCTAAAGTACAACACCAGAATTATTTTCTTCCAGAATTCAGATATAATGGCTCTAGTTTATAGATAGGTAAGTGTAGGCTCAGAGGATAGTCGGCTTTGGAGAAACCTGACAGTTCTAGCGACAAGTTCTTCTTTTGCATGCAGCACAAGGGGCGGAGTGGCATCGTTGGCTGAGGGCCTGCCTGTGCCACTGATACAGTGCCCATTGTAGGTTAGGGCAGGAATTGGGAATTTGTTCAAGGTGCCGGCGACAGCTCGCCTATTCGCGAAGGGCACCGTGGGATCTTTAACGTCCACCAACTATTTCCGGCAGATGGGATGCCCAGTATAACACCATCCATAGATTTGGGTCAGGGTTCAAATCCTGCGAACACAGAATTTTATGGATATATTTCACAATGAATAAAAATTAATTTAATTCATCCACACAAGTGCAGCACCTCCCTGTATAGCTGTGGTTGACATCATTCATGATGGTGCACTGATGCTGATGAGGCCGTTTCCTTTTGTACAGACAAAGGCAGCAATTTCGAATTTGCTTGTGGACTGGCACACAACGGTCTACCTGTTTCAAAATGGACCATGGGATCTTTAATGTCCACGATTAAAATTAGCACGGTCAGGAAATGGCCTAATACGTCCTCTGGAGGACGGCACACTCATTGACGTAACGCCATACCTGTGAAGCATCCAGGTGATAAGGGTCTACAGTCTGGTCGTGACACAAACAAGACAGCTCAAAGGCGAGTTTGCAAACCGCGAGATATTATTCCAGCTGTTGATGATGAGGTCATCATCACAACTACCAACATAACGACCAACATATTACTTTGTTGTAAAACTACATCTCACCAGGCCTTTAGGAAATGTTTTGTCATCTGGGTGGATGTAACGGTAGAGCAGAACACCTGTGAGACAGATGGCGAACCCTACCCCTGCCAGGACGACAGCAAGGGTGTATTTCCAGGTAAGATATGCATATGGGCCTGGAAACATAAACACAGACACAGACACACCACATCAGGAGGATTCGCCTCATTCTCCCACCACCAACCTCAACCCTTTGCCATTCATACGGGAGTAAAGCGGATGGTTCGGTGCTACGTACTTTAAATGGATGGGTTGTGTGTGTGAGGCATGTTTTTGGTGGAATTCTACTGAAGATTTATATGTGGAATGCGATGCTGCATACCAAAATCATCATTTTGATCTCCTTGAGTTGATTAGGCCAATTAACTACAAAGAATCCAGAAGAATTTCAATGTTTTAAACGGGCGCCATGTTAAGGTGTATAGAGCAGCTTAATAGGTCCTTCCCTGGCATGGCATTCTAATTACAAAATAAAAACAAAAATAATGATAACATATTGTAACAAAGCATTTATTAATTAACACTGTAGCTTCCCGATGTCGAATGCGATACACCAAAATGATTGTCTTGATCTCCTGAGTTGATTAGGCCAATTAACTACAAAGAATCCAGAAGAATTTCAATGTTTTAAACGCGCGCCATGTTAAGGTGTATAGAGCAGCTTAATAGGTCCTTCCCTGGCATGGCATTCTAATTACAAAATAAAAACAAAAATAATGATAACATATTGTAACAAAGCATTTATTAATTAACACTGTAGCTTCCCGATGTCGAATGCGATACACCAAAATGATTGTCTTGATCTCCTGAGTTGATTAGGCCAATTAACTACAAAGAATCCAGAAGAATTCCCATGTTTCGAAACGTACGCCGCATTGCGGTGTATACAGCAGCTTAATAGGTCCTTGTATATTCACCGTTGTATCCCTACACCGGGACCGGGTTGTATCCCTACACCGGGACCGGGTTGTATCTCTACGCCAGACCTCGGATGGCGCTGCTGTGAATCGGGCCTTGATCGGCAGAGTGAATAAACGCGTACGACAATTGATCGCAGTTTGTCGAGATACTTTACATGGCGACGAGGATGGGATTCGAACCCACGCGTGCAAAGCACGGTTGGATCACGCTGTGAATCGGTTGGATCATGTTCAGCCAAAACGTTGGAACAAGGCTCCTCGTCAGAAGCCAGTGCAGTCTCAAACCCACAACAACTGTTTTCGGTGCAACGGAAAGCACCCTCCGGAGACGTGTCGGTTCAAAGATGCCACCTGCCATTTCTGTTCGAAAACTGGCCATATTGCTCCAGCTTGCATCACTCGCAAATCGGGAAAAGGAAAAGCTGCTGACAAGATTCATCAGTTTATCGGTTCGGAGGAACCCGAGCTTGACCAGGTGAGCTCTGTTTCCGACAACTCAGAATCGTATGACCTGCTTCATATTGATTCTCACCATAGGCGGGACCCTCTTCTTGCCAATGTTGTCGTCAACAATCGACCATTGCAAATGGAGGTCGACACTGGTGCGGCCGTCTCGCTCATCAACCATGCTGTTTTCACAAACCTGTGGAGTGATGCTGACCGACCCCATCTGAAACCTACTACCTATGGACTCTCCACCTATACAGGTGAGAAGATTGTTCCCTGCGGTACATGTGACGTCACGGTGGGCTACGATAACCGTGAGTTTCACCTACCCCTGATCGTCATTCCTGGAAAGGGCCCTTCCTTACTCGGCAGGAACTGGTTGAGCATAATTCGACTGAAGTGGGAAAGCATTCATCAACTCCGGGCAGCCAACGTTTCTCCTACCGCAGCATACACACTCAAAAATGTGCTGGATACGTACCCGGATGTCTTCAAGGATGAGCTTGGAACCTTGAAAGGACATACGGCTAAACTCAGGGTTGACCGGGATGCCAATCCTATATTTTGCAGGGCTCGCCCAGTCCCTTTCGCCCTGCGTGAGCGGATTGACAAGGGACTGGATCATCTTGAAAATCTGGGGATCATCGAGCAAATCCAGTATGCCGAATGGGCGGCGCCCATCGTTCCGGTCATAAAATCGGACCAGTCCATCCGCATATGTAGAGATTATAAAATGACCGTGAACAGGTGTTCTTCATTGGATAAATATCCAATCCCGAGGATCGAAGACCTCTATGCTCGTCTCATGGGAGGCAAGACTTTTACGAAACTCGATCTCAAATCCGCCTATCTACAGCTCTGCTTGGACGAGAATTCGAAACGGTATCTTACCATCAACACGCATCGTGGGTTGTACAGGTACCACCGACTTAGTTTTGGAGTGAAATCTGCACCTGGAATTTATCAGCGTGTCATGGACAGTTTGTTTGCCGCCGAACGCAACGTCGTTTGTTACCAGGATGATATTCTGGTTACTGGTCGTACAGACGCGGAACATCTACAGAACCTGGAGAGAGTTCTGAAGAAGATTTCGGACTCCGGCCTACGTTTGCGTCGAGACAAGTGCAAGTTTATGGTGCCATCAGTCACGTACCTGGGTCATACGATTGATGCCGAGAGTCTACACCCGACAGATGAGAAAGTCCGAGCTATCAAGGATGCTCCTGCTCCACGAGATGTGACCAAATTGAAGTCATACCTCGGTTTGCTTCAGTTCTATGGTCGTTACATCCCGAATGTGACCGACGTTTTGGGCCCCCTTTATCGGCTTTTGAGGAAAGGAGTCTCCTGGAGCTGGGGGTTTACTGAACAATCAGCATTCCAGACCTCTAAGGATCTGCTCAAATCGTCCAATGTTCTCGTTCATTTTGATCCAGAGAAGGATCTTGTGCTGACATGCGATGCCTGTCGGTATGGAGTGGGGAGTGTATTATCACACGTGATGCCTGACGGTACGGAAAGACCGGTTGCATTTGCATCCAGAACGTTGTCCCCGGCAGAGAAAAACTATTCCCAACTTGACAAGGAAGGATTGGGAATCGTTTTCGGCGTCGGCAAATTTCGCCAGTACCTTCTTGGACATCATTTCACGATTCACAGCAGCGCCATCCGAGGTCTGGCGTAGGGATACAACCCGGTCCCGGTGTAGGGATACAACGGTGAATATTTGCACTGCATACATGACACCCACTGACCTCTATACTAACTATATGAACCTGGATTGGGTGCCTAACGCTAATGGATCGGGCAGTCCAAAAGCCACCGGAAGCGCTCCATCCGCCATAATGCTTCTGGTTTGCGCCAATACAAATACTTGCTTCAAGGTGCATATTTCTTACGAAAATTCCACCTTCCTAATGCATTATTCTCCTGTCCCTCTTGATTTTAGTCCATTCCCGGATTGAAAAAAATCATTGTTACAGTATTTATGAAATTCCATTGTGTGCTGCTTACGGTTGTAAAAAAAACAACCATGACGGTCGTGATCAAAGGAGAAGAGGAATCACATTGAATCGGTAAGTAGCATTCACCTTAGTTATGATCCAGTGTGGGGAACTCATGGGAGAGCAAGGATGGCGGACAAATGCCTTCAAAAAATGAAGCTCCCCTCCTAACCATCTATATATATATAAAACGCAGTTTGTGTGTGTGTGTGTAATGTTACCGATAGACTCCTAAACGGAGAGGCTTACGTGCTTTATATTTGACATAGACATGGCCATTGAGCGTGGGACGAACATGGCCGAACTCAAAATATTTGACGATCCATATTTTTTATTCATATTTACCTCAGCGCATTTCAGCGCACGGAATCAACGGAATCAGAGCAGGTGGGTACTGATTCGCTCAGAGCGATCACGTGATGACGCTATGACGCTATGAACGATATGACGCTATGAAAAAAAAAATCGCTATGACGCTATGAAACGCTATGACGCTATGACCGCTATGAAAAAAAAAATCGCTATGACGCTATGAAACGCTATGACCGCTATGACGCTATGACGCTATGAAAAAAAAAATCGCTATGACGCTATGAACGATATGACGCTATGAACGCTATGACGCTATGACTATGAAAAAAAAAATCGCTATGACGCTATGAAACGCTATGACGCTATGAACGCTATGACGCTGTGAACGCTATGACGCTGTGACGCTATGAAAAAAAAAAATCGCTCGCTTTGCCAAGGGGCTCGCTCCCCCCCCCCCCCCGTTCCCCTCCCCTCCCCGTTCCCCTCCCTTCCCTCTCCCCTCCCCCGCCCGGCAATGCCGGGTACTTCTGCTAGTCTACAATATAAGAGAGATGTTGGTCTGTGTGTCGACATTTTTCTCAGAGTTGGCTGAACGGATCTACGTCAAACTTTCAGAGGTTCATCAGTGAGTGCCTGGAGGTGTTTTAGGCAAAAAAAAAAAAAAAAGATTTGGAAAAAAGTTCGTTTTTTGGAGAAAATAAATAAATAAATAAATAATAATAATAATAATAAAATAAAATAAAATAAATCTCTCGCGAGTGCCTAAGCCTTTTAAAATTAATAACAGTTATATATAAGTACACATTCACATAAATAAATACAAAACAATCACCAGACATTTGAATACAAATAAATCAAACAATTCCGGAAGTGTACGAAGTTGGTAGTACGTATTCTTCTTCTTCCTGATCGGCATCACACTGACTTAACTCAGAAACGTGACGTGATGAACGCCACATTCACCCACCAGCATATATATGAACTCCCTTCCTCTCCTGCCTCCCCCTTCCTCTCCCACCTCCTCCCCTCCCCCTCCCCCTTTTCACCCCACACCCCTCCTCCCCTTCCCCCTTCCCCCCCCCTCCCCTGCCCGGCAACGCCGGGTACTTCTGCTAGTTTAGTAGAAAGATCAATGGCTCTTCCATGGCAAAAATATTTAAGAAAAAGAAATATAGAAAGAACAGGCTTGAAAAGGGAAGGGGGATAAAGGAGATAGGCCATAAGGAAAGAGGATGGCCTGTAAGATGGTGGGGGTGGGTTGAAAAGATTCCGCCATTTTGTTTCATACATGACATGCATGCCACTGAGCATGGTAAACGTACTGTGGGTTTGGATGCATTTTCGCTGTGAATGTAAGCACTTCCCTTGATCAATCTGCAGAACGGGGGTTACACTGAAGCAGTACTCTCGGCCCGGCTCTGGGACAGGCAGGGTTACGGTCCTCTTTGCCTCCATCCCTTTTTCCTCCGTCCAGATTGATACGAGGCTGGTCTGTGAAAGGACAGAATGTACAATTCGTATTCAAACGGTCGCCTCTGTTTCTCCTTATGACAGACAACTGATCTACAGAACCGCGAGAGGCAATCTATATATTACGTACACAATTGGGCGGTGGTAGGGAGATAGAAGTTAGGGGAAAGCACAGAATGGAAATGTATGGAGCTCAGATGATGGGGCAATAAAGGGGAGGTTGAAAGTTCCGCCATTTTTTTCATGCATAGTATGGAGATGTCCACAGTCGATGTCATGATGGTCATTGTTGCGATGGTTACGTTTTTGGGAACAGCATCATTGCTGTTGGCTGGAGAAGTTTGGGTCTTGGGATATTTGCAAAATCATCTCCATTTTGACTTAGTGTCAGGTAAACATCTTCAATGACCCCAATCAACCCATTTTCGATCGGATATACCATACCTTTTATTTTTTAAGAGTGCCATTGTTGCCGAAGCAGCTTCTAGACCAGGGGTCATGCTGGCCAGTTTGCCATCACTCTCCCAGCAGTAGTTAGGGCAGGAATTTGGTATTTGTTCAGTGTCCTGCCGATAACTCGCCGACTCGCCTACACCCTTCCCCCCCCCCCCCTTCCCACGCCTCCTCCCCCCAAGCCCTCTCCCTCTCACAGATCTCCCGATGCCCCTGCTCTCAAATGTTGTGTTTGTGCTTCCCCTTCTCTCCCCATCTTGTCTACCGCTACCCTTATTATATGTTTTGTGTGTCTGTTCGATTTTTTGTGTGATAAGTGTTAGCTCTTTCACGAGCCTCAATCCTGTATACAAAAAAAATAAAGGACATCGTGGGGTCTTTAACGTCCACCAACTAACGCTGGCAGACGGGCCACCCAGGTTAACTTCTAGAATCATTTACCAAACCAAAAAAAATAGCTTCTTCACGCCTAAGTCCAATATAGTGTGCTGCACGACCACGATAATAGCATATCACAGGTCACTCTTTTTTTTCTTTTTTTTGTATACAAGATCGAGGCTCGTGTAAGAGCTAAAAAGCTCTCATGTAAGATGCAAGAGTCTTATGTAAGATCTTATTCTCATGTCTTATGTAAGAGCTCTTATGAACAAAAAAGCCACCACAGCATCAGAACAGCAGTCATGCACATTTGGTTGCACTGCATGGCAATTTGGTGGCATGGGTGCCCGAATTGGTTGCTTATCGCGTGAGGGCTGGTGCAACCTTCAGGAAGCACACTCGGAGATAGCAAGCGGTGTAACCTGGAAAAGTAATAGTGGCCGGCCTGTCGAGCAATACATTGGAGAAGATCAGACCATTTGTTATACATGCAATTTTAGTTGTTGTTTTATTTTTTTGCAATTTCGCAATTTTTTGCTATTTGTAATTTGTTTAGAATGCTGGAGAAACTTGCCCACTCTTTTTGAAAGGCACCATTGGTTATTTAACCCAACCCACTAATGCGGCCATCCGAGGGACGACGCGCTTTGTGATGAATCCCTCCACCTGCCCAGAACCTGTTTGGCAGTCCCTAGTCCGGAGTAGGAATCGAACCCGGAGGAGACAGCTCCAAGGCAAATCCTGGGTGCATAATCCCTGTGGTGGCGTTTTATTACAATTTTCATTCGATACACTCAGAGCTTCCTTTGTGGTGTGTGCCCTCCAGCGGTTTAAAATACCCGTGACCTAAACGGAAGGAAATGCACAGCGAGATCGGGTCTTGTTTTTCCACGAATGGAAAACCGTCCGATTAAAACAAAAGAAGGTCTTCATCGGACGATCGTCAGAAGCAAACTCGGCTACAGAGATGACACAAATTGCATTGGAGAACTAGAACGGCACTCAGTAGAGAGCATACCTCCACCTGGTTGGCCATATCACTCAATGGTGAAGAATCACTTTAAAAGTTGAAATAGCTGGATCCGGATCTTCACCAAAATCGTATCCATTCTTTCTTGTCACACACTCAACCTGTCCAACAAGTTTCGTCCAAATCCATCCATAACTCTGAGATATCCTGCTATGTATCGTGTTTGGCTCTATCTCCAAATGTTGGAGAATCACTTAAAAAATTAAATAATTCTCATATCCGAATCCATATCCAGATATTCACCAAAATCGAATCCATTTGTCCTTGTCAGACAAACAACCTGTCCACCAAGATTCGTCCAAATCCGTCCGCAACTTTTTGAGATATCTTGCTATGTATCGTTTTTGGCCCTATCTCCCAATGGTGAAGAATCACTTAAAAAATTCCCGTAGCCAGATCCGAATCCGGATCTTCACCAAAATCGAATCATTTCGTTCTTGTCACATACGCTACATCTCTGCCAAATTTCGTCCGAATCCGTCCACAACTTTTTGAGATATTTTGTTTACAAACGGACAGACAGACAAACGGATAGACAGACAGGGGTGAAACATAACCTGCATCCACCTTTGGTGGCGGAGAATAACATTGGGCACTATTAGTTATTACACACGATTTGGGACATTCAAAAAGTTCTCCGAATTGTGTACTCAACAAAAGTACAAAGAACGGCAATTTTTAGAATTTTGTCATATCGAAGTATAATTACATCCATCATTTGTAAGAAAAATTATCTACAAATGATGCATATACACTTCCACTACTACCACTGCTGTACTTCTTTGTTCGAATGCAGCACAAGGCTGCGGGGTAGCATCAATGGCTAATGGCGCGGCTGCGCCACAGATGTAATCAGCGCCGCCTGTAGGTTGGAGCAGGAATTTGTAATATGTCCATGATGCCGGCGATAGCTCGCCTACCCCTCACAAAGGACACTGTGGGATATTTAACGTCCACCAACAAATGCCGGCAGACGGCACACCCAGTTTAACATCCATCCGAGGGACGGCACACACCACGGGATTCAAACCCAAGCTAGACAACTTAGAGGCGAGTGTGCGTACCTCCACGTGGTATATTTAACGTGTGGAATATATGATTGTGCAATAAACCTCTAAACACGTTTCCAGGTTGAAATAGTTATTTTTATTTCTCTTAATAAAAAAATGAGACATTGATGACGTCATACGTCCAAGCTGTGACATGGCGTTTATTTTGGACCGAATTAGGTAGTTTTCTAAATGACGTAAATAAAGTTTATTTGAAGATGTTAAATATTTTCATAAGAGCACAATATACTGGTAGTCCGGCAGCTAAGCTAAATATAGCATAACAATTGTGCATTTTGTGAGGAAAGCACCAGATTTGGCACACTAGTAGACTATCATATTATGAAAAGATATGGATATTGGGCCATCTCAGATTCAGAGATTTGATTTTTGCAAGATTTGCAGATTTTGCAGATTTGCAAGCTGAGATTGCAACGCCAGGGACGGCCGACTCCTTCCTGCGAGCTGCCCACGTCACCCGCACAAGAAGAGCTCATCAAATCACTGCAGCGGCACCGCACATCCTGCAACACCGTGCGTATGAACGCCACTGTATGACATATGCTGATGATGCAGAAGACCTGGCTGAGTTCGAAGACTGGTGTCACCAGAGAGAAGACATTCCCAACTTTCAGTACTGGGCAACTGTGCTGGAACTAGAGATGTTGGTACTGGTCTACGCGCGTTCTCTGCGGCAGGCTTCATTCACGATGTACCTTGATGCCCTGACGGAACTGGTCCCATGGTTCCATGCCTTAGACCACACACACTATGCCAGGTGGGTACGCCCTGTTCACCTGAGAAACATGGTTGCACTCCCAATGAAGCACCCAGATGTAGCCAGAGAATTCAGGGCTGGCAACTTCACTGTACAGAAGACGAAGGTGTTCTCTTCGATCCCAATCGAATCGAAATCTTGCAAAAATCAAATCTCTGAATCTGAGATGGCCCAATATCCAGATCTTTTCATAATATGATAGTCTACTAGTGTGCCAAATTTGGTGCTTTCTTCACAAAATGCACAATTGTTATACTAAGTTGCCCCACTATGGGTGAAAAAAGTACTATTTCTTCTCTTTTAAAAAGTCACCAACAAATAATTAAATAAATAAATCGCCAGGTTGTCCGTTATTCAGAAATTTTTACATCTTTCTCACCATCTTATCTGTTCCTGTTTCCTGGCACGTGACCTTGTATTCCAAGTCAGGAAAAAAGTACCGCACAGTCATGACCACGCTGCCTTTGGTGTGTGGCGTGGGTGAGTCCATGATTGTGGTGACAAAAATTCCATCGCTGGAGGTGACGTCGAACTGGAGGACCTTAAGATCAGCTGGAGAAACACCAATGAAGGAGGATAAGAGAAAATGGAATGGGAGGGTGGGAAACACCAGGATGACAGTTTATAGCTTGGTCGAGATTCGAACCCAGGTTAGTGTGCTACCCCACCAGCCATATTGAATTTCTATACAATCTCAATAAAGAAAACAACATCCAATAACACCATTAACTTATACTGTGTGACATTCAACCTTACTATCGCAAGAAAACTTATTAAAAAAACAATAAGCGTACCATGCTGTACCATGCCAAATACGGTTGCCACAGTATTTTGGTCAAATCATTATGTTGAACAATCTATAATAGGAAAGGAGCTCAGTCTCAGCGTGCGTGCATGCGTCCGTCCGTCAACGATCTTCTTATATGGGACTAGCAGAAGTACCTGGCGTTGCCGGGCGAGGGGGGGGGGGGGGGGGGGCGAGAAGAGAGGGGAGGGGAAAGGGGGTTGGGGATGAGAGGGGGGGGGGGGGTGGGGAGGCAGGAGTGAAAGGGGTTCATCACCTTTTCGTTGAATAGATGTTGGTGAATTTGGCGTTCATCACATCTCTGAGTTAAGTGTGATGCCGATCAGGAAGAAGAAGAAGAAGAAGCCGTACTACCAACTTTGTACGCTTCTGGAATTGTTTGATTTATTAGTGTTCAAATGTCTGGTGATTGTTTTGTATTTATTTTTGCGAATGTGTACTTGTATATAACTGTCATTAATTTTTTTTAAAAAGGCTTAGGCATGAGCGAGCGATTTTCAAAAAAAAAATCCCCCAAAAAGAAAGAAAAAAAATCCTATTTTTTTTATTACAATTATTTTGCCTAAAACACTCCCCAGCACTCACTGATGAACCTCTGAAAGTTTGACGAAGATCCGTTCAGCCATATCTGAGAAAAATGGCGACACACAGACATGACACCCAGACGCAGACAGACCAACAGCTCTCTTATATAGTATATTTATACACCGCACGTATGTTCGCCATCAATTCTGATCGCCATCTTTTAATCAATCGCAAGGTTGCAAGGCAATCTGAAAACAGTATGGTATAGTTGAGTAAGGTGAGGATATATGGGCCGGTTTCAATTTACATTAAAGCAAAATCTCTTCCACCATTGTCTTCTTCTTCACTTATAATGATGGTGAGTCTCAATCGATCCAATTTCTCGTACGTATTCGATTCAGAAAACGCTTGCTATATTCAATAATTTTTCATTCAACATTCTAATTTTATTCATATAACAGTGACATTTTACTGGGTTCAAACAGTACTTCTGATTATACACTGCCTTTTAAAGCATCACAAAGCAGGTCGCTTTACTTGCAACACAGGTGAGAAAAGATACAACCAAAAAAGCAGCTGACATTTCAATTAATTCGTTCACATGGTTTTTAAAGGGTAAGAGTTAATTTTTATTTATTTTTCTCTGAACACCTGTCGGAAAAAACACTATACTGTAGCGGCTACCGCTGGGTATACACAATCGCCTTGCACCTACCGAGGACGTGGAGCGATCACCATGCCAGGCTCGCCCAGGACGCCCGGGCATGCCCGCTCTCGACTTGCCAGGCCTCGTCCGGGACGCCCGGGCGCGCCCAGGCATGCCCGCTCTCGACTTGCGCCAGGCCTCGTCCGGGACGCCCGGGCATGCCCGCTCTCGACTTGCCAGGCCTCGTCCAGGATGCCCGGGCACGCCCCCTCTCGCCTTTCCCGGGCAAACGCTCCGGGATAATGTGTATATATATTGCTGCCCGATAAACGGGCTTTTCAGAGTACCCGAGTTGATTTGACACAATAAAGAAACTCGGACGAATTCCAGCTTTTTGTCGCGTCCATTCTTCCGATTTACGTTGGAGCATAGCTCCTACATTGGTGACCTGACATGGACACGGCAGTTGCCCTCAAACTGCCTACCTTCTGGGAGGCTCACGCGGCGGTTTGGTTCGCCCAGGCGGACTCCCTGTTCACCCTGCGAGGCATCACGGCCGACGACACCCGCTTCCACCATGTGGTAGCAGCGCTCGGCGCCGCTACCGCGGCCCGTGCCCTGAGCTTCCTCGAGAGCCCGCCAGCCGCTGACAAATACGACACGATTAAAAAGCCCCTCCTCGACGCTTTCACCCTCTCATTGGCGGAACGCGCACGGCACCTGCTCGACCTGCCCGAGCTCGGTGACACGCGCCCGTCCAAGCGAATGGACTACATGGTTTCGCTGCTCGGCGAGCACTCTCTGGAATTCCTGTTCCGGGAGCTTTTCCTCCGTCAGCTGCCCAGCCAGGTACGCCTCGCCCTGGCAAGCACGACGATCACGGATCCCCGCACCCTCGCCAGGGAAGCCGACAAGATCTCCGCGGCAGGACAACGCATTGGAGCAGCGACCTGGAGCCCACCACCGTCCGAAGCAATGCCCATGGCGCCCGAGCACACGGCACGGTCGACGACCAAACTGCCGATGCAATTGGCGGCCGCTACGCCGCACCGACCACCTCCAGCACGACGACCGGGGCCTCCACCTGACCAGGCGTGGTGTTATTATCATGCCAGGTTTGGACAGAAGGCCCAGACATGCCAACCCCCATGCACCTTCGGCAAGCCGGGAAACGGCCGGGCCGGCGTTCATTACCAGCCATGAGCGCCGGCCACACGGGCAACTTACTTTTCATCAGGGACGAAGCGTCCGGACAGCGCTTCCTGTGTGACACCGGCGCCCAACTGAGCGTCATACCCACCTCCGATCAGGACAGGCAGTCCGCGGTTTGCAGCCCCTCCTTGGTTGCGGCCAACGGATCGGCCATCCGCACCTTCGGCCCGCGCAACGTCACCCTCTGCTTCGGCGGCCAACGCTTTAATTGGACTTTTGTAACCGCAAGCGTGCCCATGGCTCTGCTAGGCGCCCACTTCCTCTGCGCACACGGACTGCTGGTGGACGTCCAACGGCGTCGCCTCATCAACGCTGAGACCTTCAGCTCCCTGGTATGCACATTGAGCAGCTCCGCTCCGACCGAGCTGGCATGCGCCCTCCCGGCGGCGAACGAGTTTGCTCGCCTGCTCACGGAGTTCCCGGCCCTCACGCGGCCGACGTTTTCGGCCGTCGCAGTACGACATGGGATCGAGCACCACATACCAACCAAGGGCCCGCCGGTCTACACCAGAGCCCGCCGCCTCGACCCAGCCAAGCTCGCCGTGGCCAGAGCCGAGTTTGACGCTTTGGAACACCTCGGCATCGTGCGGCGCTCCGATAGCGCGTGGGCTTCGCCACTACACATCGTCCCAAAACCAGGGGGCGGCTGGCGCCCATGTGGCGACTACCGCCGCCTTAACGATGCTACCACCCCCGACAGGTATCCGATCCCGCACATCCAAGACTTCTCTGCCCGTTTGGCAGGATGGGTCATTTTTTCAAAGATCGATTTAATACGGGGATACCACCAGGTACCTGTCAGGGCGGCCGACGTCCCAAAAACGGCCATCATCACGCTGTTCGGCTTATTCGAATTCCTGCGAATGCCGTTTGGCCTCAAGAATGCGGCTCAGGCGTTCCAGCGCTTGATGGACGGCGTGCTGCGCGACCTGCCGTTCCTCTTCGTTTACATGGACGACATCCTCGTCGCCAGCACGTCCCGGGCCGAGCACCTCCTCCACCTCCGAACACTGTTCGGGCGCCTCAGCGAGCACGGCCTCATCGTCAACCCGGCCAAATGCCACTTCGGCACGACGGCCGTTGATCTTTTGGGCCACCACATCACCAAGAACGGGGCCGTGCCGCTGCCAACCAAGGTCGAGGCCATCACCACGTTTCCGCGTCCCCGCTCCATAAAGGCCCTGCAGGAATTCATGGGAATGGTGATTTTCTATCACCGCTTCGTGCCCCGCGCTGCTCAACTCATGCGGCCCCTCTACGAAGCCCTCCGGGGCAAGCCGGCCAAGCACGACGTCATCTGGTCTGCAGCAATGGACGAGGCGCGGCCTTTAAAAGCTCAAAGCGGGCCCTCGCCGATGCAACACTGCTCGCTCACCCGGTGCTCAACGCTCCCATCGCCCTCACCACGGATGCCTCCGGCTATGCGGTGGGCGCCGTACATGAGCAATGGGAGAATTGAGCTATGCGGTGGGCGAGGGGTTTGGCAGCCACTCGCTTTTTTCAGCCGGCAACTCCGGCCGAACGAGCTCAAATATAGCACGTTTGACCGTGAGCTCCTCGGTCTACACCTGGCCGTTCGCCATTTCCGCCACCTCCTGGAGGGCCGACCCTTCACGGCGTTCGTCGACCACAAGCCGTTGGTTTACGCAATGGCCAAGGTCACGGAGCCGTGGTCGGCCCGCCAACAGCGCCACCTCTCCGCCGTGTCGGAGTTTACCATGGACATCAGGCACGTCGCCGGCAAAGACAACGCCGTGGCCGACTGTCTTTCTCGGGCCAGCGCTAACGTGGTCCACCTCGGCGTGGACTTCGCGCTTATGGCGGCGGACCAAACCACCGACACCACGGTGCAAGCCCTCCGGGCGGCGGACACGGACCTCCGCCTGGCCGACATCCCCTTCGTGGACACTGTCCTGCTCTGCGACGTCTCCCAAGGCCAGCCTCGCCCCATCGTGCCCGTTACCTGGCAACGCCGCATCTTCGCCTCCCTCCACGGCCTTTCCCACCCGGGCCGGAAAGCTTCCCAGAAGCTGGTGTCGGCGCAATTCGTCTGGCACGGCCTTCGACGGGACGTCCGCGATTGGACCAGCACCTGCACAGCCTGCCAACAGGCCAAGGTCCACTGACACACCCAGGCCCCGCTGGCACCTTTCACCGTGCCCGAACGACGTTTCGATCACGTCAACGTGGACCTGGTGGGCCCCTCCCCCCATCACGGGGTTTCACACACCTGCTCACCATGGTGGACAGGACCACCAGGTGGCCGGAGGCCGTTCCCCTCGTCTCCACCACCACCGTCGACGTGGCGCAGGCTTTCATCGCCACCTGGGTCGCCCGCTTCGGTGCACCGGTGGACATCTCGTCGGACCGCGGACCACAGTTCACCTCCGAGCTGTGGGGTGCGGTCGCCCGCAACCTGGGGGTCAAGCTCCACCGTACTACGGCCTACCACCCCCAAGCCAACGGGTTGTGCGAGCGATTCCACCGCTCCATGAAGGCCGCGCTCATGGCCGGCCTTCAGGACGGCGGTTGGGCCGACCGGCTGCCGTGGGTCTTTTTGGGCCTCCGCACGGCCCCCAAGGAGGACCTCTGTGCGTCCACCGCCGAGCTTGTCTACGGCCAGGCGCTACGCGTCCCGGGCGAATTCGTGCCCGACGCTACCAGTCCCTGGTCCGCAGCTCACCAGCGCTCGGACCTCCAGGAGACCGCCCGACGGTTTGCCCCCGTGCCAACGTCCCACCATGGTGACCCCCAGTCCTACGTCCCCCCAGCGCTTCGCACAGCGGAGTACGTTTTTGTGTGTCATGACGCACATCGGGGGCCACTCCGGCCGCCGTTCGACGGGCCCTTCCGGGTCCTGCGACGGGACGACAAGTCGTTCGTCATCGACATCGGCGGCAGGTCGGATCGGATTGCGGTGGACCGCCTCAAGCCGGCGCACGTGGACATCGACCAACCGCCACGGTTGGCCCTTCCGCCGCGGGGAGGCTGCCCCCCGTCCACGGTGCCCCCCACTCGACCGCCCACCACCACACCGGACCCCCCCCCCACGACCCGCCAGGGGTCGCTTCGGCCGGGTCATCAGGACCCCCCTTAAATTGACCCTGCCGGTGCAAGTCGATTCTGGGGGGACGTGTGTAGCGGCTACCGCTGGGTATACACAATCGCCTTGCACCTACCGAGGACGCGGAGTGATCACCATGCCGGGCTCGCCCAGGACGCCCGGGCATGCCCGCTCTCGACTTGCCAGGCCTCGTCCGGGACGCCCAGGCGCGCCCGGGCATGCCCGCTCTCGACTTGCCAGGCCTCGTCCGGGACGCCCAGGCGTGCCCGGGCATGCCCGCTCTCGACTTGCCAGGCCTCGTCCGGGACGCCCAGGCGCGCCCGGGCATGCCCGCTCTCGACTTGCCAGGCCTCGTCCGGGACGCCCAGGCGTGCCCGGGCATGCCCGCTCTCGACTTGCCAGGCCTCGTCCAGGACGCCCGGGCACGCCCCCTCTCGCCTTTCCCGGGCAAACGCTCCGGGATAATGTGTATATATATTGCTGCCCGATAAACGGGCTTTTCAGAGTACCCGAGTTGATTTGACACAATAAAGAAACTCGGATGAATTCCAGCTTTTTGTCGCGTCCATTCTTCCAATTTACGTTGGAGCATAGCTCCTACAATACCATCTATTTAATAGCCGGCGAAGCCGGTGTTGTGAATGAACGCGTATTATGTTGAAAAGCCAGATTTTGCTGAATCCTTTGAGAATTTCGAAGCTTTGACGCACCAAATCGCTCCATGGAGGCCGCCATCTTGCGGATGCAGAAGTATGCATCAACAATTATTGCGAAAAAGTTCAATAGAGGCTTTGGCTTTGCCGGCTCATTGCGGCTTTGCAGTAGGGTCATATTATACTCATTGCGCATTGCGTATCATACACATTGCGTAGAGTGAGAGCTTCGTCGACAATGGTCAGTCGATCGAGTACGCAGCCCTCGCAAACATCTGTAGGCCTAGGCCTAGCTAGGCTAGGTTGTCTGATCTTGGGCTTAGAATTATAAATGAAGTCGTTGTAGCTGGCGGAAAACTGAAGTCGGTGTAGATGGCAGAAAACTGAAATCGGTGTACCTGGCTTAAATGAAGTCGGTGTAGCTGGCGGAAAACTGAAGTCGTTGTAGCTGGCGGAAAACTGAAGCCGGTGTAGCTGGTGGAAAAAAGAAGTCGGTGTAGCTGGCGTAAATGATGAGCGGTTTCGAATTCAAAATTCGTTCTGTACAGTACTGTATTGTAATTTATTGATTTTAATCACCAGGTGAAAATAATTTATCGGTCGCGCCAGACCAAAGCAAGATCACGTGAGCAAGATGGCGGATCATGGAAGGGACATTTGAAATGACAACATGAAATTTTGTTCCCAAGGGAATGGGGAATGACAGTGAAATTTTGAATGGATTTACATATACATGCAATTGCCATAGAGGTTCGCTTATGAAGCTCTCTATTAGGTTAGCAAAAATGGCAGCATTTCCCACTTCCCCTACGCACTGCATACTCCATCCGTGAGGGGTGGCTGCCTAATGTCACGTGATGCTTCACGAAGGGGGGAGAACGCACGTGACCTCAAATATTCCTCTCATGTGCATACATAAATCTACATCTCTATCTATAAGATTGGTATTTCCGTCAGCGAAGCGACGGTTCTTGTATTCCAGTAAATTATGAAACTGAAGGAACTGCGCTCCAACGCGAGTCGAAAGAATTGACGCGACCAAAGACGGAATTCGTCCGAGTTGCTTTATTGAAACAAAACAGCTCAGGTATTCTGACAAGCCCGTTTATCGGGCAACAATATATATACACATTTATGTCGGGAAGTTTGCCCGGCAAAAGCTATACCGGGCATGCCCGGGTGTCAAGGGCGAGCCTTGGAAAGGCGAGTCTGGACCTGCCCGGGCGTGTTTGGCTGCGGCCTGGCAAGTCGAGGCTGGGCGTGCCCGGACGCTCTGGGCGAGCCCTGAAAAGGCGATAGCGGGCATGCCCGGACGATCTGGGCGAGCCCTGGAAAGGCGAGAGCGGGCATGCCCGGGAAAGACGAGACCGGGCGTGCCCGGGAACAGTGAGTCCGGGCATGCCCGGGAGAGGCGCGTCTGGCCGTGTTCTGGCCGGTGCAAGGCGATTGTGAGCATCCAGCGGTAACCGCTACACACGCCCCTCCAGAATCGACCTGCACCGGCATGGTCAATTTAAGGGGGGTCCGGATGACCCGGCCGAAGCGACCCCTGTAGGGTCGTGGGGAGGGGTCCGACGTGGTGGTGGGTGGTCGAGCGGGGGGAACTGTGGACGGGGGGCGGCCTCGCCGCGGAGGAAGGGCCAACCGTGGTGGTCGGTCGACGTCCATGTGCGCCGGTTTGAGGCGGTCCACAGAAATCTGGTCCGGCCGGCCGCCGAAGTCGACGATGAAAGACTTGTCGCCCCGTCGCAGGACCCGGAAGGGCCCGTCGTACGGCGGCCGGAGTGGCCCCCGGTGCGCGTCATGACGCACAAAGACGTACTCCGCTGTGCGAAGCGCCGGGGGGACGTAGGACTGGGGGCCACCGTGGCGGGACGTCGGCACGGGGGCAAATCGTCGGGCGGCCTCCTGGAGGTCCGAGCGCTGGCGAGCGGCGGACCAGGGACTGGTAGCGTCGGGCACGAATTCGCCCAGGACGCGGAGCGGCTGGCCATAGACGAGCTTGGCGGCGGACGCCTGGAGGTCTTCCTTGGGGGCCGTGCGAAGGCCCAAAAGGACCCACGGCAGCCGGTCGGCCGAACCGTCGTCCTGAAGGCCGGCCATGAGTGCGGCCTTCATGGAGCGGTGAAACCGCTCGCACAACCCGTTGGCTTGGGGGTGGTAGGCCGTGGTGCGGTGCAGCGTGTCCCCCAACGAACGGGCGACCGCGCCCCAAAGCTCAGACGTGAACTGTGGGCCGCGGTCGGACGAGATGTCCGCTGGTGCGCCGACGCGCGCGACCCAGGTGGCGATGAACGCCTGCGCCACGTCGGCGGTGGTGGTGGAGGCGAGGGGCACGGCCTCCGGCCACCTGGTGGTCCTGTCCACCATGGTGAGCAGGTGGGTGAACCCCCGCGAGGGGGGCAGGGGACCCACCAGGTCCACGTGGACGTGGTCGAAACACCGTTCAGGCACGGCGAAAGGTGCCAGCGGGGCCTGGGTGTGGCGGTGGACCTTGATCCGCTGGCAGGCCGTGCAGGCGTTGGCCCAGTCGCGGATGTTTCGTCGAAGGCCGTGCCAGACGAAACGCGCCGACACCAGCTTCTGTGAAGCTTTCCGGCCCGGGTGAGAAAGGCCGTGGATGGAGGCGAAGATGCGGCGCTGCCAGGAAACGGGCACGATGGGGCGAGGCTGGCCCTGGGAGACGTCGCAGAGCAGGACGGTGCCCGTGAAGGGAATGTCGGCCAGGCGGAGGCCCGTGTCCACCGCACGGAGTGCCTGCACCGAGGCGTCGGTGGTCTGGTCGGCCGCCATGAGCGCGAAGTCCACGCCGAGGTGGACCGCGTTCGCGCTGGCCCGAGAAAGACAGTCGGCCACAGCGTTGTCTTTGCCGGAGACGTGCCGGATGTCCGTGGTGAACTCCGACATGGCGGAGAGGTTGCGCTGCTGGCGGGCCGACCACGGCTCCGTGACCTTAGCCATTGCGTAGACCAACGGCTTGTGGTCGACGAAAGCCATGAACGGGCGGCCCTCCAGGAGGTGTCGGAAATGGCGAACGGCCAGGAATAGCCCGAGCAGCTCGCGGTCGAACGTGCTGTAGTTTAACTCGTTCGGCCGGAGTTGCCGGCTGAAAAAAGCGAGTGGCTGCCAAACCCCGTCCACCCATTGCTCATGGACGGCGCCCACCGCGTAGTTGGAGGCGTCCGTAGTGAGGGCGATGGGCGCGTTGAGCACTGGGTGAGCCAGCAGCGTTGCGTCGGCGAGGGCCTGTTTGGCACTGGCGAAGGCCGCGTCCATGGCCGTGGACCAAACAATGTCATGCTTGGCCGGCTTGCCCCGGAGGGCCTCGTAAAGGGGCCGCATGAGCTGAGCAGCGCGGGGCACGAATCGGTGATAAAAATTCACCATGCCGAGGAACTCTTGGAGGGCCTTGATGGAACGGGGACGCGGGAACGTGGTGATGGCCTCGACCTTGGTCGGCAGCGGCACGGCCCCGGTCTTGGTGATGCGGTGGCCCAAAAAGTCAACGGTCGTCGCGCCGAAGTGGCATTTGACCGGGTTGACAATTAAGCCGTGCTCGCTGAGGCGACCGAACAGTGTTCGGAGGTGGAGGAGGTGCTCGGCGCGGGACGTGCTGGCGACGAGGATATCGTCCAGATAGACGAAAAGAAACGGCAGGTCACGCAGCACGCCGTCCATCAAGCGCTGGAACGTCTGGGCCGCGTTCTTGAGGCCAAATGGCATCCACAAAAATTCGAACAGGCCGAACGGCGTGATGACGGCCATCTTCGGGACGTCGGCCGCCCGGACAGGTACCTGGTGGTAGCCCCGTATCAGGTCAATTTTCGAAAAGATGACCCGTCCCGCCAAACGGGCGGAAAAGTCCTGAATATGCGGGATCGGGTACCTGTCGGGGGTGGTAGCGTCGTTGAGACGGTGGTAGTCGCCACACGGGCGCCATCCACCCCCCGGCTTTGGCACGATGTGCAGTGGCGAGGCCCACGCGCTATCGGAGCACCGCACGATGCCGAGGTGCTCCAACGCGTCGAACTCGGCCTTTGCCACGGCGAGCTTGGCCGGGTCGAGGCGGCGGGCCCTGGCGTAGACCGGCGGGCCCGTAGTGGGTATGTGGTGCTCGATCCCGTGCCGCACCGCGACGGCCGAAAACGTCGGCCGCGTGAGGGCTGGGAATTCCGCGAGCAGGCGAGCGAACTCGTTCGCTGCCGGGAGGGCGCATGCCAGTTCGGTCGGCGCGGAGCTGCTCATCGTGCACGCCAGGGAGCTGAAGGTCTCGGCATTGACAAGGCGACGACGTTTGACGTCGACCAGCAGCCCGTGCGCGCAGAGGAAGTCGGCGCCCAGCAAAGCCATGGGGACGCAGGCAGTCACAAAAGTCCATTGAAAACGCTGGCTGCCGAAGCAGAGGGTGACGACGCGTGGGCCGAAAGTGCGTATGGCCGAGCCATTAGCAGCGACCAAAGAGGGGCCGCAAACGGCGTCCCGCCTGTCCTGCTCGGAGGCGGGTATGACGCTCAGTTGGGCGCCGATGTCACACCGGAAACGCCGCCCAGACGCTTTGTCCCGAATAAACAGCAAGTTGCCCGAGTGGCCGGCGCTCATGGCTGGGAATGAACGCCGGCCCGGCCATTTCCCGACCTGCCGAAAGTGCACAGGGGCCGGCACGTCCGAGCCTTGTGTCCGAACCTGGCGTGGTAATAACACCACGCCCGTTCAGGTGGAGGCCCCGGCCGTCGTGTCGGAAGCGGGCGGTGCGGCGTGGCGGCCGCCAGTTGCACCGGCAGTTCGGCCTCCAACCGCGCAGGGTGCTCGGGTGTCGTGGGCGTCACCTCGGACGGCGGCGGGCTCCAGGTAACCGCGCCGATGTGCTGGCCTGCCGAGGAGATCTTATCGGCTTCCCTGGCGAGGGCGCGGGAATCCGTGAACAATGTGCCAGCCAGGGCGAGGCATACCGGGTGAGGCAGCTGGCGAAGGAACAGCTCGCGGAACAGAAAATCCGGAGAGTGCTCACCGAGCAACGAGAGCATATAGTCCATGCGCTCGGACGGGCGCGTGTCACCGAGCTCGGGCAGAGCGAGCAGGCGCCGTGTGCGTGCTGCCGGTGAGAGGACGAAAGCGTCGAGGAGGAGTGTCTTCAGCGCATCGTATTTGTCAGCAGCCGGCGGGTGCTCGAGGGGGCTCAAGGCGCGGGCTGCGGTGGCGTAACCAAGCGCCGCCACAACATGGTGGAAGCGGGTGTCGTCCGCGGTGATGCCTCGCAGGGTGAACTGAGAGTCCGCCTGAGCGAACCAAACAGCCGCGTGAGCCTCCCAGAAGGTAAGCAGTTTAAGCGTCACTGCCGTATCCATGTCGGTAGGTCACCAATGAAGGAACTGTGCTCCAACGCGAGTCGAAAGAATTGACGCGACCAAAGACGGAATTCGTCCGAGTTGCTTTATTGAAACAAAACAGCTCAGGTATTCTGACAAGCCTGTTTATCGGGCAGCAATATATATACACATTTATGTCGGGAAGTTTGCCCGGCAAAAGCTATACCGGGCATGCCCGGGTGTCAAGGGCGAGCCTTGGAAAGGCGAGTCTGGACCTGCCCGGGCGTGTTTGGCTGCGGCCTGGCAAGTCGAGGCTGGGCGTGCCCGGGCGCTCTGGACGAGCCCTGGAAAGGCGATAGCGGGCATGCCCGGATGCTCTGGGCGAGCCCTGGAAAGGCGATAGCGGGCATGCCCGGACGCTCTGGGCGAGCCCTGAAAAGGCGATAGCGGGCATGCCCGGACGCTCTGGGCGAGCCCTGGAAAGGCGAGAGCGGGCATGCCCGGGAAAGACGAGACCGGGCGTGCCCGGGAGGTTCGGGCGTGCCCGGGAACAGTGAGTCCGGGCATGCCCGGGAGAGGCGCGTCTGGCCGTGTTCTGGCCGGTGCAAGGTGATTGTGTGCATCCAGCGGTAACCGCTACAAAACGTTATTCCTATTAGCGGCCATCTTAGCCTGGTTTTGCCTGAACGCTTACGATCTTAGGGTGTTTACCCCTCTCATCCTTCATTCTTTCATTCCAAAAATGTACGTTAAAAAAAACCCCTCCATTAAACGTACGTAATATATAGATGAGAAAAATTTTGCTAAAATAATCAAATGCGAGACTCACTGTACATCGGATAGAATATCTCAGTCTCAACCCATTCGGAGGAACACCCAAGCCACACCGCCTGCACTCTCGCCCAGTATTCGTAGTCTTCATTGGTGACGTTGGGCCGAAGGTCACAACGAGTTCCAAAGATGTTTGTACAATCAGAGGCCCGTCTCCAAGTGTCTCCACTGTAACAACACGCAACAATGGTTACTATGGTGATACCGCATAGCAACGAGTTTCATCACCGGGGTTTTTACCTTTTTGGACAAACCTATTACGAGGCTTACGGTGTGACCGATTAGGCCGTGGATAAACTAAAGGCACAACCTGAACGTGTGCGGACGGTACCACCATGTGGCTCACGTTTCCATGGAAACGGGAGATGCGTGATCATGTGACGTCCATCTGAGCTAAAAAAAAAAGACGACCGATGGTCTAGTTCTCCACGTGCGGCGTTGGTGTCATGCCCCCGCCCAAAAATAACACGACAAACATTTACTGATTGGGATTACAGTCCGATCTTTCGACAGAGAAATTAAAGAATATTTCCTATTTCTAAAAACATAAAGGAGAAAAATGAGCAACCTTTCATTACTTTATGACGTCATGAAGGGAGAGTTCGAAGTTTCTTATTTTTCAAAAAGTTTAAGAAGCAAAAGCCATGACGTGTACACTTGTACTCCAACGGCATCATGATTGTCACCATCTGCTGGGAACGGTGTGCAATGTGACACCTGCTGGATTCATGGCATTCTCCTTATTTCTTGGGAGAGGAACAACAACAACAACACATTTCGGCTCTTCAAACTCAGAGGGCTGCCGAGACAGTTTTTCCTTGGCGAGATCCTTGAGGCAACAAACGCACAATCCTCGTGTGTGCTCTGCAATTACCAAGTTTTTTGTAGAGTGCTCAGCAAGTGGCTTAATTATTATAAGCCGCCATGCAAGCACTCCATTTGAAACTGTTGTAAAGGAACGACAGGCTTAGCAAGCGCTAGTTAGCTGCTTGGTTACTGAGCACACCCTTGATGGGTCGCACTCCGACGTCCCATCCGAGGAATTCTTCTTCTTCCTCTTTTCTCTAATTCTAATTAAATGTGTAGAAATGTCACAGGAAAGTGTCCTTGATGGGACAAAATCAAAGGCGTGTATTAATTATATGGGTACTGGTAGAGCACCCACCTCACAACATGATCCGATTATTCGCCATGAATCTGATGAGAATATTATCAAAATCTCATGATGAATCAAAAAGAGCATGATCTTCCATGTCACACCCCCAACCTGTCACCAAGTTTCATCTTTCAAAAAGTTCCATCCACAACTTTTTGAGATATCCTGCTCACAGACAGACAGGGGTGAAAATATATCCTCCGTCCACCTTCAGTGGCAGAGGTAATAAATCAATCTGCCTGTTATTGCTTTGAGGCCAAACTCCCAGAGGGACCTCATGCAATGTGATTTTCTCGAGAGATGACAGCCATGGCAGCCCCAAGGCCTTGTTTGTTTTAACGAGATCATCAGAGGTCCAGCATCACAAGTAGGAGAGTCACATGGACAAAAGGAAGATGAGTCATAATATTAGCCATAATGTGCACCAAATGTGGCACCCAAGGCCATGTGCACCAAAGGCCATGGCAACCACGAGATCTGCTCTAACATTACTGCACACATTTTTAAAGAATGTAAACTTTCATGTCGTAACATCTTTTATTTCTGTCATGGAGAGAACGAAACAACTGCAGAAGTTTTGGTTTAATTGCAGGAGATTCCAAATGCGTTCAGAGCCTCTTCCTCTATATTGAATCATAGACTTTACAAAGTAGTGTTATTTATGTGTGGTGTGGCTTGCTTAAAACAAAGTTATTTATTTATTTATTTATTTATTTATTTATTTATTACCTCCGCCACCAAAGGTGCATGGATGGAGGCTCTGTTTTCACCCCTGTCTGTCTGTCCGTCCGTTTGTGAACAAAATATCTCAAAAGGTTATGGACGGATTCGGAAGAAATTTGGCAGAGATGTAGCATATGTGACACCGACGAAATTATTAGATTTTGGTGAAGATCAGGATTCGGATCCGGCTACTAGAATTTTAAAAAGTGATTCTTCACCATTGGGAGATAGGGCCAAAACGATACATAGCAGGATATCTCAAAAAGTTGTGGATGGATTTGGACGAAACTTCGTGGACCGGTTGGATGTGTGACAAGGACGATTCGATTCGATTTTGGTGAAGATATGAATATGGATTCGGATATGAGAATTATTTAATTTTTAAGTGCAACTGGTCCTGACGGCATCAGCCCACGGGTCCTAAAATCATGTGCTTCTGCACTTTCACTCCCTCTTTCTGTTCTCTTCACCCTCTCTTTTGCTCAAGGTCATCTGCCATCTGCTTGGAAATCAGCCAACATCACCGCTTTGCACAAAAAAGGTGTAAAACAGATCCCAGCAACTACAGACCAATCAGCCTTCTCCCAATTATCAGCAAAGTCATGGAATCCATCATTGCTTCAGATATTAAATCTTTCCTCTTCTCCAATGGCTTGATCTCTGATCATCAATTTGGTTTCAGACCTGGTCACTCTACTCTGGACATGCTGCTTCTGCTTTCTCAACAATGGATGGAGGTCCTCAACGCCAAACAGGAAATTAGAGCTGTCTCCCTTGACATTTCACGTGCCTTCGATACGGTCTGGCACCCTGCTCTGCTCTCCAAACTCTCCTCCTTTGGTATCCATGGAAATCTCCACGCATGGCTGGCGGACTTCCTCTCTGGTCGTAGTCAACGTGTGGCCCTGAATGGGTTTCTCTCATCTCCTCTTCCTGTTCAGGCTGGAGTTCCCCAAGGTAGTGTTCTGGGCCCTGTGCTTTTTCTGGTCTTCATCAATGATCTCTCTGACTCTCTTGAAAATCCTCTCCATCTCTTTGCTGACGACTCTACTCTCTGTCGCTCCATTCCTCATCCCTCAGATCGGCAGTCTGCAGCCTCCTCACTCTCTGCAGACCTGGACAAAATCACAGACTGGTCAAACAAGTGGAACATGTCTCTCAATCCTGACAAATCTCACACTCTTACAATGTCTCTCCGAAAGGACCGACTGGACAACCCTCCCATCTACTTTCTCAACAATCCTCTCCAAGAAGTTCTGTCGCTCAAGCTTTTGGGTCTCACTATCTGCCATGATCTTTCTTGGGAAAACCACATTTCCAAGCTGGCCTCCAAAGCCAGTCGCCGACTGGGCATCCTCCGTCGTGTGAAGTCCTTCCTTGGCACACCTGAGCTCCTCACCACATACAAGGCTTTCATCCGCAGCTCAATGGAATACTGTTCCCCCCTCTGGGCTGGTGCTCCTGCCTCACACCTTGCTCGGCTTCACGCTGTTGAGGCCAAAGCTTTCAGAATCATTGGAATCTCCTGCGATGTAGTCAACGCCGAGGGCCTTTCACTCACTCACCGCAGGCAGGTTGGTGGTCTTTCACCGCAGGCAGGTCTTCTACCGACTCCTCTCCGGCCTTGCTCCCCCAGCTCTCTCTGTGCTCTGTCCCCCCAATATTCCTTCAGGTCGCACAAGATCTGCCTGCAACCCTCTTCTGGTTAAACTGCCAAAGTCTAGGCTCTCTGCTCACCTTCACTCTTTCATTCCCCTTTTCTCCCGCCTCTGGAACAAACTCCCCCACTCCCTTCAATCCCACTCCTCCCTCCAGGTCTTTAAAAGAGCTGTTCACCACCATCTCTTATCTTCCCCCATCGAAAACCTTGATCTTTTCTACCCCCGGTAATTCACCCCAGAGTCCTTGCAGTGTTCATATGTTTTAATCCTCTCCCACCTCCCCCCAAGTCCTCCCGATGTCCCTGCTCTCAAATGTTGTGTTTGTGTCCTTCTCCCTCTCTTTTGTGTCCTTCCCCCTCTCTCCCCATCTTGTCTACCGCTCCCCTTGTTTTTTGTGTTTTGTGTGTCGGTTTGTCTTTTTGTGTGATTAATGTTAGCTCTTTCACGAGCCTCGATCTTGTATACAAAAGTGATTCTTCACCATTGCGAGATAGGGTCAAAAACGATACATAGCAGGATATCTCAAAACGTTATTGATGGATTTGGGCGAAACCTGTTGGACAGGTTGTGTGTGTGACAAGGAAAAATCGATTCAATTTTGGTGAAGATCCGGATCCGGATCCAGCCAGTATAATTTTAAAAGTGATTCTTCACCATTGAGTGATATGGTCAAAAATTATATATAGCAGGATATCTCAAAAAGTTTTGGACATATTTGGATGAAACCTGGTGGAGAGGCTGTGTGTGTGAAAAGGACGAATCGTTTCGAATTTGGTGAAGATCTGAATGTGGATTCGGCTACAATAATTATTTAATTTTTAAGTGATTCTTCATCATTGAGAGATCGGATGAAAAGCGATATACAACATGATATTTTAAAAGGTTATGGACGAGTTATGAATAAACTTGGTGGATGAGTTGCTTAGGTGACAAGAACAAGCCGATTAGATTTTGATTCAGCTCCGAATCCAGATCCGGCCCATCAGTGGGATACAAAATGTAAACTGTTCACCAGGCGGAGGCTCTCGACTGAGTGCCGTTCTAGTTTATTACGTGCGAAAATCGAAGATTTTTCAGTCATATTGGTTGTGTATTGATACCGGATCATTTGTAACTAGCCGAAACCCGTGGAACATCCACGGAAGGGAGGATGTGGTGTATGGATAGAGTGTACCATTATGGATGGCATAGGGGATTTGCTTGTCCGAGTAAGAGTTAGGAAGAAAGATGAGAATGAAGAGTGCGTATATGAACAACGTATTTATTGCAATCTACTTAAATCACAACGCTACGATATACTTTTGAAAAATGAATGGATTCATAATAGGAATCGGCATAGCACCACTCTGGGATTGTCCACTCAGTGGACGGCTTGCTGTCGCCTTCGACTGTCCAATCAGTGGACGGCTTGCTGTCGCCTTCGACTGTCCAATCAGCGGACAGCTTGCTTCGCCTTCGCCCAGCAGACGCCAATACGATGGCGTCGTAAGATGGCGTCGTATCGGCAGTTAATCGGATGCTTTTGCGCCCCAACGTCGGCTAATTCAGATTTTTCGAGTATGGCTGTATGTGATAAACAAAGAGCGCGGTTCGTAGATCGTAAATCCATTAGTGCCGTGGGCATCGGGTCACAGGGTGCGGCGTAAAAGGGATAACAAAGTCGAGTCCTTACGCTATTATTATATAGACTAGCCGAAACCCGTGGAACATCCACAGAAGGGAGGATGTGGTGTATGGATAGAGTGTACCATTATGGATGGCATAGGGGATTTGCTTGCCCGAGTAAGAGTTAGGAAGAAAAATGAGAATGAAGAGTGCATATATGAACAACGACCGCCGACACCGGCACAAATGCATGCTCTGGATTGTGCATTCAGTGGACGGCTTGCTTCGCCTTCGCCCAGCAGATGCCAATACGATGGCGTCGTAAGATGGCATCGTATCGGCAGTTAATCGGATGCTTTTGGGCCCCAACATCGGCTAATTCAGATTTTTCGAGTATGGCTGTACGTGATGAACAAAGAGCGCGGTTCGTAGATCGTAAATCCATTCGTGCCGTGGGCATCGGGTCACTGGGTGCGGCGTAAAAGGGATAACAAAGTCGAGTCCTTACGCTATTATTATATAGATGATTCTGGGGCCAGCTTCCTGTTGTTGTAATTGTTGTTGTATTCCTTTCCTACTCTCGCGAGATTCAATAAAGCAGGAGTGAGACTTGGCACGATCATGGCGTAGGGTCACTGAATAAGATCGCAACATGGTGTCAGAAGTTCAGAAACCACGTGGGCCTACTGTATGAACTCGGCAAAATGAATACGTCTAAACCACCAGTAACTTTCTCCTTTACAACGGGGAATGTGGTGTAGAATTGGAGGCACTGGGAGCTGCTTTTTCGGACATATCATGCTGCTGCAGAGTTTCTCCAAAAGTCAAGGAAAATGCAAGTCGCCATTTTGCTGCACTGTGCTGTCACAGAAGCGCAGGATATTCAAAAGAACTTCATATTTTCCGAAGAGGAGGATCCCGATTATTGGGAAGAGATTCTCCGGAAGTTTCATACATACTGTGAGCCCCGACGGAACAAGGTATTTGAAAGATACAAGTTCTGGCAATGTGGTCAGCGTGACCGGGAGACTTTTTACAACTGGGTGAAGGATTTGCGAACACAGCTGGACAACTGTGAGTACAGGGACAACTGTGAGTACTGTGAGTACAGGGACAGAGAAAAATCTCAGGAATAGGATCGTGTTTGGGGTGTCTGATGAACGAGTGAAGGAGAGACTCTTGCGGGAAGAGAACCTTGGCCTTCAGAAGACTCTGAATATTTGTCATGCAGTGGAGGCGAGCAAAACTCAGCTTTGAACTCTGTCCTCTAGTCAGCACTCTGCACAGGTACATGCTGTGTATTGGCACAAAGCAAAAAGAGAAGGAATCAGGAAGCAGACAGAACCAGGAGTCAGGGGCATAAAAGCTGATAGCAGTCATAGCCATAAGCAAGGGGGTAACTGTGGAAAATGTGGTGTGCAACACCCAGCACGTAACTGCTTAGCTTATGGCAAACTTTGTCGAATCTGTAACAAGCCAAATCACTTTCAGGCACAGTGTTGCTCTAAGAAGAGGGTGAAGGAGAAAGGAACTGTCCATGTGGTTGAACAGGTGTCGTATGACAATGACACAGATCTGTTCATTGGGACAGTAACATCAGCACCAGCTAAGACATCTGTGTCTCACTCAGAAGGACAAAGTGACTGGATCGTGCTGGTAGTGATAAACAGATGCCAGGTACGCTTCAAGCTTGATATTGGAGCTGACACCACTATTATAAGTAACTAGCCGAAACCCGTGGAACATCCACGGAAGGGAGGATGTGGTGTATGGATAGAGTGTACCGTTATGGATGGCATAGAGGATTTGCTTGTCCGAGTAAGAGTTAGGAAGAAAGATGAGAATGAAGAGTGCGTATATGAACAACGTATTTATTGCAATCTACTTAAATGACAACGCTACGATATACTTTTGAAAATATCACGTACCGTCTCGAAGTCAAAAGAACTTCATATTTTCCGAAGAGGAGGATCCCGATTATTGGGAAGAGATTCTCCGGAAGTTTCATACATACTGTGAGACAACGCTACGATATACTTTTGAAAATATCACGTACCGTCTCGAAGTCAATGCCATCCTTTTATCTCTTCGTATACAACTCACTGATTTCTAACTTATCGTGAACAGGGTAAAGCCTACTTTGATAATCATGAATGGTGGCAGATGCAGGAGTGGGTGAAATGAAAGGGGGGGGGGGGGAGGGGGCTGATCATGACCTACCCTACGCCACATGGCCTACGCCATTTGTTGAGATCATGGCCACAACGGAAACACAACAACTGGATAGGTAGGGCCTAGGCCTACGCATACTTTTCGTCACTCAGCGAAGTACACTTTGTTTTAAGCTTTCAGAAGCTGAAGCCTTGGTATTTATTGCATTATATGATACGGATGGGCTGCTGATCGGTTTCACTTCGTTGTAATCACAGTATATGGAAGAAATTATGGTAAACCCACCTGATGAGGTTAGCGTACACTGCGATCGACGACACCGGCACAAATGCATGCTCAGGATTGTCCACTCAGTGGATGGCTTGCTGTCGCCTTCGACTGTCCAATCAGCGGACAGCTTGCTTCGCCTTCACCCAGCAGACGTCAATACGATGGCGTCGTAAGATGGCGTCATATCGGCCGTTAATCGGATGCTTTTTGGCCCCAACGTCGGCTAATTCAGATATTTCGAGTATGGCTATACGTGATAAACAAAGAGCGCGGTTCGTAGATCGTAAATCCATTAGTGCCGTGGGCATCGGGTCACTGGGTGCGGCGTAAAAGGGATAACAAAGTCGAGTCCTTACGCTATTATTATATAGACTGGCCGAAACCCGTGGAACATCCACGGAAGAGAGGATGTGGTGTATGGATAGAGTGTACCATTATGGATGGCATAGGGGATTTGCTTGTCCGAGTAAGAGTTAGGAAGAAAGATGAGAATGAAGAGTGCGTATATGAACAACGATCGCCGACACCGGCACAAATGCATGCTCTGGATTGTCCACTCAGTGGACGGCTTGCTTTCGCCTTCGCCTGTCCAATCAGCGGACGGCTTGCTTCGCCTTCGCCCAGCAGACGCCAATACGATGGCATCGTAAGATGGCGTCGTATCGGCAGTTAGTCGGATGCATTTGGGCCCCAACGTCGGCTAATTCAGATTTTTCGAGTATGGGTGTACGTGATAAACAAAGAGTGCGGTTTGTAGATCGTAAATCCATTAGTGCCGTGGGCATCGGGTCACTGGGTGCGGCGTAAAAGGGATAACAAAGTCGAGCCCTTACGCTATTATTATATAGATAGGGACTATCAGCGTCTTCAGCCCAAACCACGTCTGAGGCGGAGCCCAGTTATTCTGAAAGCATACAATGGCAAACCCATACCTAGTCTAGGTACATGACACATGCAGCTTGAGCGCAAGGGGCAGTCATTCACTACCAACGTGGAAGTTGTTCCTGATGGCCAGCCTGCACTAAGGGGTGCCAATATTGTCTCAGACTGGGTCTTGTGAAACGGGTGTACACAGTAGCCACAGAGTCCTTATGCTCACGGTCAAGAGCAACTACACTCAGGGAGCAGGTGCAACAGATGCACCCATTCCTGTTTACTGGAAGAGGATACCTTCCGGGTGTGCACTCGATTCAACTGCGTGAGGACGCAAAACCAGTTATCCATGCACCAAGGCGTGCGCCTTTTTCACACTCTGAAGAAGCTCCGAGCAGAGCTTGACAGACAAGAGCAAGAAGGATTTATCAAGAAGGTCAGTGAGCCTACAGAGTGGGTAAACTCACTTGTCATAATAGAAAAGGCGAATGGGAAAATATGATTGTGCATTGACCCTAAGGCCTTGAATAAAGAGATTCAAAGAGAGCACTTCCAGCTGCCCACCAAAGAGGACATCTTAAGTGAGCGTGCGGGAGCTCAGTTCTTCACGAAGATGGATGCAGCAGCATCGTTCCATCAAATCAAATTAGATGAGCATTCATCCAAATTGACAACCTTCAATACTCCATGTGGGCGATATCGTTATCTTTGCATGCCTATGGGTATCTCGTCTGCTCCAGAAGTGTTTCACAAGAAACGTTGCCAGCTACTGGAAGATTTGCCAGGTTGTCGAGTGTTCATAGATGATTTGATTATGTGGGGATGCACAGCTGAGGAACATGATGCATGGTTGGAGGCAGTACTGGATCGCTTAGTGGAGGTGGGACTTCTCCTCAACCTGGATACAGTAAGTGCTATTTCAGGCAGACTGAGATTATGTATCTTGGAGATCGAATAACAGTGCAGGGAGTGTAACCGGATCCAGCTAAGGTGGAGGCGATCACCAAGATGCCCACACCCTCAGACAGAGATGCATTGCGAAGAGCACTTGGGATGGTGACATACATCAGTAGGTTCTTGCCTAACCTGTCAACCTGCACCACTGCTCTCAGCTCTTGTTGGAACAAGATACAGATTGGCAGTGGAATCACGAGCATGCCAAGGAGTGGCAGGACATGAGACAGCTATGACAAAGGATCCTGTGCTACAGTACTATGATCCACAAAGGCCAATCAAGGTGTCGACGGATGCCAGCAAGAATGTGGTAGGAGTGGTACTTCTGCAGGAGAAAGAGGGACATTGGCTAGCCGTTGCCGATGCTTCAAGGTCAATGACTGTGGCAGAGACTAATTACGCACAGATTGAAAAAGAAATGCTTGGTGTTCTGTATGGTTGTGAACGATTCCATGCATACATTTATGGCGAGAAAGTCATCGCAGAAACAGATCATAAGCCTCATTGCAATAGCAGGCAAACCTCTTGGGGGAGCGCCACCTCGCCTTCAAAGACTTCTCCTACGTCTGCAAAAGTATGAACTGCAGTCGCAATATATACCGGGAAAACCCCCTGTGGTTGCAGATGCACTGAGTCGTGCCTGCTCAACAGAGGCAGTGAGCAGGAAGAATGAAACAAATGTAGAAGTTAATGTCTGCATGGTCCGAGAGAATCTTCCAGGTTATGGGGCTAAGTGGGCTGAGTTAGCAGCAGTAACTGCAGAGGATACCATCTTGCAACAGGTTATCAGCTACATCAAAGACCTGAGTATGCAGTGTCCGAAGCCTTACACCACATTTCAGGACGAACTGGGTGAAGTTGATGGAGTTCTTCTGAAAGGCCAGCGATTCGTTATTCCTTTCAGCATGCACAGTGGTATGCTTGGCAGGATTCACGAGGGTCACCTGGTTATGGAAAAGTGTAAACGATGGGCACGGGAGGCCATTTATTGACCATGCATGAATGATCAGATTGATGGCTATGTGAGCCGCTGTGATGTGTGTTTGACCGCAGTGCTCAGTGTGCAGAACCACAGCAGCTGCATGAAAGGCCGAATAAAGCCTGGGTCAAGGTGGGGTGTGACATATTTTACTATGCCAGTAGCTGTATCTGCTGGTGATGGACTATTTCTCTAACTACCAGGAGGTAGCCTTGCTAATGCCAGAGACTAGCAGGGAGGTCATCGTCCACCTTAAGTCTATCGTTGGACGTCAAGGGTTCCCAAGCCAAGTGGTGAGTGATGGAGCACCACAATTTGCCAGTGCTGTATTCAACAAATTCTCACTAAATTGGCAGTTTGAGCACATCGTGTCAAGTCCTTACTGTCCCCAATCAAATGGTATGGCTGAGAGTGGAGTCAAGATTGTGAAGAGACTTCTTAAGAAAGCTGGAGAGCGAGGAGCGGATCCATATTTATCTCTGTTAGCCTACCGAGATGCCCCGTTAGAAAACGGATGGTCACCGGCGGAACTACTCATGGGAAGGAAGCTCCGAACCCGCCTTCCAACAATAGCTTGGAAGCCAGAGTTGCAGCGCCCTGAGCCTCAATCTATCAAAGGCAAGGAGCTGTCAGAACTAAAAGAAACGGAAACCATACGTGTGAGGAACAACGGCCGTTGGGATGACCGAGGCCGAATATTGTGGATGGTGGGTCCCAGATCATATGAGGTGGAGCTTGATGATGGACGAATCTTTCGAAGAAACAGGCGACATCTCTTGGCTACCAAGGAGTGTTTCCCAGCGCAGGCTAGGTGGCTTGTGATTGAGGAGTTGTCGTTGACTGCTGGGGAGCTGGAACGGCGACCACCGCAAGGAGAGCAAACAGGACCAGCCACCCAGCCGGTGCTCGCGCAACATCAGGTGCAGGAGCAAATGCCTGTACTAGCTCTGAGACACAGTACTCGGATCTCCAATAAGCATGCCAGATTAATTGAAGAGATATAAAGTTGTCATCCGACTAATAAGTGCAGTGTTAATTAACACAAAGATGACTGCCATTTTAATAACCTGGTAAATTAGCTTGGAATTGTATTTGCCAATTGAAGTGAATTATATTGACTGATTTGAAGTGAATTATAGTGTTTTGATTTTGATTGAATGCTCAACACTATCTAAAGAAGCATTGCCATATTGTTTCATCATAGTTCTTGTTTACCTTTGATATCCCAGCAATATTTGATAAAAGGGAAAGGTGTGTTGTTACCGGATCATATGTCATGATCCTGGGGCCAGCTTCCTGTTGTTGTAATTGTTGTTGTACTCTTTTCCTACTCTCGCGAGATTCAACAAAGCGGGAGTGAGACTTGGCACGATCATGGCGTAGAGTCACTGAATGCGATCACAACAGGTTGGTCTTGTGCATTATTGTTTGTTTGTTTGTCTGTCTGTTTATATGTCAATCACCTACAGGTCACAATTTTAAAACGATCTTTACGAAACTTCACCAAATGGTAGAATTGGTCATAACGAAGAAGCTTTTTCATTTTTAGGTCAAAAGGTCAACATAGGTCAAAGGTCAACAACTTCGTCAAATTTATAAAATTCTCAGTTTTCATCCGATTGACTTAAAATTTAAAGATTTTCACATCAGGTCACTAAATTCAAGCACTATTTATTTTTGTGGTCAACATTGGCCAAAAGGTCAACAACTTAGGTGGAGTTTATAAAATCTTACATTTTCATCCGATTGACTTGAAATTTGAACAGGATTTGCATATTCGGTCGTTTAATTCAACCACCAATTATTTTTGAGGTCTAAAAGTGAAAAGGTCAACATAGGCCAAATTTCTAAAATCATAAATTTTCATCTGCTTGACTTGAAATTTGAAGAGTATTTGCATACTTGATCATTTAATTCAACCACCAATAATATTTTTTAGATCAACATCCAAAAGGTCAGCCTAGGCCAAAAGGTCAACATATGGCAAAAGGTCAACAATGGCCAGAGGTCAACATTGGCCAAAGGTCAACTGCATTGCTACATTGCTTTGAGCAGATCTGGAAGGGATCATATTCTTGTCCAACAACTGGAACATGTCATTCAATGCAGGAAAAAGGAAAAGCTTCCATTCCCATCTTATTGCGTTAATGTGAACTTATGAAAATCCATATGACTCTTACCGACGATCCCTTTGGGTGGCGATACCTTTGGGCTAATGAACTATGGTAATGCCCGGTGGAGATCTCTCCCGAAAGGTGCTCAACTAACTCAGCTATCCACTTCCACGATCAGACACCGAAAGACGTCCAGTCCCTTAAACCTCTCGGCCTAATCATCAACCAGGGCCTCTCCTTTTCTACCACATATCAAAGCTGGTTTCCAAAACCAGAAATGTACTGACTATCATGTCAAGTCTTGCCTTGATAAATTTGAGTTAATCTTCTAGATGGGTTTGTGCCCCCACTTCACACCTGTGTCTCCTCAATGCTGTGAACTCCATCGCTCTCAACCAAATTGGAATCTCCAACCAAAATAAGAGGCACAGGATCTGTTGCTGTCTCATCACAAACAGGTTTATGGCCTCTCTGTTTATTATGGACTCGCTTTTGTCTTACGCTCCCCGCTCTTTCATCCTTCTGTCTCTCCAGGTATACACACGCTCTCTGGGTAACCACCTGTTTATTATTCTTCCAAATCCAGGTTTACTTCTCATCTCGACACCCTTGTTCCTCATTTCTCTCACTTCTAGAATCAACAACATGAGTCACTACCATCCCATGCTTCCTCCTCCAGGGCCTCAAGATGGCAGGTAATGCCATCTCTTGCAAATTTGTGTGCATGTGTGTGCGTTTGTGTGGGCATACACTGTATTTACATGATATTTACACGTTTTTTTTTTTTTCAACAAAATGAGCCATTTTGAATTTGGTGCGCCTTACATTATTGGAAGCATATGTGGAAGTGTAGTGATTCTTCACTCGTGTTATTGATCTCTTATTTTCCCCAGCCATATAATTTATGCTACATTATTTGGTGCAATTTTTGGGAGATTTCTTAAGGAAAATGTGACTGTAACAGTACATTATTCTATACGTCATAACCCACGTGATTAGAATTATGACACAAATACAGAAGAGGAGTGATTCATCAATCATTCCCCTGCATCTCTCACCCATTCACTCTTGTTTTCCAACCCTTCCTTTACTCCATTTATGCTGACAATTTTTATTCAAGAATTTATCAGTTGGACTTTGTGCGAACTCTAAATAAAGGTGTGCCTTTTATCATGGAGTACGGTATAGAGGGATGATCACAGAAAAAAATGGCCACCACATCAAATGTGTACAAAGTGATATGCTGAGAAGATAATATAGAGTGAGGATATAAGCTTTAAAAAAACCATACCTTTTATTCTCCATTGTTTTCTGAACTACCAAGACTTAAAAATCCACCACAATACATTGGTAAAGTATCACATTGGTAGATAGCGAAATCGCCAAATTGTACAATTGTAAAATATGTCTATTTTTGGTGCTGATGAGAGGTTTGCATTTTTCGGTGTAGCCTTTGTAATTCTGCTGTCGAAGTCTTCTCGAACAGTAGATTGTGATACTTTTCAGTTTTCACCTCTGCACTCTAGAGGTTGTTGGTGATGTTACTGGCAGTTGTTTTTTGGGTTTTTCGTCACAACTCTGATGATTTTTCTGTCGTCAAGTGCAGTTATGTTCCTTGGCTGGCCTGGCCATTGTCTATTGCTAAGTACACTAGTGGTTTCTTTCTTTATCAAGATATTCCAAATTGTTGTATTTTCAATGCCCAATTTTTGTGCGATGCTTCTAATTGAATTATTTTGTTTTTCTCAGCTTCCAAATTCTTTGTTTTTCTTTCATAGACTGTTCTCTGATCTTCATGTTGGTTTATGCCGACTGACTCCAAAGGCAGACTCCCAATGGAAAAGCAAAAGTTAAAACCAAGACGAGACATTCACAGCTCTTTTATGTGTGAACGATCAATGCAACAAAAAACACCGGTCAGTCATCTGTTCCAATACTTATGCTTACCTAAAATGGGGGGACTGAACATACAAAGTGCTATTGTTCTGCAATGGTAAAACACATATTTATAGAAATACCAATAAATAAAAGATGACCTTCTGTACTCTTGCCTCATATTCATATTTTGATCTCAAATCATCCATCCAAAAACCATCCATCCATCCAAAAAGATCCATCCAAAACCTTGATTTTTCTACCCCCGTTAATTCACCCCAGATCCACTTTTTTGAAATACCGACTTCTTTCCTGGAAGTCTTAACAGTGTCCATGTGTTTTTTTGTTTTGTTTGTTTTTACCTCTACCCCCCCCCCACCCTTCCCAAGCCTCCTTCCCCCCCAGCCCTCTTCCTCCCACAGATCTACCGATGTCCCTGCTCTCCATCTTGTCTCCCACTCCCTTTATCATATGTTTCATGTTTTATGTGTCAGTTTGTCATTTTGTGATCAATGTTAGCCCTTACACTAGCCTCGATCTTGTATACAAAAAAAACAAACCAAAAAAATCTAATTTCTTGAGTATTGAGTATTAACTTCTTGAGTTAATTGAGTATTAACTAACTAACACTTTCTTGAGTATTAACTTCCTCTCTCGTCGTAGTCAACGTGTGGCCCTGAATGGGTTTCTCTCATCTCCTCTTCCTGTTCAGGCTGGAGTTCCCCAAGGCAGTGTTCTGGGCCCTGTGCTCTTTCTGGTCTTCATCAATGATCTCTCTGACTCTCTTGAAAATCCTCTCTATCTCTTTGCTGATGACTCCACTCTCTGCCGCTCCATTCCTAATCCCTCAGATCGGCAGTCTGCAGCCTCCTCACTCTCTGCAGACCTGGACAAAATCACAGACTTGGCAAACAAGTGGAACATGTCTTTCAATCCTGACAAATCTCACACGCTTACGATGTCTCTCCGAAAAGACCGACTGGAAAACCCTCTCATCTACTTTCTAAATAATCCTCTCCAAGAAGTTCTGTCACTCAAGCTTTTGTGTCTCACTATCTGCCATGATCTTTCCTGGGAAAACCACATTTCCAAGCTGGCCTCCAAAGCCAGTCGCCGACTGGGCATCCTCCGTCGTGCGAAGTCCTTCCTTGGCACACCTGAGCTCCTCACCACATACAAGGCTTTCATCCGCAGCTCAATGGAATACTGCTCTCCCCTCTGGGCCGGTGCTCCTGCCTCACACCTAGCTCGTCTTCACGCTGTTGAAACCAAAGCGTTCAGAATCATTGGAATCTCCTGCGATGAAGCTACCTCCAAGGGCCTTTCACTTACTCACCGCAGGCAGGTTGGTGGTCTTTCCGTCTTCTACCGACTCCTCTCCGGCCTTGCTCCCCCAGCTCTCTCTGGGCTCTGTCCCCCAAATATTCCTGTAGGTCGCACAAGATCTGCCTGCAACCCTCTTATGGTAAAACTGCCAAAATCAAGATTCTCTGCTCACCTTCACTCCTTCATTCCTCTTTTCTCCCACCTCTGGAACAAACTCCCTCACTCTCTTCAATCCCACTCCTCCCTCCAGGTCTTTAAAACGGCTGTTCACCACCATCTCTTATCTTCCCCAATCCAAAACCTTGATCTTTTCTACCCCCGCTAATTTCACCCCAAATCCACTTTTTTGAGGTGACTTTTGTCTTCTTTCCTGGAAGTCCTTGGTGTCCTTGTGTTTTATACCTATCCTGCCTCCCCCCAGGCCCTCTGCCTCCCACACATCTCCCGATGTCCCTACCCTCAAATGTTGTGTTTGTGTGCTTCCTCCCCTTCTCTCCCCATCTTGTCGACCGCTCCCACTTTTATATACTTTGTTTACTTGTTTGTTTGATTTGTTTGTTTGATAAATGTTAGCTCTTTCACGAGCCTCGACTCTGTATACAAAAAAAAAAAAAAAAAAAAATCAATATTTAATAACAAATTAGACTTCCCTGTTCCAATACCTATAGAGGGCACTGTATATCTTTACTGTTTGCTTATCAATGCTGTTTGTGTGTAGTTGTCGCTTCAGTAGCCCATTGTCAGCATATTACCCTTCTATCCCCTGTCATGTAGCTCTTTGACGATCCCAGATGTTGGACAGCAGCAAATTTGGATTAAAAGTACCTTTTGCAATGGAACCTAAATGTGCACACACTAATGAGTAGATATACTTGATTAAATCTCAAATTCGAATGATGCTTCTTAGAACAAGTTAGCTATTGTGAAACAACTTTTCCTGATCGTGGTTTATTACCCAGTGTGCATAGCGCAAAGGGGGATTAAGCAATTGGTTCACTCTGTCTGTCTGTCTGTCAGTCAATTTCTATGATTGAGGAACTATTCAATCTCAATTAAATTCTATTTATTCATCACTAGAACACGAATGGGAGCATGAAGCGTCTTTGGGCTTCTTGAAAAGCGCTATATAAAATAAATGTATTATTATTATTATTATGAAATGGAACAGAAACCTGCAGTTTAGCAGTACTTTGGCTCTGGATTTGGCGAATTGCACGGCGTCTCGTCCCAAACACGCATATGTACAATGCGGTCAATCAATTGCTTTAGTCTGCCTGCCTTGCAATGAGAAATTGAAAACCATTCCAAACAGGAAACTTACTGTTTTTAGGGACATCATAAAGGACAAACAAGAGGCATGAAGAACCAATGTAACATGTTAAATAAGGTGGTGTAAAAGAGGATGCATCATCGGCGGAAAAGCTCAAAATAAATGTTTTTTGGGGGTTTTTTTGTACAGCTTTCCAAAAGGTTTTTTTCATTTCACTGAATTTTGTACTTTAACAGTGGAACACAAATTCTTGTCACTTCCAAAACCCCTCAATTTAGCACTTCTTGGGCATATCTCCACGCCGTCTTGACCAATCAAATTTTACATGCACTCTGAGGGTGGAGTTGGCAGAAGGTTTGGCTCTGGATTGTTCCGTGTGACCCATCAGCCTCGTATGGTTACCATCGAGCCTGGTGTTCCAAGTTCATGAACGAAGCTAATATTGATCGTGCTCAGAAATGCAAGGCAAGTGTTAAATAGACCCTTCCCATGTCCTTTTTCTCAAGGCTGTGCTACGCTACCTGTTCTACGCTACGTGGTCTACGCTACGTGTCCTACGTACGTGTTCTACACTACGTGTTCTACGTACGTGTTCTACGCTACGTGTTCTATGAACTCGAGTTACAACTGCAGTTTCGTTCACTTCACCCCTATCCTATTGGCTGGAACCATGTTGATTACATTGTCAGAGAAGAAAAATAAGAAGAAGAAGAACCACCACCACCACCACGTAGTCAGGATTTGTTGGAATATTTGTGTGGTGGGACCCAACTACAAACTATCATCCAAGTGCTGATGCAGGAGTTTCATTCATCACAGAGAAGAACACCGTTTGATCGGTGAAGGGATGATCACCTTGCCTTGGATCGTTATACATGGACAACAAAGTTCAAATATTTTGTTAATTTGTTCATTGTGTTCTTTGATTGGATCAGATCGAGTGGATCAGACTCGGCAACGGTTGCTCGAGTGAGATGTGCATGGAAGAAGTTTCGGGAACTGAGTGGCATGCTGATGAGGAGGGGAGTGTCGTTGAAGCTGAAGGGAAAGGTGTATGCTGCATGTGTGAGAGTGTTATGATTTATGGGAGCGAGACATGGGTAATGAACGTAGAACAGCAACGCAGGCTGGAAAGGGTGGAAATGTGAATGGTTCGGTGGATGTGCGGAGTACCATTGAGAGAGAGGAAGACAAATGATGAATTGCAAAAGATGATGGGAATAGAGCCTGTGATTGGTGCTGTGAAGAGGAACAGGTTGAGATGGTTTGGTCATGTGTTGAGGAAGGATGAAAGTGACTGGTTGAGAAGAGTGATGGAAATGAATGTAGAAGGAAGTAGAGGACGGGGAAGACCGAGAAAGACTTGGCTGAAGATGGTGGAAGAAGTAATGCGGGCAAGGGGGTTAACAAGGAGAGATGCAGAAAATAGGGCAAGATGGGGAAGATTGTCATGGGGACCGCAAGGCTAACCCCCACTCTAGCAGGGAAAATGGCCTTAAAATGCATGTTGTGTTGTTGTTCATTGTGTTCTTTCTTCTAATCCAAGTTTCTACACTAAACCTGAATTGGCCTCCAATCACATAAGCTTTAAATACTGCACAGCATATTTGGAATACGAATATACCTTTGCGCTTACCCCTGACCTCCAGATCATGTTCGACAAGGAGAACAACAAACAATGAGCAACAAGAATCAACAACAGCCACTTGACATTCATGGAAGTCCTTCCAAGTGGGAGACGAGGTAGATGAGTCAATCAGAATAACTTTCTATACTCCGCACCTTTTGAGATACTCCACGGTGTATGTCATGTTGGATCCCGTACTCCACCTGGGAGGCTCCCACGTCACATGATGCCACATGTTGGTGGACTCGAATCGAACCTTTTGAGGTGTATACTCAGGATGGACACAAGAACCTGGGGAAGCAAAACAAAACAATTGTGCTGAGCTATTTCAAAGCAGTAAGAGTCATATCTTTTTTACGTAGACATGTGATTTCCAAAGTGCGAATGACAGCAGGATAAACTCCATTTGCTTTCGTAAAACATAAAAAGTAGATATGTCCCCAAAGCAAGAAATGAATCCACGTTATTGGTTGCTCTAGTGTAATAATTGCCAAGTTTACAAGAAAACAAAAGGACACAAAGAACTGATTTGCCTGATCAATACACCTCAATCACAAATTGAATAAAATTCTGCTATTCCTTCCTTTTAAATCGATTATTACGACCATAGCATAGCTTCCATGTATAAAATACCAACTTGAATAACTTCGTGTCCACTAAATACTAAAATAGCAACAATTATTTGGCCTACTTTCATCAATGGAATGGTTTTGGCCTACATCATTTCATTTAATGAGGAACACACACCTGGAGTGTTCAAAAAGGTTTTTACGAACGAGATTCTCGCAATAGTCCAGTGTGCGTGCACTTTGAGAAGGAGGAACTTTAAAAGTTTTATAAACACGAAATTTCAGGAAGTTTTGTTCCAAAATGTATTACAATGCTAACGAAGGAATTGGTGTTATTATATTCTTTCAATGTGAGAATTTTTTGTTCTTCACTTAGCTTCAGATATTTTCATCAGTTAATCAACCTGGATAAAAAAAAACATGGAAAAGAACAAATACAGAACCTTCTTTGGTGGCTCTTTCTCGTAATAGGACTCATAAACAAAAAAAGAGAGATAAGGCCTGTACTTCTCGCTCCGTCATATCAAAACACGGAATATAGTTTGACTCACTTTTTACTGGGGAACACAGGAGCGCAAAGTAGAGGCAGCGTGACAGTGCTTCGGGCACTCCAAGGCATTTATTCCTCAGCATGGTCGCCCGGACCCCAACAACACGCGTGTGCGTTGCATCAAGGCATGGCCTCCCCGGCTGCTTGTGGCTCCACTGAACGTCGATCAGGATGCGGTGCCTTGCAGCAAGTCTCGTGTGGAAGTGAATGAGTCAGTGAGCTTCTGGCTTTTTCAACCTTCCGGTGAACTTACTGCGATTTACGGCGTCTTTTTCACCACATTCCAGGGATTACTGTTCAATTTCACTTCCTCTTTCTATTTCACTCGAGATAACTCAAACTTCACTCTTCATACCTGCTAGCTTTATCCAGGAGATTTTCGTGAAGTAAAAGGTTTTCTCCAGAAAGAAATAACATTCCAGCTTCACACACCAAGGAGTTACTTCGTAATCTCAAGAAGTCCGTTCATTGTAATTTCGTTTACCTGGGAAACATTTCTGTGCAACATTGTAGCAATGCCACAAAGTTACCTTGTTTTGCTTCTTTCTGGGTTTTACACACCTGCTTGCGACAAATTCACAGAAATGTACAGGCAACTGGTTGTGTTGTCCAATACACGCCTGAGTTCGTTGCAGGTAACCGCAAAGTTAGCTGCCGGTGGTTGACCAATAAATAGTATGTGGTTGTACCTCCAACCAGAACATTTCTGGTGCGTGTATGTTTGTTTATATGTATATATGTGTACCTTTTATTCAAGTAATAAGGAGTACAGTACAGGGAAAATATTAAAACTTCATTTATATTTCAAGGTATTCCCTGCTACACGTACAGGTTTGCCCCATCAATTTGGCGGCACTTTGATGCCACGACGTGGAAACATTTGGGATGGGTACGCAGCCATTTCAGCACACGTGCTTTGGCATCTTCATTTGTAAAGCTAATGTCACCGAGATGTTCTTTGAGTGGTCCAAAGAGGTGAAAAGTCTGGACTGCATGTTGAATGATTTGGATCATCCCAACCCACCTCCACACGAGTGATTCCAATCACATTTACCGTGTGTGGACGAGCATTACCATGCAGTAAATATGCATATACATTCCTGAGGATATCCCGAAGACTCAACAGCTCAGTGGGCTGTCATTGCGTAAGTGATGAATGAGGTCCCGAGTTGAGTCAGAACTTTTTCACACAAGCCCCATGCAGGAATTCATTCCTATTCAATAAATATACAGACTTGGCATTTAATATGGAATTTTTTTTTCTTTCTTGACTTGGGTTTACTTTCTGAACTCAGTATATCAATCTGGTGACTTTCTTTTACCCTTCGGTGATGTCTTTGTTGAAAGAACCATGTCACTGATTGTCGTTCACAGCAAGAAGTCAATAACAGGATTATATCACAGGTGGCGTGACAAAATGTAAAGACAGGTACATTTGACGATTGGCTTCACAATCGGGTATATAAGGGTTGTTGCGTTCTGTATTAGTGGAAAACAACTGCTGCACATCGACAAAAGTTATTGCCGCTTCCTCTGGAGATGGTCCGTCAACTTGAGAATGCTGTTTGTCATGGAGTGGTGGCTTTACGAAATTCTGGCATGAAACAGCGTGCTATTGCTCGGCAGTATGGCATCACTCAAGGTCAGGTGTCAAAGATCCTGAAACGAAATGCTCAGAGGGGTGTCCCTACTCCAATACCGAGGCCAGGATGTCCACGCAGAACCACAAGGAGAGATGATCGCCAGCTGCACCGGTTAGTCTGCAATGGCCGTACCAATTCAGCTAATCGGCTTAGGGCTGAGTGGCAGCAACTGACAAATGTGCCTGCATCCAGAAGGCTAGTCAACCAACGACTGGTTCAAGCAGGCTATCGTGTCAGGCGTCCCCTGAGAAAGCCACGCCTGACAAGACAACACAGCCAGCGCCGATTGCAGTGGGCCAGAGAGCACCGTCAATGGCAGCCAGGACACTGGAATCAAGTGACCTTCAGTGACAAGTCTAGATTTCTGGTCTATCGTCAAAATGGCAGCGTCCGAGTGCGCAGACAAGTGCAGGAAGCCCACAACGAAGATTGTATAGTGCCAAGAGTCCAAGCTGGAGGTGGTGGGGTTACCGTTTGGGCTGCTTTTCATGCAGGGGGCAAAACTGACCTGGTTGTTCTGAATGGAAACCTAAACCAGTTCAAGTACAGGGTCATTCTGGAAGAAACATTGCTTCCATTTGCTCGTGCAGCCTTTCGAGGAAATGTTGTCTTCCAAGATGACAATGCACGGCCTCATCGTGCTCGCATGATCCAACACTTTCTTGCTGACCGTGGTGTAGAGCATATGGAGTGGCCTGCCATGTCCCCGGATATGAATCCGATAGAGAACTTGTGGGCAGAATTAACGCGTCAAATCGACAACTTGGCCCAGCAGCCTACCTCTGTGCGTGAATTGCAGCAGACTATTGTCACTGCATGGCAAGCGATTCCTGTCCAAACCTTGGCAAACCTCGTGAACAGCATGCCTCAACGTGTATGTGCTCTCCTGAATGCTCGTGGGGGTTACATGAAGTATTGAACTGTAATTTTACTGTCCATAATCCCAGTCATAATTTAGCTTTTGTTTTTGTTGAAATTTTTTTTGGCTCATGTGTAAAATAAAGAGATACTTCTGGAAAACGTACAGAAGTTTAACACAGTACTGTCCATGAATTGAGTTCGATATCAGTTTACATCACTTTCAAGGATCAATTTATTTGCTTCGAAATGTCAAATGTGGTGTTTGTTTCTTTTAAAGGTCACATCAACAAAATCTAGAATAATTTCAACATAATTCCAATGAACTTTTGGTTCTAAGTCGTCTTGAAAAGTAAGTTCACCCCCACAAAAAAAATATTCCATATTAAATGCCAAGTCTGTATATATATATATATATATATATATATATATATATATATATATATATATATATATATATATATATATATATATATATATATATATATATATATCTTTATATATATATATATATATATATATATATATATATATATATATATATATATATATATATATATATATATATATATATATATATATACAGTCATCCCTCGCTATATCGCGGTTCACTTTTCGCGGCTTCGGTACATCGCGGGTTTTTTTCGCGAGTATATGTAAAATTATATCGCGGATTTTTCGCTATATCGCGGGATTTTGCGGTATAAATGTATTTTTATATACTATTATTTTAAATATTTTTGTGGTAAAATAAGCATTTTCTAGCCTAAAAAATTAAAAAACGTAAAAAAATAAGAAAAATACAGTATTTAAAACATATTACAAGAAATAAAATACTGTACATAGTGTACAGTAGAAGAGTAGACAAAGAGACAAAGAGTCGTGCGTATGGAAAACGCAGATGCGGCAGCTTCCACTTGCGCTAGTTACCCACGTAATGGGTAACTGTAATGCTCTTTCTGGCTGTGTAGTACATTCATCATCGTCATCACCTTCATCGTCATCAGTAATGCACAGCTAATTCATCATCATCTTCATCACGCAAGTTGTTGTATTGAAGAGCCGGGGCTCTTGCTTGATACGGACGAAATGACGGGCAAGACACAAACTCGTCCGAGAAGATATTTATTCTCAAAACCAACTCGGGAACACTGAAAAGCCCGTTTATCGGGCTGCATTATAAAGCACAACCCGAAACCGAAACCGAAAGCCATGCCTCTCAAGCGTGGCGTGCTTGGTGGTTACGTGATCAACAGGTGTAGCTGATTATACCCGCACGCGCGGCACGCTTTGGCGGTCACGTGACCAGCCATCCTGGCGCCGGGGATCCCCGCCGGTGACGTCACCGGCTGGAGCAAGGAGATTCTAATGCTGGTCTTGCTTGGGAAACCCATGGGTCGCTACAGTATCTTCAATGGTGAGTACCCATTAGAATTTTATATGTTGTTAAAATTACGTATGTTTAAGAGTGTAAAAAGTGTTTAAGAGTATAGGAAGTGTTTATAAGAGTATGGGAAAGGTTAATAAGAGTGTGGGAAAGGTTAATAAGAGTGTGGGAAAGGTTAATAAGAGTGTGGGGAGGGTCATAAAGCTTTAAAATATATATAAATAATAAAATAAAAATATGGTCGCTACTTCGCGGATTTTCGTCTATCGCGGGGGGTTCTGGAACGTAACCCCCGCGATAAACGAGGGATCACTGTATATATATATATATATATATATATATATATATATATATATATATATATATATATATATATATATATATATATAATGCCAAGCCTCCCCTCCCCCTCCCCAACGTAGACGATATATATATATATATACATACACTAGCAGAAGTACCCGGCATTGTCGGGCGGGAAAGGGGAGGGGGAGGGGGAAGGGGAGGGGAGGGGAATGGGGGAGAGGGGAGGAGAGGGGGGGGGGGAGAAGAGGGAGGAGGGTGAGGGGAGGGGGGAAGGGGGAGGGTAAGGGGGGAGGGGGAAAGGGGAGGGGGTAGGGTGTAGGGGGAAGGGAGGGGGTAGGGTGGAGGGGGAAGGGGAAGTGGAGGATGGAAAGGGGAGGGGGAAGGGGAGGGGGGAGGGGAGGACGGAGGGGGGTGGGGAGGGGGAGGGGAGGGGGAAGGGGAGGGAGGGGAGGGGGGAGGGGGGAGGGGGGAAGGGGAGGAGGAGGGGGAGGGGAGGGGGAGGAAGAGGGGGGAGGGGAGAGGTGTGGGAGGGAGGGGGAGGGGAGGAAGGGGGAGGGGAGGTGTCGGGAGGGGACGGGGGAGGGGAGGGTGAGGAGAGGGAGGGGGAGGGGAGGGGGGGTGGGAGGGTAAGTGGGGAAGGGGGGAAGGGGAGGGGGTAGGGTGGAGGGGGAAGGGAGGGGGTTGGGTGGAGGGGGAAGGGAGGGGGAAGGGTAGGGTGGAGGGGGAAGGGAGGGGGTAGGGTGGAGGGGGAAGGGAGGGGGAAGGGGGGGGAGAGGGGAGGAGGGGGAGGGGAGGGGGAGGAAGAGGGGGGAGGGGAGAGGAGTGGGAGGGAGGGGGAGGGGAGGAAGGGAGAGGGGAGGGGTCAGGAGGGGGAGGGGGAGGGGAGGGGAGGGGGAGGGGGAAGGGGAGGGGGAAAGGGGAGGGGGTAGGGTGGAAGGGGAAGGGAGGGGTTGGGTGGAGGGGGAAGGGAGGGGAAGGGGAGGGTGGAGGGTGGAGGGGGAAGGGAGGGTGTAGGGTGGAGGGGGAAGGGAGGGGGAAGGGGAAGGGGGGGGAAGGGGAGGACGGAGGGGGGAGGGGAGGTAACATTACATTACACACACACAAACTGTGTGTTATGTTCAATGGTCTGGCAGCGGGGATGGAACATCACGTGATCGCTCTGAGCGAATCAGCGCGCTGCTCTGCCACCGGCTCAGATTCCGTGTATAATATTCCTCGCTGAAAAAAAATCTATGTGAAACATGCTACTATCTATGCAAAATCATGCTAAATCATGCTGAATGCTAATCATGCTAAAATCTATGCTACTTGTTGTGAGTTTATGGCGGCAAGGAACATCACGTGATCGCTCTGAGCAAATCAGCGCGTTGCTCTGCCACCGCCTCAGATTCCGTGTATAATATTACTCGCTGAAAAAAAAATGGATCTAAAGATGAAAGAAAAAAAACCTATGTGGTGTGAATGGCAATGTTCCTCGCTGAAATGTGAAAAAACGCAATCGCTTTTCGCTCTGAATTACGTGCGAACGCGTAACTGTGAGTTTTTGGCGGCAAGGAACATCACATGATCGCTCTGAGTGAATCAGCGCGCTGCTCTGCCACTGCCTCAGATTCCGTGCGTAATATTCCTCGCTGAAATGCGCTGAGGTAAAAATATGGTAAAAAAATATTATGAAATATTTTTTTTTAGGTCGGCCATGTTCTTCCCAGGCTCAATGGCCATGTCTATGCCAAATATCAAGCACGTGAGCATCTCCGTTTAGGAGTCTATCGGTAACATTACACACATACACACACACACACACAAACTGTGTTATATATATATAGATATACAGACTTGGCATTTAATATGGAATATATATTTTTTCTTGACTTGGGTTTACTTTCTTAACTCAGTATATCAATCTGGTGAGTTTCTTTTACACTTTGGTGATTTATTTGTTAAAAGAACCATGTCACTGATTGTCTGTCGCAGCAAGAAGTCAACAACAGGATTATATCACAGGTGGCGTGGCAAAATGTACGGACAGGTGCATTTGACGATTGGCTTCACAGTCGGGCACACAAGGGTTGTTGCGCTCTGTATTAGTGGAAAACAACTGCTGCACGTCTCCAAAAGGTATTGCCGCTTCCTCTGGAGATGGTCCGTCAACTCGACAATGCTGTTTGTCATGGAGTGGTGGCTTTACGAAATTACGGCATGAAAGAGCATGCTATTGCTCGGCAGTATGGCATCACTCAAGGTCAGGTGTCAAAGATCCTGAAACGAAATGCTCAGAGGGGTGTCCCTCCTCCAATACTGAGGCCAGGACGTCCCCGCAGAACCACAAGGAGGGATGATCGCTAGCTGCACCGGTTAGTCCGCAATGGCCGTACCAAGTCAGCTAATCGGCTTAGGGCTGAGTGGCAGCACCTGACAAATGTGCCTGTATCCAGAAGACTGGTTCAAGCAGGCTATCTTGCCAGGCTTCCCCCTGATAAAGCCACGCCTGACAAGACAACACCACCAGCGCCGATTGCAGTGGGCCAGAGAGCACCGTCAATGGCAGCCAGGACACTGGAATCACGTGATCTTCAGTGACGAGTCTAGATTTCTGGTCTATCGTCAAGATGGCCGCGTCCGAGTGCGCAGACAAGTGCATGAAGCCCACAACGAAGATTGTATAGTGCCAAGAGTCCAAGCTGGAGGTGGTGGGGTGACCGTTTGGGCTGCTTTTCATGCAGGGGGCTAAAACTGACCTGGTTGTTCTGAATGGATTCCTGAACCAGTTCAAGTACAGGGCCATTCTGGAAGAAACATTGCTTCCATTTGCTCATGCAGCCTTTCGAGGAAACTTTGTCTTCCAAGATGACAATGCACGGCCTCATCGTGCTCGCATGATCCAACACTTTCTTGCTGACCGTGGTGTAGAGCATATGGAGTGGCCTGCCATGTCCCCGGATATGAATCCGATAGAGAACTTGTGGGCAGAATTAACGCATCAAATCGACCACTTGGACCAGCAGCCGACCTCTGTGCGTGAATTGCAGCAGGCTATGGTCAATGCATGGCAAGCGATTCCTATCCAAACCTTGGCAAATCTCGTGAACAGCATGCCTCAACGTGTACGTGCTTTCCTGAATGCTCGTGGGGGTTACACGAAGTACTGAACTGTAATTTTACTGTCCGTAATCCCAGTCGTAATTTAACTTTTGTTTTTGTTAAAAAATTTTTTGGCTAATGTGCAAAATAAAGAGATACTTTTGGAAAACGTACAGAAGTTTAACACTGTACTGTCCATGAATTGAGTTCGATATCAGTTTACATCACTTTCAAGGATCAATTTATTTGTTTCGAAATGTCAAATGTGGTTTTTGTTTCTTTTAAAGGTCACATTAACAAAATCTAGAATAATTTCAACATAATTCCAATGAACTTTTGGTTCTAAGACATCTTGAAAAGTAAGTTGACCCCCACAAAAAAAATATTCCATATTAAATGCCAAGTCTGTATGTATATATTATGGATCCGGGGGACGGCACTCCCGTTAGCAAGGGGGGGTTAATCCCCTTGTCCTGTTAAGCTGGCCGTCCGACCGGTTCTGGTACTTGAAGGCGCTCTTTTGCGGGGTGGGATTGATCAGGGTTATTGGTCCAGGTATTATCCCGTATACCTTTATCAATCCCTCTGCAAAACAGGGAGACAAGTACCGCTCGAACCACGGACAAGATGGTATTTGCTGAGCGGTTTAGCAATCCGCGGTTCGAGCCGTTATCAATTGACTAAACCCGATTAAAAGCGGTTCGGCCAAAATCGCGCCACAGGTACTCAATTGACAGAAATCACGAAAGCGATCGGATGAGAATGAAATCAAAGAACAAGGAGGAACAGGTATTTATTAACTATTTACACAAAACCAAAGAAAGAGAAACGAAAGTAATTTACAGAAGAGAAAGCAGATACACAGGGCAGTTCTTAACTATTCAGGCTTAACTTATCCCCAGGACAATACAGACAGAACGAACACACTTACACGAATGGGAGAAAATGGCAATGGTAGGAAATGGCTGGAAGAGGGACACGGTCCAAGAAGCTGGCGGGCAGGAAGGTCTGGGGCCGGTGGCATGACGTTGAGGTCCCGCTCGTACGTCCACGCTCCGGTTCAGCGGCGAAAAGCGGCCGGCAGCTCCGTGTCTCGTTCACGCATGGATAATGTGAATATCTGCCCGGTATTGTCGCCGTCAACAGACCCAACTCTCCTGCCTCACAACTCTGCCGTGCTCATCTCTCGTGCTCGTCGGTGCTCCTCTCTCCATTCTCTCTCATGAACCTCCTCTCACACGTCTCTTGAAGCAGTCCCTTCCAGTCGCTTTTATCACTCGTCTAGGAATCAAGCCGCCGGCTGCGAGGGCACGCCTACCGGGTCGCTCACCGCGGTGCTGGTTGGCTGTTAGGGCTGGCCGACTCCACCTCCGATCATGATGACGTGCCACGCCCGTGATTTGGCGGCTCCTCCCCCCTTCTTCTCCGAGATGAGCACATGGGCAATGGCGTCTTGCGGGATAGAAAACCATTCGTACTGCTTTTGAAGGGAGCGAAAGGGACCTATCTTATTTGATTAATGCAACATAGAGTCAAACTATTGGAAACACAGCCTTACCTGAAACACATAATAATGAAATAACTATGAAGAGGGCCTATGGTTCGCTACGTGTTGCGATGTGGACTAAGACGACCTTTGACCTTTACAAGAAATGGAGGTATTTACAAAGAGAATTATTTACAAAGGGTATATTTACAACACTTTACACAGTGCAGGGTTCTCAAAACCCCAACAATATATATATATATATATATATATATATATATATATATATATATATTGTTACAGACACGGCTAGGATGTTGTTTGCCGAGCGGATGGCCGCCGCGCCCGAACAGTTACCCCGACTAACCCGATTCCTGAACGTTGGCCAAAATCGCGCCACAGATATTCAATAGGGAAAAGACAAAGGCGACACGGATGTGAAGAAGAAGAAGGAGACAAAAAGGTTTGAAATACGCTTATTATTTATTACTATTTACAGGATTGAAAGAAACCAAGGAAGAAGGAAAGATAAGAAAATAAAGCAGAAAGAGGGACGGACCAGAAAGACACAGTGAGAATACTAGCTTAACTAAACAGGCTTAACTTATTACCCAGGACAGAACAAACAAAACAAACTCACGTACGCAAAAGGATGGAAGGGCAGGAATCGTTTGGAGGGATGAGCAGGTGGGATCACAGGGCACAGCGAGCAGGTCCACTCCGGGTGGGAAGCGAGGAGCCGGCAGCTCCTTGTATTCGGCTTTACACCGCACACCGGCAGGGTCACTCGCTGCCCCGTCAGGGCTTCACACGGCTGGTTGAAACGGGGCTGGTTGAAGCGGCTCTTTGTCAAAGGCTTTTCGTATCTCTCACGCAACAACCACCCAAAGGCTTTCCGTATCTCTCACGCAACTCGGGTGCAACTCTCAACTCTCTCCCGGTGGACTGCCAACCCTCTTACGCACCTGGACTCATCTGCCGTATCTCTAGTGTATCTTCTCTCAGCGATCGTCGCACCCTCCTCATCCTCAAGCGCCGGTGTGACACGCCCTCCTCAGTTTCGGTACCGCCCTCCCCCCGTGCTCTGTTTCGTGACCTTGTATGGCAATCCCACGGGCTTGTCTCCTTATTTGGGCATGGCGCCGACGGCACGCCCCTCGTGGCGAGCCACGGGCTTGTTTCCTTATTTGGGCATGGGGCTGAACAGCCCCGCCCTTCGTGGCGCGCCCTGGGCTTGCCTCTCCCTGGCGACCCCGCCCCTCCTGTTTGAACAGCGCACGGAGCACATATTCACTATAGCAGCGAAATGAGAGGGCGCGCACCCCACGCTTGTGAACTGCTTTACCCAGAGATGGAGAGTTTGGCTGGGAAATGGAATTATTGAAGGGGAGCTATACTTAATTGATTCATGCAATGGAGTATTCATTAATGGAAGACAAAGCCTTAGCCTAATACACAGAATAAGGAAATAAACTACCAACAAGGAGGAAATCTATGATTGGCTAACGTGAGTGCTTATGAAATAACTACGGAACGACCTTTGACCTTTATACACAGACTGGAGGCAGTAGGGTCCAGAATTAAGCAATAATAAAAAAAACACAATAAAAAAACACAATCCTCATATCCACAACACTGCACCCTCCTCCTCTTAGGCACGTCCCGGGCCTCTTACCTTAACTTTTAGTGTGGCACGTAGGTGTAGTTCCCTCTACATTTAACCTGACCCTGAGTGTGACAGTTTTAAAACATAAATAAATATGTCCCGCTGCTCCATTGCACCCTGCCTAACAGACTCACGCCCATAGCTAACCGAATTGCGGAATGGTCTTCAAACTATACATTTACGGTGGGGGGCGCATTATTTACAATGACTACTTTATTTACAATATGCAACCCAGGACCTGTGATCGTTCTTTTGGGGGGGGGGGAGACAGTCTGCCCTGCATCGATGCACCAGGAAGCACCCAAAAACGCACCAAGGCACCCTCAAGCACCAATCGGTGCACAGTCATCACTGTTCATGAATAAAAATAAAAACAACAAACCCTGGTGCTGGTCTTCGTCTTCGGCTCCCTCTGCTGGCTATTGTTATTTTCCTGTGGTTGTCATCTTCTTTGCTGGCGGCCTATTTGCAATAAAATAAAATGCACCCAACGTGTCCATTTCTTTTATTTATGGCCCACAAGGGGGCCGGCTATGTATGGTTCACCTGTGGGGCATCGGTGCCCTGTGGCCAAGGTCCGCCAGCAAGATCTCAGGCCTTCACGGCCGGTTCCAGCAGAGGGGCCATGCCCCAACCCATGGGGTCCATAAGTGGTGCTCAGCCACAGACATGTGGTCCATAAGGTGGTGCATCGATGCAGACCGCTGTGGTTGCGAGAGGTTCGGGCGCCCAATGGCGGACTCACGCACGCTCCCCTCGGCACCCAGTGGCGTACAGGTCCTCATGTGGGAGACAAAGGGGGGAAAAGACAGATGAGTGAGGGGTAAGGTCACAAGGGTACACATCAATAAAGGCAATGCAAGGCGAGGTGCGTATGGAGACGGAGTGGAGAAAAGCTCATCCCTACCGTACGTCACCCCCCCTGTCACCTACACTACCCTTGCCCTTACCCCATATTTACAACAATCTACACATTTACAAATTCGTCACTACTGTCACGTCTCCCCTTATCTCTCCTACACCAAATTCGTCTTCACAATCCCTCTAACCAAAATTTGCCATCACCCAATTCATCATCAATCCTCAGAAGGAGGAAGAGATGGAACACAAAGCACAATGTCACACCCCCGTCATGATGCATCTCACATTCCAAACATCTGCACAATAAAAATAATAAAACATGGCATGGTGTGGAGTTACGGCACCTCAGGTGAGTGGATGTAGATGGTGCGAGGAGATTTCAATCCTAACTACCTTCTAAATGACATGAACACACTTTACACTACCCGGGGTCTTTCCCTGCCAATCCATTGGCCAACTTACACTATGGGTTCTAAAAACCAATTCCCATTGACCAAACTGTGGTGCTTCTCAATTTGGGGTCTCACTCCCCCGATTCATCTCCCGGTACCCTTGCACAATTTCCGGGCTGGGTCGTGTAGCTCTCCCAGCAGGTCTACCCACCTGCACACCTCCACCACTGTAGTTGCCACCCGAGATTACCTAGCTCCTCACCCTAACCTAACTAACTGGGGAAGGCCCCTCCTGGCTCTGTCACCCCTTGGTGCCCTCTGGCACTGGGCTACCCGGGTCCGTCCTCCGGATCCTCGGGCTCCATCCACAACAACTCTACCGGCTCCCAGAGCCCACCTGCGGCCTCACCTGGCCGACATCCTCACAGTGGTGGAGTGCCCAACCAACTACACACACTAACAGGCTACACGCCCAGCCATTTCCACAACACTAATGCACCCATCACTACACTCCTGTGCAACTACCCGCACCACAGATGCCAATATCCAACCACAATTTACCTGTACCCTCTACCTAACTCTTACACTACCCTCCCCGGGTATTCGTGATGGGGTCCATCCTCCTTTCCCCCATCCACTCCTTCACACCATCCACCTCACTCCACAGTTTCCACCATACTCACTCCACGACCATCCATTCCATACACCTGTTTTTCATACACCTTGTCTTCCACACAACCATTCTCCATACACCTGTCGTTGCACACCTGTGCAATCACACCTGGTGCCACCTGCACCCTCCTTCCTTCCTGGACCATTTGGTCAGCACAATACACATCACTATTACTCTCATACACTGCTCCATCCACCTGTCCAGTTGCACACCTGTGCAATCACAATACTACTCACAATCACAATCAGTTACTCATACCCTGCTCAATACACTTGAATACACCTCCAACACTCACACGGCAACATCTGAACTACCTGTTGCCCTGCTAACTTAGTGCTCCCCGTCTTCCCTTTAAACTAAGCACATACCACGTCATTATCATCCAAACTAATCTCCCTGCGTCCCCACTACAGGTATCATTGTCACTACCTAAACCTTACCGTTACCTAAGGTCATCTTCTAGGTCCCTACACACTATATCCTAACCCTCCCGGGCTAGTTTTCACTGCCAACCCCATAAAACTAGTGCTCCTTTGCCCCCGCTGTGAGAGATGGCAAAGTTGCCATCCCACCACATCGGGCATTTCTACTATCAATTTGGCTCACCAAATTCCAGCCAATTAAAAATTTGCCAATCACTACCAGTACTAATCATCTACCAATCATCACTCTGCCAATCCTTTGCCAATCATCAAATTTTGTTTTTCTAATTTCGGGGCCAAAACACTATCCTCATCATCACAGTCTACTCACGAGTGCCTCTCGGTGCGCCAATTCATCTCCAAAGCTCGGCTTCGTAAAGCCGAGCAATGAATGCGGGTTGCTTGGTGCCGGCGGCTGGATGCGTCCGACACTCGGTGAAGGGAAGGAGGTTTACCCGGGCCGAGGTCCCACGCACCATCTCGGCACAGAGCCGTCCAATGGCCCGATCTCGCCCCGCCGGAACGCCTCAACAAAAGGGGGTCGCCATGACGATCCTTCCTATTGGGCTGCCCGCTCCGCCTAGTGGAGCATGGACTCGGCCGTTCAAAGCGCGGCCCGGCGTGGATCCCGCACGGCGATACTTTCGAAACCGCCGCGGATCCCCGCGGCACGCAAAGCTGCCCGGCACGCACCGAGGGCCCGATTCGGCTATACGTCGCTCTAACCGCTAACCCGGTTACCGTCGATGCTTCACCTGCATACTCACACGCATATGCGACCCCTTTCACGCTCACCGAGCTCGGTGCTCCAACGCCGCCTGTACACCCCGCGTACTTCGTTATTGCACTCGTTCTTTCGCTCACAGACTTGGTCACACACCTGACCACCGCACACCTTTGCACACACTCGTCGTTCGCACACCTCACCAACACACGTCTTCGCGCCCCCTCCTCGGTCACCTCCTCTGTGACAACCACAGGTGTGCTCTCAATTGCACAGCCAACCACGTGCCTCACTACCAACTCCAGCGTGCATTCCCATACGCGCTCTACCATTCCAGGTGTGCATCCTTCCATTCCAGGTGTACATCCTCTCTCACCTGCCACATCCAACTCACGCTCCGTGTCACTCTCACTACTTTCACCACCACACTCGGTCGCGCACTCACCCTTACTCTCGACAGCGCACTCTTTCCTCATGCACCCATCCGTTACACACCTTTCTCGCGCATCCTCTTGCGCACTCTCTCCCGTTACACCCTCCGTAACACTCACTACAGGTGTGCACTCTCTCTTACTCTTGACAGCGCACTCTTTCCTCATGCACCCATCCGTTACACACCTCTCTCGCGCACACTCTCCTGTTACACCCTCCGTAACACTCACCACAGGCGTGCATGCTTCCGTTACATCCCCTGTAACACTCCCCACGACGCGCTTCCATGTGCCCCCCCGCACACGCGCTACGACCAACTCACTCTTGACAGCACACTCACTCCTCGGCGCGCACTTTTTCCTCACACACCCCAGAGTCGGACATTCTCACACACCTCCTCCTTCGCACTCCGTACCTGTCGCACACTTCACCAACGGCCTCTCACGAACACCCGGATCCAAATCAACCCCCAAGCTGACTGAAGCTTCCCTCACACCATATACATTTCCGAATATATCGCCACTCACCTTGGCACCTCGTCGTCGCACCTCCTTCGCCACCTGCAAACTCTTTATTTGGTTAGCAAGCACACCATCACGATTTGAGCACCGACCTTGTACATATTCCATCACCTCCTCCTTTATCTCCCTCTTAGTTTCCCTTCATCTCTTCTTAATTTCACTCACCCCCTCTTCCACCTCCTCTAATTTTTTCTTTACCTCCTTCATTTCCCGGTGCGCCCCCTCTATCTCTTCCTCTAACGCCACCTTAACCGTTTCTATGTGCGTCCTCACCTCTCGGTCCTTCGTCTCCATTACTTCTGTCACCTCTTCCAACCTCTTCGTCAACCCCTCATGTACCATCTGACATTCCTTCTGTGTCGCTATTAATTCGTTCTTGATGTCTTTTTGTGTCGCTTTTAACCCCCTGATTATTGCAGTGTTCTTTTCCACTTGGTCCACTAGTTCCTTTTGTCCCACTGTCAGCTGTTCTACTCCCCTCGTCAGACCCTCTATTCCCCCCTGTAACCTAGCCGTATTATTCCTCACCTCTTTCTCCATATGCTTCTCACCTTGCTTTACCTCCTCGCGTACCCCTGAGACCTCCTCGCGTACCCCTGAGACCTCCTCGCTTACACCTCGTCGTATTTCCTCCTTCATCACCTCCATCTCTTTTGTGGATGCCGCCCTCATCTGTCCTAATTCATCCCTTTGGGCATCCAATTTGGTTTCTACCCCGATTTTCACCTCCTCTATCTGCTCTCCCATTTGTTTAATTTCCCGGGCCGATTGCTCCCCTATTTCCCGCAATTTGTTTTCCATCTTGTTTTCTAACCCCTCTAACCCATTTTTCACCCCCTCTATCTGATTCTGCTGGGCAGCCATTCTATTTTCCACCCCCGTTAACCCATTTTCACCTCTTTTATTCCGTTGTCTAACCCTTCAAATTTATTGTCCAACCCCTTAAATTTATTTCCCATATTGTTTAACCCATCTCTTAATTGCTCACTAGTACCCCTCGCTTCGTCCCTCATTCGCTCACTATTAGCCCTCGCTTCGTCCCTCATTTGGCCTCCCATCCTGTTTTCCATCCCTTTGAAATTATCGTCTGTTTTTACCATAAAGGCCATCATCTGTTTCATAAACAGGTCCAAAATCATTGGCATCTCGGGCTCGGCTGCCCCAACCACGTGTGAAGCGCCGCCATTTTGTGCCTCTGCACCCACGGGCGCGGCTAAATTTGGTGCCGCTACACCCACGTGCGCGAGGGCGCCATTTTGCGTGCCTGACACCTCCTCAATGCTCTCCTCCATTTCTTCCCTGTGATCCTGTGTTACCCCTAACCCCTCTTCTAGCTCACCCACCTGCATCCGATCGCCTTGACTAGCCATGGCGCGATTTCAAAGTTCGGGTTTTTCTAAAACAAAATAATTTTCGGCCGCTCCAAATTTTGACCAAATTTTTTCTAGATGTTTTAAAAATTTGGTTCGGGCCTCGTATCTCACTCCCAGACACCAATTGTTACGGACGCGGCTAGGATGTTGTTTGCCGAGCGGATGGCCGCCGCGCCCGAACAGTTACCCCGACTAACCCGATTCCTGAACGTTGGCCAAAATCGCGCCACAGATATTCAATAGGGAAAAGACAAAGGCGACACGGATGTGAAGAAGAAGAAGGAGACAAAAAGGTTTGAAATACACTTATTATTTATTACTATTTACAGGATTGAAAGAAACCAAGGAAGAAGGAAAGATAAGAAAATAAAGCAGAAAGAGGGACGGACCAGAAAGACACAGTGAAAATACTAGCTTAACTAAACAGGCTTAACATATTACCCAGGACAGAACAAACAAAACAAACTCACGTACGCAAAAGGATGGAAGGGCAGGAATCGTTTGGAGGGATGAGCGGGTGGGATCACAGGGCACAGCGAGCAGGTCCACTCCGGGCGGGAAGTGAGGAGCCGGCAGCTCCTTGTATTCGGCTTTACACCGCACACCGGCAGGGTCACTCGCTGCCCCGTCAGGGCTTCACGCGGCTGGTTGAAACGGGGCTGGTTGAAGCGGCTCTTTGTCAAAGGCTTTTCGTGTCTCTCACGCAACAACCACCCAAAGGCTTTCCGTATCTCTCACGCAACTCCGGTGCAACTCTCAACTCTCTCCCGGTGGACTGCCAACCCTCTTACGCACCTGGACTCATCTGCCGTATTT